>NC_083726.1:13792196-14095227 GCF_028564815.1 Eubalaena glacialis
TGGGATCAGTGCTGGGGGTCTTATAGGGAAAGACGGGTTCCCAATTTTCATTATGGACTCCCTTTAGGGATTAACCTAGTGGATATTTAGATGTGGGAGGCCGATTGTAATGGTCTTATACCAAGAGCTCATAGATTTCTGGGGGCCTCCTTCAATGCTATGATGGGTTACATCATGAGATGTCTCTCCCCGCGTCTGCACAGATGCCCACACCCCCAAGTCCTGGCAGTTTGGGAAGGACTGAGTCACTCTGCTCTGCATGGACCGAGGAAGCATCATGATGAGCGTGAGGTACAGTGACAGCTGCAGGCATCGTTTAAGCAGATTCCAGGGTGGTCAAGATCAATGATGGGAGCTGGAACGGGAGCGGAAGGGCACCCTTTTAAGGATTCCCCCCAAATGGCCTACATTCCTGCTTGAGAGGGTATGGGTGGAAAGCTTCCTAGTCACTGTAATCTGGATATAAGTGTGAAGTGACTCCATTCTATAGTCGTGGGTGGATGAGGCCGGAGGACATAGAAGTTAAAGGCAACCGTTCTAATATCGAGCCTCCTTGCAAAACCTTTCCCAAATAACTCACTTCCTGCTCCCTCTCTTTTAAAAAAAAAATGTAAAATTTGCCTTTTTTGAAAGCGTCCCTAGAGCAGCAGTGGTTCTTCAGAAGTTAGATTTCAAGGGAGATCTTCGTTTGCAGGGCTATCCAGAGTCGAGATGTTAACAAAGTAAGTGAGAGAGTGGAGAGACATGGGGCCGGCACGTACACTGTGCAAGTTCTTCTGCACCAGGGCACCCAGAACAAGGAGTGCTGTTTTCTAATTTGAACGAAGGCACCTTACGGGCTAATGGCAGTCCTGAGTGCGTAAACTTGAAAGCAAAACCAGAGTACTCTTCATCTGTATAAAGTGGGAGGACACGGACCTCATTTATGGGAAGATTCAGGTGAAAGACGGAGAAAGAGACCTGGTTACTTAAATACTTCTCGGGGTTCAACAGCTTTTTTAACAAATCTTTTCAAAAAAGGCAATTCGTGATATTTTGTCTTCAGTTCTATATGGAGTGGAGGGTCTCTCCACATCTGTCCTAGCTCTAATAAGATATACACTTCTGTGTTTCCCTTCCCTTTCTGAGGGTTAGGATCATAGTCTAATTCATCTTATATTCCCAGGATTCGACCAAAAGTGGATACTGAGAACATGCTTATTGCATGGAACTGAGCAACGCACTGTATGTAACATGTGAAGTTTCAGTTCTAAGACAATTCTGAGCTCAGAATTTTAATCTTACAAAATCAGAATGGATACCAAAAATAACTAATTTTTATTCAGAGCTCTATATGAATTATATTATTTAATCCTCACAGTGTAGTCTGTAAGGTAGATACTGTTATTGCATAGTCTGTAAGGTAGATACTGTTATTGCCTCTTTTACAAACAATAATAACAGTAATAATAAACAGTACGTAGTGTTTAATATGTTCCATGCACTGTTGTAAGCACTTTTGCTTATATTAACTAATTTAATCCTCCAAACAAACCTTTCAGGTAGGTACTATTATTCTCCCCCTGTTAATAGCACGATAGCAGAACTGAGTTGTAATTAACACACTTAGTAAATAGCAGAGCTTGGAAACTCTCTGGCTCCAAGGTCCATATGATTACATTGCCTCCCCAAATTCCCCAGCCCAAATAATAAACATTCCAGGATTTTCTAAAACGTCTATATTGACTTCCATCCAAAAACCAATTATCATTCTGAACTCTGAATCCAAAAGATTCTGTGTTCTTAGGAGAGGAGGGAGTAACAAGAAATGGGAAAGTGAGTCTTTGAACGTATTTAATCCCAATGAAGCCTTGATGGGAGAAAAAAAAAAAATCAAGAGTTTAGAAATGTTATTGCAAAGCCTGACTGCACCCTTTCAACGATCCGTGTGCCACCCTCACAGTAAGTGGCTCAAGTACAGATTTCCCATTTGGTCATTAACCCCGATTATCTCACTCCCCCCACAGACTTGCCAAATTTACTTTTAACTGCTCTCAGCACTGAGACAGAAGGGGGGCAGGATAATGAATCTCCACAATGTATAATTATTATGAATGAGCAGAGATAAACTACACCTGTCAAAATAAATGATCGGCATCCGAAATCGCTGGTTTCTCCATTTACTGTTTTGTAAACTCAAGTTATTCACCTTGCTATTTTCTCCCACTGCCGTTTCCACAATTTTTTCCCCTGATTTTAGCCCCTAGAGTTCGCTCAGAAGGTGCCTGTCACCCCCAAATTCTTCTGAGGATAAGAGAAAAGCTTGAAGTAAATTGTTCCTGCAGGAAATGAATTACTAAATAGCTAGAGTTCCCTGAAAGTATGTCAGACAGGGACTGGTTCATTGTGGCTCCATCTATCAGCATTCAGCCCTTCAATAATATCCCCTTTTTATTCTTTTCTAAGGTTCTGCCAAAGTGACAAAAAGACAATGGCGGCACAGCATAGAAGTCAGGCTAATTTTAAGTGTAACTGTATTTAACGAATGTTCAGCCAACAGTATTTTGGATGCAGAAACACTTATTTCCATAGTCTCCAAAGTTCAAATCCAACTAACAAAACTATTGCCGGTTCCAAGTCTGAGTCCATACTTGTGTAAAATAACTGTCTATGTGGCTTTTAATGAGAGTACACTTACATTTTTTCCTGTGATTTTTAAAATTTCTTACTACCTGGGTCTATTGCTCTGGATTCTCAGGATGCAAGCAACAGCAAAAAGGAAGGGAGCTCTGCTAGAAGGACAATGAGGTCACTCAGCAAATCAGAGAAAGGACAGAACAATCAGACAACATGTCGGGAATAGGGACACAGTTCCTCCTAGGGGGACCAGATCAGATTAATTTTAGCACCCCTCATTCTTTTGAGAAAAGATCTGATTGACCTTGAGAGAGCCATGTGTCCAACTGCAGAGGTGAGTGAACAGGATACTATGAAAAGTGAGCCTATAACCAGAGGAAGGGGAAATAAGAGCAAAAAGAAAAATATATATAGCTTACACCCTGTGTTTGGTTTGTTACTCCACACAAGGAACCCTCAGGCTTCCAGAATTTAGTTCCTGTTTCAACACATGCTCTGGCCCAAGACACAAGTTGGTTTTTCTTTGAGTTCTTTGGTGACAAGCAGCTCTAGAAAAAGAAGGGCTTCTGGGGGTCGGCGCACGAGGTTGTTCAGACCATGCTGTTTCCATGGACCTGTCCCTTGTTGGACTGCTCTGGAGGCTCAGAGTTTAGGGAGAATAAAGACTGTGTAGCTGGCCTCTATTTACCAAGCACCCTCAAAAAGAGCTCTCACACACTCTCAATCTACTGGTGATCCTGTGGTTAACTTCACCTTGAGGGTGAATACATCCAAGCATGATATTCAAAGCCTGTAGTAACCTGCTTGGCTCAGCCTCCCCTGCCCCCTCCAGAACAGATCCAGACCCTGCTGTGCCAGGAATTGCCCCTTTAGTTGCTGGATCATGGGAGGTCCAAAGGCTGCAGGGGCAGGGGAGAAACTGGGGTGGCCGGAATACTGGCAGGAGCACTCAGGGGTCTCAGCACGGCAGCTGTTTACCAACCAGTACAGAATATTTCAGTAGGTGAACAATCTGTATGGCTGTGCTGGTGTGTTTCCGATATCAGCCCTACATATAGCCTTGGAAGACTTAAGCCTATGGGTCTTTGGGATTTTTCAGCAGATAAAATCTAAGAGCAGTCTTAGTGATGAGACATTTTGATTGAGTAAAGAGAAATAGAGGGGACCAAAAAAAAAAAAAAAAAAAAAAAGGAGTTGTGAAAGAGAAAGAGGCAGATACAGCACAGACCAGATGTTTACTCCTCAGCCAGTCTCAGAGAGCCTGCCCTCTTCCCCATAGCTGTAGCCTCTGGGGGCCCACCTGTTGCTGTCGGAGAAGCACTGACTGAGACCGCCCTCCCTGGCCAGGCGCCACAGTAACCATTCGCATGAGCTATCTTAAACAGGAGGTCCTGGTAAGGAACACGGAACTAACCAGCCACCATCAACCGGAAGAATTCGGGAAAGGTCAAAAGGAGACACCAGACCATATGTCCTACCAACCTCCAAGAATCCTCCTCGCTGGAATCCATCTTGGCTGAGCGATGCGCGCGTCCCCCGGAAGGACCCTGAGTCAGAGTGATTGGCCAGAGATAACCCGGAAACTAACCCCGTTCCCATAAAACCGGAGACTGCGAGCCACGTGGCAGAGCAGTGCTCCTGGGTTCCCTTACCCTCCTGCTCTCTGCCCGGGCGCCCCTTCCCAATAAAGTCTCCTGCTTTGTCAGCACGTGTGTGTCCTCGGACGATTCATTTCCGAGTGTTAGACAAGAGCCCACTCTCGGGCCCTGCAAGGGGTCCCCCTCCCTACAACAGACCCAGTCCTCAGGAGCATTCTGGGAGCTCTAGTTTGGCCTTGGCATCAAGCACTTTGCTGCCCGCCGGAATTAGACAAGTTGCTCCTGTTGGATATCTGGGCTTCAGTCCTATTCTTGAGCAAGAGTCCCCACGGAGTGACCCATTATTTAGATCCTACAGTCACCCTTTGTCCCCTGGAACCATCTTCTGTTCCAATAATATGCCTAGGATCTCATTCCCAACCTATGACGGGGGCATGGGCTGCTACACACCGTTTCCCCTGCCATTCAGCCATTGGTCCATTCACAAATATTCCCTGGGGACTCCGAGATTAATCAAAACACAATCCTTATCCTCCAAGAACAAAATATCCTACTCTTCGAGCCCTACCTTGTGCTGGGAGCTGACTACCTGCTCATGGAACTCTTAGAAAGCGACAACCTACTTGGCTTTTTGGTTTACTGCCACGCCTAAAATTGCAGAAGTGGCACTCTACCCATTTGTTGGGAAAGCTGAGTACTGGGGTGGTCAATACAGACTGGAGAACTTGGATATTAGGACTCATCCTTCCTTCAGCCCTAGAAGCTGCTCCATTCCCCCGAAATGGTATTAATTTAGCTCTCTTAGCCCCCCTTTCATGTTTCCTGGTCTTACTAAGTAACAAGGCACATCTAGCCACAACCCCAGTGTAGTACCCTTAAACTCCTCCTAAATTTCTGGTTCATCATTATCATGGGGACTCTCGTATTTTCCCCGTTCCTTGGGAACTCTAAGGCCAAGGGCTGTACTAGTCTGTACAAAATGTGAATGTTCAGCTTTCCCTAAAGCCTCTGCTTTAATATAAAAAGTATATTAGCTTAGAGAGGTCACCATAGAAAAAGTCGTCACCAAAAATAGGTTATTAATTCAGAAGATGCCTGATTTTGAGATGTCCTACTTTGTTACCCTAAATTGCTATATCCATATCCATGACTAGCTGCTATATAGATATCGTGGTGTTTACAGAATACAGGAAATTGAAAGCATTGGTTGAAATAAGTTTGAAGATATACTTGTCCTTCAGAGAGAAAATAAGCCCCAAAAGGCAAAATGTCACCTGTGGCTAACAGGCAAATTTTTGTTTTTATTCAAAGGCAACCAGGACACATAACTGGTGAAAACTGAGAAGGTATGAGATTGTCTTCCTCCATTGGTTCTGTAGTGAAGGGAAACCTGCCAAGGTGAGTGGGTAACATTGGATTGGCTGTATCTTGTCATTGCATCCTGTCAATGTCACAAGATGTAAAGAGGGAACATTTCTAGGAGCAAATGGCCATTGGCCTTCAGCCCTACAAGAGCCTGTCTCCCTGATTCATGAACCTCAAATACCCAGTGTTACCTGATTCTGACCCTCTTCCCAGGCCCACTCAATACATTGCATTCTAACCTGGTCCCAACCCCCCAGGCTTCCAATCCCATCCTTCTTTCCTGTTGATGGCCATGGTTCATTTTGAAGGCCTAGTGTTCAGTCCCTCTTTCCCTCCTTCCTTACTATGACCTTGACTGATATTTAGAAGCCATTTCCAGGTACTTTGCCTCTGGATGCTCTGGGAAAATACCTTTCCCAATTCTTTTTGGCCACTGGGCACTAGAATGGTGCCTCCAGAAAAAAGAGGACTGATAGACAAGCAGTCATTCTCTAGAATAAGCTAACGTTTATCTTTCCCATAAAGACTAGCCACGGCAGGAGTCCATTCCCTTACAAAGAAGCTGTGAAGTCTATTGCCTTTGTTTCTATCTGAGATTTCATGAGGTTTTGTGCAAAACAAAACAAAAAAACCCTGATTTGCTGCCCAAGTGGTGAATTTGGATGGTATGTGTACACTGTGGCTTCCCTTTGATTAGAGCAGCAGGGCCTCCCAGCTGGGTCTTCTGGGCCCATTCTCAGCTGTTGAAGCCATCTCTACAAAAGATACTCATCACTTTTGGCAATTTGGTACATTGTAATAATTAATTGGCAGCTTATTTGATTGATAACAGAGCCCTTAAAACAGATTTTTTCTCTCTCTCCTGTCCCCTTGTCAAAAGTTCAGGGCTTAATTGTTCTTCCAGAGCATTATTGAGAGAGTTGGGGGGGTGGGTGTGGAACTCAAAACAAAACTGATGCCCGTGTGAGAAATTTTCTGAACACATTCCGTCATGCACCTGCTTGCTGGGCAATGAGATTTGTTGGGAAGAATGTATGAAAAGGGAAAGTGACTCCTAGATTTAATGTGCTCCTGGATTTAGTTGTTTATAAAAGCAGGGAAGCAAAAGTGGTTTCTGGTTCTGTTCTTTAGAAAATGTTCGTGATATACCTCAGTCTCACCATGTAAAGCTCCATCAAGTTATGTTTTGGTAGCAAGAACTCTGGACTCTGAATTCTAGATCTAACTTCTGCCCCCAGCACATCATGTGACATAGAATACATATGCATTTATTCATTCACAAATATTTACTGAGCACCTACTATGTGCCAAACACTCTACTAGCCACCAGGAATACCTACGTAAGTACTGTAGACACCACCCCTACAGTGCAGAGGTCATGTAAAAGTGGAATTAGATCCAGCAAAATGGAGGCCAATGGTGACTCTAGCAAGAGCCATTTTCCATGAAGTAATAGTGTCAGAAGCTTTGGGGTTGGGGGGATGGTTTAAAGAGTGACAGGTGGGAGAGGAATTGGAGGTAGCAAGGACAAACAAGTATTTCTAAACTTTTCAATAAGGCAAACATATCTGAATTGCCCATGCTTAGAGAAGAGGCATTATAGGTCAATCCCCCTCCCTCAGATATAGCAAATGGATAATGCCAAAATTAACCACTTGATGGGAGATTTCTCTCAACAGAGTTTAAATTCAGAATGATTTGGATTCTGTTCTCCTGGAACAGAATGATTGTCATCTTAACAAGGCTTAACCAAGGAAGATTTACTATCCTATGTCTACACTCTTAGCCTCAAATACCACTGATTCTCTGGTATGGCCTTTGGCAACTATAACATGAGCTTAGACTAAGGGCTGTGGATCTTAAACACAACTTCTTTTGGGGTAGATGCTCCAAGGACTGAGAATTGACACGTTTAAAGATTTTGTGGATGTTGGGTTAGTGCTGGGAAAATCTTATGCATACTATTGATGAAATCCTTTCTTGACTAAAGCTTCTGCTCTATTTACCACGTTTTTTAATAGCAAAATTTCTCAACATGCAAAAGAGCAGTAACTGGAACATAGCAGACATACATACATACATACATACATACATACATATATATATATGTATACGTGTGTGTGTGTGTGTTTGTTGTTGTTGTTAGTATTACTATTATTTCCGGGACTTAATCCTCCTGCATCTGTAATCAGGACTTTGATGATGGATGTTCACATAACACTGGTAAATTTTTTTTTGATGTGGACCATTTTTAAAGTCTTTATTGAATTTGTTACAATATTGTTTCTGTTTTATGTTTTGGTTTTTTGGCCAGGAGGCATGAGGGATCTCAGCTCCCCGACCAGGGAGAACCTGCACCCCCTGCATTAGAAGGTGAAGTCGTAACCACTGGACCTCCAGGTAACTCCCACACTGGTAATTTTGAATGCTAAGCAGGTGGTCACAGAAAGCTACCAAAAAGAAACACTTTTATACATAGTATAGTTTGAAAAACTATGAATTTGATCATTATAGTTCAGTTTGGCAGGGATGGAGAAGCCTGGGTGAATGGTTCTTGAGATACCTGTGTTAAGATGCAAGTAACAGATAACATTGACACAACCGATCTAAACAGTAAGGAAGTTTTAAAATTTCAAATTGCAAGCATCCTGAGGTAAGATGGTTTCAGAATTGATTAATAAATGTTCCATGACATTATTAAGGACCCATCTTTCTTCTCTTTCTCAATTGTACCATAGTATGAGCTTTGTGCTTGGTGAGATCATGGTCATAGGATGGCTGCTGCCATTTCAAGCATTACATGCAAACACCAAAATGTCCGAAGGAAGGAGGGGGCTGTCTCTTCTACTGTGTCCCTTTTTGTCGGTAATGAAACCTATCCCTCAAAGCTGCAGCATATTTCTCACATCTCATTGGCCAGAACTGCCTTAAGTCATAACTCTAAACCAATTTCTGGCAAGGGGTGTGTGCCTCAATGGTATATTTAGACTAATAAGGATTTGCCCTGGAGCTGGGGGCTTTGCCAGTAAGGATGAAGGGAGAATGGCCTTGGCAGTAGGCAGCGCACACCGTCTGTACAGCAGAATTGCTGTATGGCCAGCACGTGGGCAGTTTGCAGACTGGTTGCTTTGCAGAGAATAATCAGGCCTCCTAGGATAACTTTCAGTGAAAGGGTGTGGTACATATATACAATGGAATATTACTCAGCCATAAAAAGGAACGAAATTGGGTCATTTGTAGAGACGTGGATGGACCTAGAGACTGTCATACAGAGTGAAGTAAGTCAGAAAGAGAAAAACAAATAGCCTAGGAGTGTTTTATAAACAAATATTTAACAATGAGCTGCTCTTCTGAGCTAGGGGTGATAAGGGAACAGACTTGGAAATACTGCCTCAGGCTATTTCCTGCTAGATGTGCATTTATGGCCACTGACCAAAAACTTTCTATGGACAATGGATATTCCAAACTTCCCTTAAGACCCCCTGGCTGGAAGAGTCAGTTACACTACAAATTTAGTGTGAGACCAGCTCTCCAGCATGGTTTGAGGCATGGTTCCTAATCTCTTGAGCCCATTTCTTCTGCCCTGCCAATGATCTGTAAATGATCTCTCTTCTGCTTAGTCATCTAGAATCACTTTGTGTTGATCACAAGCAAGATCCTTAGCTGATGATGTATCTCTCTTCAATTTCCACATCTGAATTTGGGAACTTGCCTTCTACCAAGACCTAAATAATGGGGATTTCCCCAAAACAGGAGTGGGATTCTGATCCTGGAAAGCAAAAAAAAAAGCATTACTACTCTGAGTGTACTCTTACATACATTATCTCCAATTCTCACAGTGGTCTCTTTATTTGTTATTACTATACCCATTTTAGAAATGAAATAAATCAAGGCTCAAAGAGATAAACCAACTCATGTGAAGTCACGTAAGCAAGGAGAGCTGCTACTAAGCCCATTAAGTTCTGATTCCCAGCGAGCATCTTTCTAATTCCTAACTCTTTGCTATTTTCCACGATGACACACCTTTTTGTTAACAGAAAGTAAAAACACAACATGGCACCAAACACAAAAGCCAAGATCTACAACAAACCCTTCCCTCCAGGTAAAGCACATTCTTCCTAGTAGTAAATTTTGAGGGTTTTCTAAACAGAGTCCTTATATAGGAAGATTCAGTAGGGTGACAATGTCCTCACCAATAGTTTCCGCAGCAAACACGGGATAGGGGTCTTGGGGGAGAACCTCTTCTGCTGGTTCTTGAGGCAGCACTGCACCATATCTAAGAGTACAGGGTTGGGAGCCACCCACACCTGACTTTGAACCCTGACTCCGCCCTTGAGCTGTGGCGTCCTGGGTGCATTTCTTAACCTCTCTGAGCTTCATCTTAGTCTTCTGAGCAACAGGGATAACAATAGAACCATCCCCTTTGTCATGAGGGTTGAAAGATAATGCATTTAAAGCACTTAGCGCAATGTCTGACATACATTAAATGCTCAACAAAGGTTGGCTATTCTTATCCTCGGGTGACCTTTGATAAAAGACGAAGGCATTCCACAGAGGACCAAGTCAGCGAAGGGTTCAGAGGGAGACTGCCGTGATGTAGCTGAAGCCTCACGTTGGTCCAACTTGATCCTGAATCTCTACCCGAGTGAATTAAGGCTGAGTTTTGTTTTATTTTTTCCCCAGGGAGATGATAACATCCACCCTCCCTAATTCACAGAGTCATTAAGTGGACAAAATAAGATAATGTATGTGCAAAAAAAGCACTAGGAAAAAAGTTAAGTGCCATAAAGTTGCAAGGTATTGTTGTCCTTATGGCTGTTATTGTTTTTGGAAAGCTTTTACGCTGGTGAATAATAAGACTTGCCCTTGAAAGCCCTTAAGTCTGTAAGGTCTAAATATGTGAAAAAAAAAAAAAAGTTTGTGGAATTTAAATTAGTCTGGCAAAAGGAAGGCTGAACAGAGTGATTTAATCATTTTTTGTAACTTGAATATTGCCTCCATAGGGAAGGTTATGACCAAATCGTCTGGTTTCTACTAAGGTCTGAACAATAGGAAATTAGTTTCAAGTGCAAGTGGAAGAGATTAGGTTAACTCCAAGAGATTTCATTGGAAGGATTAAAGCTGTCATATGATAATGCTATATGTATAACAGTTAGGGCTTTCTAGAGTGTGGAGCCCAGGTGGATGCTTTGACAAAAAAACATTTATAAAATAAGATCATGGCTTTTATTCTAAAGGTAAGTGGGGATGGGGCATGAGTTCCTCCAAATGGAAACTCAGAGCCGAGCAACGGATTGTAGGTGGTCCCGGTAAAGCCACAATGACTGAAAGCCCATCCCATTCCCACTGGGAAGGAGATGGATGAGGATGGGATGAGAGGTGCCATCACAAATTGTAATAGGGAAGAACAAATCTGACTCCATACTGGATCTGTTACTTTAACCTTTGTACTCTATTGTTTTTGCTTAAAGTTTATCACTAAAGGGATGTTGCCTATAAGCTTAAATTATACATAATGGCCCATCTCTGGGAACCCGGCCTCCCAGGTGATGAGCCTTAAGCTAAAATACCTTTGTTTAGCTCACAGGAAACATCCTGACCAGGCCTACCTGTGAATGACTGCAGGAAGGAAGAAATTAACACATCCCCTCCAGAGGCTGACCGGAACCAGGAAATGTTTGACTTTTCTCCCTCCCCTTTTAGTATAAAAGAAGCCTGAATTCTAACTCAGGCAAGATGGTTCTTTGGGAACCATCCACTATCCAGTCCACTATCTTCTCGGTCTGCTGGCTTTCCAAATAAAGTCACTATTCCTTACCCTAACGACTCGTCTCTCGATTTATTGACCTGTCGTGTGCCGAGCGGTACGAGCTTGGACTCAGTAACAAAACCAAGTCAGTTTAGAGTCAAAGAAGTATTGACAGCTTTCAAATAATCTCCCTGCTTAGGATAGGGTATTCCCAGAATATGATTTAAGAATAGGCTACAAAAGGGGATTAAGTAGGTCTTCCAGCACGAATTAGAGAAATGCAGAGGGAAGGGGCAGGGAGACATCACAAAGGGTAAAGCTGGGTTTCTCCACATCTCCTTAACAGAGGCAAAACTGAAAGACAAATGGAGTGATAGAATATTGTTGGAGAAAGTCCCAGAACTGTGCTGACTTTGATCAGCATTAATTCATGCTAAGTTCAAGGGACCACGCTGCTTATTGGCAATCCACTTATTCGTCTCTTGTGGATTCCCCCAAATGCCCTCAACAGCTGTTCATGTCCTATTCATCTCTGCAAGATTCTCCCTCCTACTCACTAAGCTCCAGCTACCCTGGCCTTCTTTTGGTCCCTCAAACCTAACACGTTCTCCTGCTTCATTGCTTTGCACATGCTGTCTTCTACTTGGAATATCTTGTCCTCACTCATTGCCTGAATTACTCCTACTTCAGATCTCAGCTTAAATGTCCCTTCCTTGGAAAGATCATCCTGAACTCTAACTTTGGTCCTTTTCCCATTGTACCTATTTTGTTTCCTTTGCAGTATTTCCCTAATTAACAATTATGTGTGTATTTATCCTTGCTTAATGTTTGTCTCTCCAACTAGATCCCACTCTCCATGAGAGAAGGAACACATACCTTCACATCTGGCACCAGGCTAGAAGAGGAGGCCCTCAAAAAGTCCGGTTAAACACATGAATGTTAAAATAAACTCGAATGTCCTCATTGGAGATATTTTCCACCAGCATTCAGCACATACTTTACCTAGGTTGGGCAGGAAAGAGTTAACTCATTACCACATTAGTCTCAATGGAAGGGTGAATCCAAAGCAACAATTAGGCTAATTGTTAGGCTAATCTGGCTGGCTTTGGTGTGGCTAATCTGATCACCAAATATGTCTTCTTGTGTTCTTCTTATGTTTGGTTGAAGTGGATGATTGTTTTTAAGAGAAGATGCAACATGTGAATTCTCACAGCCTGCTCCCATTGGGAAGTTGGAGTATATACTTTTCACTAAAATTACAACACCAAGCAAATCCTTCAGCAGCTGATGCTCATAAACAAAGGCCCTATAACCAGGCACAAGAAAATAATAAGTTGTGATCGTCTCCCTCGTGAGCATGAAATAGCTTTGGTTGGTCACACATTGCCTTTTGCAACTTCTTACAGCACAATAACATGGCAAAATGGGCCTCTCAATTGAGTTTTTATTTCTACCAACTATGCAGCTATTGGTGGGGATGGAGAAGCAAACAGTCATAGGTCACCTTTATTGAGGCAGTGGAAGCAGCAGGAGCTTGAATTCATAGATAGACCCTTCCTCTGTTTGAGAAAGTCTAGGTCTCAACTAATGAGGATCTGAAAGGTATAGTCCCCACAGGTAAAGCAGTATAGTGATGCACAGTGAAAGGAAGGGCTGAGAATTGTAGTTTTGCACACCCCTCTTGTTCAGAGTATCGGAGAGCCAGGTGGCAGGAAAAGAGAAGATTCATTCTCAATCCAGCAAGCCCTATGTGACCCAAGTTAGCCAGGGAGGGGACATTGGGCCAGTAGCTATTTGTGCCCATCAATCTCTGCCCAGCTGTAGATCTGGAAAACAGTTCAAAGCTACCACTCTGAGGCTTAAGCTAAGGGAAATCCATCATCAGTGTATTGGTAAACACTGCATGCAGGTGGATTTGTTCTTATTTGAGGATAAACAAGCAGGAAACAACAATTATATGAAGCCAATGAAAGCACTACAGAATAAGGGAAAGGGAAGAACATCCTAAAGATTTAAGGAAAAGGGAATTCTGTCAAAATGATGTACTGTTGGAAATAAAGTAATACTTTAGAACCTGCTTGACATCCATAAAACTGGAGCAGAAAGTCCAAGATGTCAAGACGAAGAAAATGAAGTTAAAGGGGAGACAGATGACATAAATAAGAATTGTAAGGAGAACAAAAAAATGAAATACAAATAGAAAAATTAAAATGTACAATGAAGCAGTTAAGAACAGAAGTGAACATATGGAAATGTGGATCAGTGCAAGGGAGGACAAACCAAGGTAGCCCTCCCTGAAGGTGTATATCAATGACAGGGTGTTAAAAATAAAAAGATGGTGAATGGTATCTGTATTAGATGACACATATAGACAAAAAATATAGGGAACTAGCCTGCATCTTTATCCACCTCTTCCCCAGCCATTACTCAAGGTGGTGAACAACCTTTAAAAAGCTCCTACAGCTTTGTTTTAGCGGCTCAGAGATGTACCTCCAAATTCATCCCTTAGTCTGTGCTATGATCTTAATTTGTTCTGGTGCTCGCACTTTACAGAGGCAAAATGGCAGAGTGGTTAAGAACACAGACTCTAGAAATAAATTATCTGTGTTTGGATTCCAGTCCTACTATTACTGTGTAACCTTTGGTAAGTTATCTGACTTCTTTATGTCCTATTTATCTCATCTGTAAACTGGTCATGATGATGATAATACAGGTGTCCCCTGCCATCCGAAAGTAGAGCGTTCCTATGAGACCTTTTGTCAGCCGAAATGGTGTAAAGCGAAGAAGCAATGACCTTAGGACACATTTTGCTAACAGATTCTCAAAATAGAGGGAGATGAAGCCCAGATGCTCACAGGCACAGTTCAAAGCTATGGCGGCTTGTTGCAGAGATGCTCAGCAGAGTATAGACCTCCAGGAAGGAGCTTGGGTGGGGCCACTCTTACCGCTTGGGGTGCTTACTGCCTCGGTCAAGGCTCCCTGCAAAACAAATGCTGAATGCTATTTTTGCTTTTCGCCTTTTTTTGTAAAAGCAAAAATTCGCTTCAGATTTCTTTTGGTTAGCGAAAACAGCTACTAATGTAGGTCTTCCATAAAAGAGAGGTGGCGTAAAGTAAACTTTGGAAAAGTGTTATAATAATAACACCCTCATAAGGTTTAGTATGATTAAATGAGCTAATGCATGAAAGCGTTGTGAACAGTACCTAGTGGATTGCAAATCCATGGCAAGTCATTATTCATATTTTCTGCATTGTCCTTGGTTTCCTCTTTTTTAATTTAATTTTTTACTTTATATCGGAGTATAGTTGATTTACAATGTTGTGTTAGTTTCAGGTGTACAGCAAAGTGATTCAGTTATACATATACATATATCCATTCTTTTTCAGATTCTTTTCCCACATAGGTTATTACAGAATATTGAGTAGTGTTCCCTGGGCTATACAGTAGGTCTTTGTTGATTATCTATTTTATATATAGTAGTGTGTATATGTTAATCCCAAACTCCTAATTTATCACTTCCCCCCGTGTTTCCCCTTTCGTTACCATAAATTTGTTTTCAAAGCCTGAGTCTGTTTCTGGTTTGTAAATAAGTTCATTCATATCATTTTTTTTAGATTCTACATATAAGTGATATCATATGATATTTATCTTTGTCTGACTTATTTCACTTAGTATGATAGTCTCTAGGTTCATCCATGTTGGTGAAAATGGCATTATTTCATTCTTTTTTATGGCCGGGTAATATTCCAATTTAGTGTGATTAAATGAAGTAATGCATGAAAGTGTTCTGAACAGTGCCTCTCAGATTGCAAATCCATTGCAAATCATTATTCATGTCTTTTGCATTGTCCCTCGTTTCTTCCTCTCTACTCAAACCTGGTTGATATTTCAGGCTTGATACTTCATTTGAGGCTTTCAAGTGACGTTCTGGACTTTGGGCTTTCCCTTGGCTCTACTCTCTGGAGCCCATGAAGCTCTTGGATCCCCCTATACCTTGTCGGGGGCTGGTATCCCAGATCCCCACATAGGGGAGTCAGGCTAGAATTATAACTATTTTTTTGCAAAGGAAGTGGAATAAATAAGACAGACGTAAACATAATTTAGTAAGAAATATGCTCAGATTTACTTTGTAGAGTTAAGTTGATTAACATGTAGGCATGGGGAAAAGTCAGTATTAGGAAGCTAGTGAGGTGGGTTTTGCAGTATTCCAGGTGAGCTAAGGCAGTAACAATTTGGATGAAGCAGTGGGAATGGATTTGAAGGATATTTTGAGGGTAGGATGGACAAGGATTGGTGACTGAGGAAAAATGGTGGATGAGTCAATGAAAAGTTAAGAATTTAACACATCACCTTTTAATTTTTCCCCCTCTATCCATTTGGCTGTGAGCCACTAAAAGAACAAGAACTGTCTTTATTTGTATTAAAATTCTCAGTGGTCAGCATAGTAACTGATACACAGTAGGGATTCAGATACTACTTGTCAAGTAATTCTAGACCCAACTTACCTTTCCAGTTTCTGAGCCCTTAAATAAATGTGTCATCTTAGCCAGTCATACCTTCTGCTTATCATCTTTGCTGCTTCTTAAAGCTTGAAACTCCTTCCTTTTACATATGGTCAACTCTTGCCATATCTTCGGCCCAACAAGAACCTTCTGCTTTTAGACATTTTCCAAAGACTCGATGAACCATGGTAATCTCTTTCTTCCAGAGTCACAGCACTGCTTATCTTTACTGCATCTTTCAAGAATACTCAATGACAACTCTTCATATTTATCTAATATTTGCAAAGTCATTTAACTCTTCAAAGTAAATGCTTGTCTCCTGAATTGGATTTGGAGATTCTCAGTTCTAGGAGCCACATCCATATTTCTTTCTTCCACCTTCCCCACCACTCCTACCCCATAGAATGTGTAGCACAGTAGTAATGTGTGAATAGTAGCTACTATTCACATCATCATTCTAAACACTCAGGTTACATTTTTTAACTTCTTAAGTGAGCAATTAAAAAAATTATTTAAGATGAGAAATCCCTGACTTTCCAGCAGGACTTGGTAAAACACTGTCAGAAATTGCCCTTCCCTTGCTTCTAGGCATGCCCTAATCTCCCATGAGAGAGGAGAATAATTTGATGGTTGGGTTTCGAGTTTAACTGGGACAGCAATGACTGCCCCACCCACACAGAGGTCATCCATCTAAATCCCCTAGTTCTGTGACCATAGCATCCTCAAGTCCAAATGTACAGAAGTAAAAGCCAACGGTCCAATTGCCATGGTGGAGAAAAGAGCTGTTACGGGAACTTTGAGTCATCAGCAGTTCTCAAGTCAGGTTCTTGCCAGAATGTAGATCTTCAAAGGTCAAAGCAAAGGTTCTGGAGGCAGGATCCAGCCCCCATGATAGAAATACTGGCAGTAACTATGGGGTAGGGGTGAGGATGGTTGAAGGACCAACCAAGCAGGCTGGGTCTCAGGATTTGCTTCAGACTCAGTGGGGGATTGGAGTGTTAAATAGATCCTCAGGCAAAGTGAAGTTGTGGTTCAGTAGACCAAGCACGGATGATGGGTATTAGATGAAGTGTGAGAATTGCAGGTTAATGCTCATGAGGCATCTAGGTCTCTGTTCATGCCAAGCATAAAATAGCAAATGATTCCCAATCCAAATTTCACTCAGGAAGAGAGGGAGTGCCTTGTACTCTTCCAGGATCAGCCGTCATTGCATCCAGGAATAGGGAGGAAGAGAATTGCTGAGTCTGAGTCTTTGGACAGGAGGCCTTTTTGTCTCTATTGGTTAGGATTTTTTTAGTTCCAAGTAAGAGAAATAACTAAAACTTACACAGGTAAATTTATTGGCTTATGTAAATGAGGAATTCAGAGTGAGGATAAGTTTCAGGGCTGGTCCTATTCAGTGGCTCAGTGGCGTCATCAAGGGTCCTAGAGCAGGCACTATTAGTTTGTACACAAGAGCCACTTCCTCTCCTTCTTTGTTAACAAAACCCAACAATGTTCCATTTCCAGAAGGTGAATCATGATTAGTGTAAGTCAATCCTAAGGGGGAAATATAGTAAAAGAGAAAGTGCTTTCTGCCTGCCTTTTTCTTTCTGCTTTGGATGCTGGTTTGAGAGTATGATGTTTGGAGCTACCACAGCCATCTTGTGACCATGAGGCAACACATAAAGCCAATATGCAGCCTATGGCAGAGTAGTAGACTGGATATAAAGATCCTGGGTCCTTGATGAAACCACTGAGCTGCTGCACCAAACCTGGACTTGCCTAGCTTGAGATTTCTCATTATGTGAGATCATTATTTAAAGCCCTATGAGCTGGGTATTCTGTTACTGGCAGCTCAAAAAATCCTAACTGATACATATTGGGTTTTCTGTCTTTCTGTGCTCTACTGTTCTCCGTGTCAGTTTTATCCTTTGTGGCAGCAGAATGACTGCAGCTTTGTGTCTGTGGACCACGTGGTCCAGAGGTGAAAGAACACTTTCAGTAGTCCAGCATCCCAAAGTCCCGAGAGTCACCTTGATTGGACCAGCCTAGGTTGTCTACTCAGTCTTGCACCAATGATGGTAGTCAGGAGTATGGAATGCATTGATGAGCTTATGCTATTCAGGGTCTGCTCCTGGAATGAGAGACAGGTCAGGTTCAAAACAAAATCTGGATTCTTTCAGCAAATGCTGTCAGTACCTTGTTCATCTCCCCTAGACCCACCTTGGGGATCACCTTCATCTTTGATGGACAGCTTCCATATACACTAAAGGTTTCCTACCTTAAGCACCTGTAACTCTCTGCTGTGGGTATTGTCTGGCCAGGGGAGCATGGTAGAACTACTAGGAACTGACCAATTTCCAGAAGCAACCCTCAAAAAGGAAGGAATTTGGTAGGTAAATACTCCTCTAGGTTTCTTGGCCCTTAATGGGACAATTTCAAGTTATTTTCTATACTTGCCCCATCCAACACAGTAGCCACATGTGGCTATTTAAATGTAAATCAATTAACATTAGATAAAAGAAAAGATTCAGTGTCTAAGTCACACTAGCCTCATTTCAAGTGCACAATAGTCATAGGTAGCTAGTGGCTGCCGTATTGGACAGGGCAAATATATAACATTTCCATCACAGAGAAGTTGTTTTTGTTTTTATTTTTTTGTTTTTTGGACAATGGCATTCTACACAATCTCTTAGGGCGTCCTTATCAGAAGAGCACCCATTGACCATTTATTAATTCATCCCTTGTTGGTCTTCCTCCCTTTCCTATTTCATTTCCTCACTCTCACTGAAGCTTCCAAATAAATCTCTTGCCCCCAAATCCTTGTCTCAGGGTTTACTTTTTTGGGAGCCCTACTAACACAATACCCCCGGGATGAGAAAGGGGATATAGGATGTGGTTGACTACCGACAAGTGTCCTCCACAGCCTTGCTACTCAAAGTGTGGTCCATGGACAGGAACTTGTTGGTAAAGCAGAATCTCAGGCCCCACTCCAGGCCTGCTGAAATCAGTATTGGCCTTTTAATAAGATTCCCAGGTGATCTGTATGCACATTGAGGTTTGAGATGTCCTGATCTAGGAGTCCCTTAGACAGAGAGAGCAGGAAAAAAGCAAGATCTGATAAAATATAGCCACACAACTATGACAGCCATTTAAACAGAAGTTTTTTGCCTAAAAGCCCCAAAAGGTATAAGTCATCATCTTTTATTTCAGGACTTCGATGTCTTTACCAATGTGTGAATTTTTTTTTTCATTTTTGTTTTGAGGGTCTTGTGATCCACTGGCTTGAGGTCCCCTTATCTTTATGGGGGCCATGATCTCAGGAGAAAAGCTCACTCTGTCCTTTAAATTGATCTCTTTAGCACTGATGTTTCCTTCCTGTCTGCAGAGGGGCTTTGGGTCCCCAGTTGAGCATTTTGTCATAAGATGATCAGGGTGCTATATACCTGGCAAGGTTTTCCTCTGATGGACTTTCACAGTCAGTGAGTGAATAAACTCTCTCTCCTAAAGACAGTGGGATTCTCCATCTAGAATCAAATTTGTTCTAATTAGCTGGCTCTGAGGTTTTCAGTGGCAAGTTTTCCGGATGTTAATAATGCTATTTTGAGAATACCTGTACCTTGCCTGCTTAATGAACACGATGATGGGAACATAAACTACTTTTTTTTCCACTCGGAAAGACTTCATCCCCATTCTCTGTCTCATGTCTCAATTCTAGACTTGCTTTGTTTTTAGTTAAATTATGTTCAAATCACATTTCCATTAGCGTTAATTTGGTGGCTTTTGCAATGTTCTTTAATTCTTCAGCTAGCAAGTAGCTTGTTCCCTGCTTAGCCCTGATGGAGGCATTTTGTTCTGCCCAGGAATGTCTTTTGATTATTGAATGATTATTGGCCTCAATGACAGAGAAAAGTTTCACACCCAGTGCTTAAATTTACATCTGAAATGTGTCTGGATATGACATCTTTTGTAGACATTTCTGCAGTATTGGTTAAAGGATAATTAGGTTTCTCCATATCTGTGCGACCTGAGTGCTGTTTGATTCTTGACCCTCATAAAAGACAGCTTAACCTTATTTACTGATAAGATGTGGGAAATATATTATGTGACAGCTAAGGATTTGGGAGCTCTGAGAATTTGATTGCTAGATATTGAAGTTTACAAAAAATTGGGGGCAAATTTATGTATGGTAAGGGCTGATACTCAGTTGTTTTGACAAACATTACTTGGTAAAATATTGAAAACCTTCCATATTGGCTGTTAAGTGTCCCCTCCCCCACCCCACCATTCCAGCTCTACCCTGCCTGTCACCCCAGCTGCCACTGCCCTCCCCAAGGAATCCCCCCCCCATCCTCCCACCTCCACCTTCTCACCAGAACCCACACTAAAGATTTAATACCTGGCCTACCAGGTGCTTCTGATCTTGAGGAGACAGCAGTGAGTGGAGGCTTGCAGCAAGATCTTAGTTCCCTGCCCAGAAATTGAACCTGGGTAGCCTGGGTGAAAACCAGGAATCCTAGCCAGTAGACCAGCAAGGGCTAGAGGCTAGAAGCAAAGTTCCCCTGGCTCTTGCCCCGTTTGAAAGCAAGAATATCTCAAGGAGGCAAAAACTGTAAAAACAGGTACAAAGTTTATTATTTGAGACACAGCACAATAAGTGGGAGAGCACACAGAGAAACAGTTTATTTAAGACGGAAGCAAGGCAGAGATACACAGCCGGAGAGAAAAGGGTGTGGGCATCTTCTCTGATGAGGCGGAGAGCCCCAGAGAGGTGATCAAATCACTTATATAGAGCAGTTCTTCCGGGTCTTTGTTTGCCTTTGGCCAATTATCTCACTTCTTTTTCCACACCTGACCTGTCCTAGGTCCCTCTCTGACATGCATGCACATCTTTTAGCCAAGATGGATTCTAGTGCAGAGGCCTATGGGAAGGTTGAGAACACCCATTATGGGGTGGCACCCCCTCCCTTTTGACCCCCAAGGAGACTTTCTGGGCATGTGTAGTCAGGGAGGTCTCCTTGACCTCAAGAATGAGAAATATGTGGTCTCTTTATATTTTATCCAAGCAGGACTCAGCTCCTCTTTGCTCCTGCCATCATCTTTATCTTGGAGTATCTGTCCACAGGGGACAGATTCCAGCCGCTCAGCCTGGGGCCCATCTATCTATCTCCTGCTTCACTTCCAGGACTCTGGTCTATTGCTAGTGCCCCTATGGTTGGCTTACTTCCCATAAGTTGGTTAGTGGATGCCCTGCTGCATAGGTTGCCTAAAAACTTTTCAGGTCACCCCTGTGAGGATGCATTCATCTTGCTATCTAGCACTTGAAGAACATTCAAAACATTCAGAAAACAGCCCTAAAATCTTAGAAGGGAGGTTCTATTTGGAATAGTAAAAATAATTGGGTTGACTTAAAGATGGTGACAGTATCTGGCCACTTTCATCTCAATTAATGCAATATTCCTTTTTCTGTTGTGTATCTTGGAAGCGAGAAGAGTGGGGCGACTAAACTCTTGACTCATGAGTCAAAATGGGACTCTGGTCTTTTAAGACTTAATGCCCGATTTGCCTCCAAACTTTGCACCATGCTCTTAACTTGTTTTTAGATTCCAGTTTCATTAGTACCCAGAAAATGAGACTTGGAAAAACGGAGGTGAGAGCAGGTTTTCCTCCTTCCTCTTTGAGATGCTTTTAGGGCCCCCTAGTGACTGTTTTGAGACAGGTTTCTTACGATTAGGTCTCCTTGACCCTGATTTTAAAAAAGAGACCTTTCTGAATCTCTCCCGTGACAAGTGCAATAACTGTGGAGATAGATAACAGTTGGTTTAGAGGGCTCAATACTTTTTCACTTCTCAGTTCTTAGCAAAAGCAGTGCAGATTCCTTAGAAATAACAGATATATCACCTTACATATTTTATTCTGCATTCCTCATACTATATTATGTCATAGCTGAAATCCTTTGAAGACATTTATATCCGGTTTGTGTCAAAGGGCTATAATTCATAGGCAAGTACATCCTACTTTTGGAGATATAGATAAAATCTTCTGCTGGTGGGGCAAAGGAATTCTTTAAACGTGGGGCTTGACGTGATATTAACTAACAGAAAGGTTCCGTTTGTGGAATAATTGGCAACATTCCTGTCTTTTACAGCATGAGATATTCCACTGACTTTGAAACACTGCAACACTGAATTGATAGAACGGAGCTTTTACACCTTTAAGGTGCTTATTGACTGATGCAAGTAATTTTTGTGAAATCCCTGAATAATGAATATATCTTCAATGTACCTTGCTGACCAGGGTGACTATTGTTCCCTCCCCAACCATGGGCATATTTTTCTTTCTAAAATCCAATGTCGAGAATGCACTACACTTCGGGAATTATACTGGAGATGTTCAGTTTCCACATGCTTATCTTTTAATTTCTGATGTTATTCCATTATTTTCTCCTTTGCTTGTAAATTTCAGGTCTCTCCTTCCTCAGTCACAGCCTTATTAATATGCAAATGTATTGTAATAATGTATTTTACACCACTAATGAAGTGAAGCAAAGCAATGAATAAAAAGAAAGCCCAAATTCTTGCCTTAACTTTACCCAGTTCCGGGGCAGGGGTTGGAGTAGGGGAGGAGGAATAGAGTTGGAAGCAAGGACAGTCGGCCGCAAAAAATAAAAATGATCCCCTTGTTTTCAGCGCGTTCTAGAACAGAGCTGCACGTCACAGGAAGAAAGGAGCAGCTTTGGAGCTAAAAGGCTTGGCATTAAACTTTGACACTTTAATGGTCTCTAGGATATTAGATAATATTTTATCACATAACGTTCTTCTCCGACACGGAAATGGCATCAACACCAGATAAGATCTCCTGTCCCTGCAAACGTGCAGGGCAAGCCTCATCCCCGCAGAGATAGGACAGCAGGACCCCAGCTTCGCAGTTAACTTATCCCGAAGCTCCAATGCAAACGTTTTTTACTTCTTCGCCGGGGACGCTGTTGTGCAAACGCTACCTTCTTTTGGCTTTCTCCTCGGCTCGGTGTGCCACTGAGATTAGGTAAACAGCGCTCCACAGCCGGGAAAGAGCGGATGGTGGTGGTGGTGGTGGGGTAGTTGGGGGGTGGGGGGGTGGGTTGCGGAGTCGTTGCTTAAAGGGGCTGGAAGAGACCGGATGGGGGAAGGAACCCGGCTGGGTCAAGCAAGCTAAAGGCCGTGAGCCGGGTTGTTTAGGCAGGAGCCAGGTCCGGAGGGGAGCGAGGGACGAACCTCCGAAGCACTTGGGTCAGCGCGGCAGCCCGAGCTCGGCGTCCTTTTCTTACGCACCCCCCTCGCTTCACCACCCTTGCACTTTCTCTTTTTGCATCCTTCCCCTGCTCCTTCCAAGCACTAGGGTGGGCTTCCCGCTGCCTCCTCTGAGACCAAGGGCTAAGAAAGCCGGCGGCCCGCCCGGCTGGGGAGAGGTGGGGACCCGGGGGGCAGGGGACCCCAGAAGCCCTGGGACCGAGCTGACCAAAATCCCGGGAGCTGGATTACGCGCCGGAGCTCCGGTCTCCCAGAGTTGTCCATCCCTCTGCGTCCTCTTTCTCTCCCTGCCTCTGCTTTCTCCTCCTCTGGGTTTTCTCTCCAGGCCTCCTCCTTCCAGCCACTCTCACACCCCCTCCCCCTTTGCCCGGCCAATTTCACTCACTCCCACCTATAGGGGACTCTCGGCGCCCCACCCTCGTCTTTAGAATTGGGAGGCTGGAAGTCCATTCAATGGGATATTGAGCTCAGGGTTCTTGTGCCGGGAGGAAAAGAGAAAGAATGAAATCGTAACAGGGAGGGGGCGTGCTGTGCGTGCCTGGGGTGTGTGTGTTGGGGGCGGGGGAGGGCAAAAAATGCAGTTTCCCCGAAGAATAAGAAGCCTTGGACCGGATTCTTGAATACGAGGCCCCAAATGATGCTGTCAAAGCCCTTCAACGTGGCTTCTGGCAGCCTCAGCCTGTTCCATACTCTGCCCACCTTCGAGAGAAGCGGCGACGCGAGTAAAAGTGGAGGCGGGGAAACTTCCTACTTCCCACGACATCTGTTTTGTACAAGGAAGAGTGGACAGTCTGCACGGCCTTGCAAGCCTGCAAGAGTCTACGGCAGCAGCTGCGGACCCGTCCCGCTTCCCTCCCCCCTCTTTCTGCGAGACTCGCCAAGCCCGAGGCGGCCGGGAGCGGCCGGGGTGGGGGGAGAAGGGCGGGGAGCTCCCAGCTTGCACGCTTTCGTCCCGACCCGGGCCAGAATCCCGGCTCCGGGTGTTGCTTCCGCCTGCGTGTGAGCGAGCTGAAGAAGTAGAAAGGAGGAGCCTCGCCGGGGGGCGGGGCCTAGACGGGGGCGACCTCTCGGTCCGCGCGGCTGAGGCTCCTGCCATTGGCCAGCCGCGCCGTCACGGGGTGGGGGCGGGCGCCGAGGCGGGCGCCGGCCCCGCCCCCGCTCGGAGCCCGGCCCGGGCTCGCGGTCCCCCCCAGCTGCACAGACATGACACAGACACACAGTCACTGCAGCTGCTGAGCGAGCCCGGCGCTTTGGGCACGCGGCGGCGCGGCCAGCCCGAACCCCGGACCCCAGAGCTCGCCCGCCCGCCCGTCCCCCCGCCGCCCCCCGCGCGGCGGCCCCCGCCTGGCCGGGCGCGGGAGGCGGGGATCGCTCGCCGGCTCCGGCCAGTGGCGCCCGGCTGCCGGCGGCGGCTGCAGCGGCCGCCCGGCTCCGAGTGCCTGGCGCTCGGGGAAGCCGGCGCGTTTCGGAGGCGGCGGCGGCCGAGGCCGGCGAGCGCTCCCGGCGGCACCGGGGCCGCCCTCCTCGGTTCCCTGCAAGCACCGCGCTGCGCCCCGCCTCCGCTCCGGTGACCTTCCCGGGGCGCCTTTCCCGGCCCCGCGCCCCCGGCCCCGCGCCCCAGGCCGGGGCGAGGCCCTCTCCAGCGCTTCCTTACCGCGGAGCCGCGGGCGGGCGGCGCAGGCCCGGGGGGAGGGGTCGCCGAGGCCGGCTGCAGCTCCCCCCCCCCCCCCCCGCCTCCGCGCTCTGTGCTCGGCCGGGCCGGACCGCCGCTGCCCCGCCGCCGCCGCGCGGGAGCCCGGGCGCCCGAAGCTGGGGGCGCGGCCGCGCTCGCCCAGCCGGGCTGGGAGCGGGCAGGCCCTGCCCTGAAGGGGCGAAGCGGCGGGGAGCGCGGGAGGTGGAGCCGGCCCCGGCGGCCGCCCGGCGTCTCTCCCAGCGCCCCCTCCCCGGACTCAAACCGAGGCGAACCCAGGCCCCTGCCCATGCGGGGCGCCCCCGGCTCCGTAGAGTCCCCGGAGCAGGGAGCAGCTCCAGGCAGCAGCGCCCGAGGGAGAGGAAGACGGGACTGTGCTCAGCTCCGGCGGCCCGGACCCTTCCCGTCGCTTTTGGAGGCGGGGGCCGCCCCGAAGTCTGCGCTTGTCACCGCCGCTCGGACTAGGGCAGCGCCTGCTGGGACCCCGACCCGGAACCCCTGCGCCTCGTAGGTGGCAGCGCCGCCGCGCCACCCAGCTCTTCCGCGGTCTCCCTCTGCCTGGCGGCAGTCACGGCCAAGGTAGGAGCCCCGGGGGTGCGAGAGAGCCGCCGCGGGGGCGCCCTGGTGAGCGGTGTCGGACAAGTTCTCCGAACCTGTGGCTGGTACCCCCTGTACTCGGGATGCTGGCGAAGAGGGAGGGAGTGAGGGCACGGCTTCTGCCGCCTGGGCCCGGAGCCCTGGAGAGGCTGGAGGTAGAAGTCGCGGAGTTTCTGATGTCCCCCAGGACCCGTCCCAGGGCCTGCCCTGCTCCTTAGGCTCACGGGCTGCTAACTGTGAGAGCAAGGAGGAGTTTCCCGCTAACACCAGGAGGCGATGTCGACCCTCCCTCCCCCGCAGCTTGTTGGCTGTGAGCACCTGTGCTTTGGGGGAACCTGCTATGTTTAGAGCTGTCCCTTTGGGCAGTCTCCACCTGCCTTTCCTGGCGTGATGCTGTGAAGAACTTTTCTTTGCTCCTTGTTGCAGAGTCGAGGCCGATTTGGGGTGAGAGCCACAGCTTGCGCGTCCCTCTATTGGACAGAGCTGTTGGCTGGCAGCGATAGCAGTAGAGAGGAAACCCAACCAGTGTCGGTCCTACTGGACAAAGCTGCTTGTGATGAGTGGTCACTGGGTAGCGATCCAGACGGTCTTGTGAAAGTCCTTGTTTCTGAAGGGTGGAGTGACTGACTCCAAAGTTTGTGCATCCCTAAGTTATTTTGCTCAATGCCTTATTACTGTCTTTAAAATTTTACTCTTAAGGAACCTCAGTCCTGCAAGCCTCCCCTTGCCTGTTTGAAATGTATTAAACCCGTGAGCTTTCTCTGGAACGATCTGGTTTTAAATGGGTCACTTAGGAGGGAACAGATTGTCTCTCCTGCACTGAACCATCCCCCCGGGGGACCCTGTTTAATGGGGATGGATTTTTTCGTGTCTGAGCTGATGTACCTCGGTTGAGCAGGTTTTTGCTGAATTCGGAACCTGTGAATTTTGTCCCTCAGTCCATTAAAATGATCTCCCAAGGGAGCAAAATAGCAGCTTACACTTTGCGTGAATGTCACGGGAAGTTTTACAGGGTCTTATGTAAGTGCCGCAAGAGAGGGGTCAGGCTTCTGCTTCCTTCATGGGCTGGAGGTGGGGATGGGGAAGGGGTGGCAGGTGGACGTTCCCCTTCCCTAAATGCAGGTGCCATCCCTCTCTGGCACTGGTGGAAACCCAAAGTGCTTATTCACTCCCTGCCAGCATGCAGTCACTTCAGGTTAATTTTCCTCCTCACCTCTCCTGCCTTACCACCTCAGGAGTCAGCTTTGGTAGACTTAAGATAAGGGAAGGTTCTAAATTAGGAAAGGAACACGTGGAGGTTTCTCTTCTCATGTCTCACAAAAGGGTGACATGAATGAATTACTCACGGGCATGGTGGGTCCTCACTGGGGATTAAAAAAAAAAAAAACTGGCTTGAAGGTTTCACACATCTCTTAGTGTACCTTTATTTTTCAGGAGTACACTTCAGTGAAAATTGCTTGAGGGAACACACATTTATCGAGCCTGGCCCTGTTAATTCCAAACTGGGAAGAGAACTAATTGGAACAGAGAGGCAAAATCGTTAAGATTTAGATCTTAGTGGGTTTTCGAGAATGGCTGGGAAAGGAAACCAGTCTCCCTAGTGGTATAGAGAGGTTTTTAAAGAAAAGATGGTATCGCTCTGGAGTGGGTGGAAGTTGCTAACAAGTATAGGCCCTCTGGCTTCACTGAATGAAGTGTGCTGGGTTGGGGGTTAACTTTTTGGCGTGGGATAATGCAGATTCCTTTGCCTTTTAAAACATATCTAGAAGGGCCTTGGGAATGAAATGAAAGGTTTTTCCATCTCATCGTAGGTCCCAGGAGTGCTTCCACCTCTTGGGAAGAAGGTGAAGGTTTCCTGTGGTTCTGGGCTCCTGATCTGTGCTTGAAAGTTGATGCAGGAGTGTCTCCATCCTTCAGCCGCCTACAGTGGCAGGACACTAGGGGGGGACTAGTTTTCTATTCCAGCACTGATGAACCTATGTTACAAAAGGCTGTGGTTTATCTTGAAGGCTCAGGAACCTAACTTTTTGGTACCCAATGCATGCTTGCACTAATGAGTGGATTCTGAATGCTTAAGCGATGGGCCTGCTTACATCTAAAGTGTCATTTGGGCAGCTCAGAACAGGTTAACTGCAAAGTATTATGTGAGACTCTGAGCAGACTCAGTGATAATCTCTAAGTAAGTGAGGGCTATAAATTTTGGGGAGACAGAACCTCCTGCAAACTCCATCCTTTGGGCATTAGACCGTGCTAACTCTAAGTTCCCTGGGGGTTTGTAATCAAAACTCCCCCCTTTGGTTTTTGGGCTGCACATCTGCCATCTTCATAAAATCATGCTACCTCTGTTCTAGATGGAGTCTAGAACTGACTCCATTAAACTTAAAATTTCTCACTGTTATCCCCTTAAAAGTACATACCTTGTATTTATACAGATGTAACATTTGGCAGTGTGGTTGCACTTTCATCTCAGATGCTCTCTCTGCACTTTCAACGGTATTAAATCATTAGTGTCTAGGTGTCTTCCAGCAGAAATTGAAGATAATTCTATTTCCGCTGAAGAACAAAGCCGGATGGCCCAGGCTTACCCACCGTGGCCAAGTCTTATCAAAGCTGACTCTGAGGTGGGCAGACAGGAAAGGTTGGAGAAAGAGTCTAAGAAGAGACTACCCAACTCAGAATACTGGCACGAAGAGAGGCAGATGTCGCCAAGATTTAGGACTTCCTGGATTCTTAAAGACCCAGTGCAGCATATAGAGTTAGACTCAGCGTTTGGATCTGTGAACCTGCGTGAGTTATTACATTCCCTAGAACTCTGGAGTCTGGTAGACTGCATTTGTGATCCTTTACTCATATGTATAGTGCATATTTAGGTAGTTTGAGGAGACCTTTTGTTGTGGCATAGGGAAGTGGTCAGCATAAAGCTTTATTTCAGCTATCGAAGGCTTTGTAGATTGATTCTCATAGGTGCAGTATAGCCAAGGGGTTAGAGATTGGAACAGGAAAATACTATTAAATTTTCCGTTGAGCATCAGCTAGTGAAAACTGGTCATGGGGAATATATATACTGTGATCTTAAGGCGTGAATGAAGTCTTGTGAATTTCAAGGAAGCCACATGGCAGAGGTCCAGGAAGAAAGTGACGCAGGATCCTGGCCTTCCTTAGGGTCTATGAATAAGGTGAAGGTGTCTTTGCAGCCAGAGATTCTCAGAGAGTGGGGAGCACATGGGGCCAGGGCTGTAAGACCCAGGGGACTGAGAACTCCAGGCACCCTGCCACTGACACCCCTTGGCGATACAGCCACCTCACGGGATCTGCTAGTGTTGATGAGGCTTTGCGGTTCTGCTCCAGAGCGTTTGACGTTGAGAGGTACTCAGGTCCTCTGTTCCTCCCTGACCACATTGACATTCGGAGAGACTTTTCTACTTTTAACTTAGCAAGTAACAACTGAATGTCTATTATGTGACAGACGCCATGCTCTGTGTAGAGGCTGCAGAGGGTCCACAATTAGTTTATAGTCTTTTGGGGGCAGGCAGACGTTGAACCATTGCTATGAACTGCTCACATACAGGTTTGTTCAAAGTAAAACCTTGAGTTTGCCAGGATGGTAGAACAGGAGGGAACCCCATGCAGAAAGAACAGCATGGAAACCTTAAAATATGTAGTGTGAATGGAGAACAGTCAGTAGTGTGGCTGGAAGATGGGATGTTCTGGAAGAGGAAAGCTTGGTGTTAGCAGGGAAATAATTTAATAGGATTCCTAGTTTCATGCTCTGTGTATTCAAGCCGTGGCAAGAATGGTGGCTGGATAAGGTCCAAGAGTACCAGTTGATTATCCCACATTGTTGTTACAAACAGAAAAGGACATTTTCTTTTTCATCCTTTATCCTACATATAGCATTTTGCCTGTTCTTTAAAAAACTATTAGCAACGCAGATAAAGAATGGGTCCCTTATCAACCCTAAGTCTGCCCTCTTGTGTATGTGAATTACATCTGGGGCTTTCATTACGTGATTATGCAGCAGTGGGAGAAATGACAAAGTTACTTGACAAATGATAGAGTGGCAGAGGGACACAAATTTTTCCCTGTGAGAGTGTATTCCATTTTGTCATATTTACTTCTGGGTAGAGTTATGGCTGCAGTTAACATTTGAACAAGGTTCTTGTGTTTGAATCATCTCAGTTCTGGCCTCAACTTTCTTTGCTGTTGGAAAAGGAAGAGTTTTATAGTTTTGAGGATGGGTGTGGGCCTGCCTATGTGTGTGTTTTGTGGAATGAGGAAACTGTGAAGTAAGGAAGAGATGCAACGATGTAATGGCCAGAGGATATTAGAGAGAATGGAAAACTGCAGTTGTTGGAGCGATCTCCAGGGTCAAATATATTTAGTTTTTCTGAAACAGGAGCCAGGAGGACAGTGGAGGTAGAAGAAGCCCCAGTGTGTGTGTGTGTGTGTGTGTGTGTGTGTGTGTGTGTGTATGTGTGTGTATGTATGTGTTTTTTTTGTCTCTGTCATCCTTCCCTGAGTTGAGTTGACTGGTAGGCAGGGTGGTATAAGTAAAATCTGGATATCTGGGTTCTCATCTTGCATCATCCTATGCTAACTTGCTGTGTGACGTTAGAATATGTCTTGACGTCTCTGGGCTTCAGGTGCTGTCTCCAAACTTCAGTGAGTTTTTCGTCTTGTAACTAGGAATGTAGAGGCTCAGAGAAAGGGCTTGCCTAAGTTAGTGGCAAAGCTCAGACTATTTAGGTTTTCTAGCTTTCCAGCTCTGAAATGGGAAGAGGCCTGACCAGTTCCAAGGTGTACTCTACCTTGAAGTATCAAACACTACAAGTATGCAGTGCTGAAGAGAAGAACCACAAAGTCTTTTCTGTGTTGGTTGTAGATTCCGTAGACTTGTAGACTGCATTAGAACTTCTCTGATATATTAGGCCATTCATAAGCAGCTGGGCTTGCTTGCTAACTTCTTATGTATTATGGAAACCAGTGGGTTTGGGAATGTTACCTACTCTTTGAGAACTGCTTGAGGATGATGTGCTTTGTGATAAAAAGCAGTGCTGAAAATTTTAATTGTTTCCAAATTAAGTCAATGAAAGCTGAGTTGAGCCTGTGGGATTCTGCAAAGCCTGGGCTCTAACAGGGAAAGGGGAATCTTCTCATTTTGCCAGGGAGGTTACCTCGTAGGGGGAGCTGGGGGGTGAGTGTGAAGGGAGGGATGTTGGGAAGAAAAACAGATTCAGAAAAGCAATTGTGTAGAAGTACAAGTCAGGAAAATTGCAGACGGACTTAATTTTATGCCACCAAATTTGTGTTGCTAGAGAGACGCTTCCTCACCATTCTGGCACTGATGCTGTCCTGGGTGGAGAGGGCAGTGCTTATTAGAAAGAGGAGATTTGAAGTTAAGTACAATTATAAATATAAGGTTTGTGACATTATTTCAACATTGAAGCTAAGCATAGGAATGCCCTGTTTTAGGAGAATTGGGAGAATTTGTTTTTCACTCTTCAACTGTTTATTCCATAATTGAAGCTAAGTGTAAGAATGCCCTATTTTAGGAGAAGTTGGCTTATAAATCTTATTTTAAAAGCAAATAATTTAAGAGAAGTAATTGGGGTACAAAAGGATTTTTATTTTACAAAACGGATTCATAGCAAGCATCTTTTTATTAGCTAGTCCCTTAATTGTATTTCAGGTTACTTGATTAACGCAATCATGATGGATGCTTTGGGAGCCTTACCTGTGACAGAAAACCAAGGGTTTTTCAAATATAAACTTTTCCGTGTTTTAACAAATAACTCACCAGGTTCACCTGCCAAGGAGCCTAATATTGAACTGTGTTATGGAAAGAAGGACAGTAGTTACATAAACTTTGTAACCACTGACAGACCACATGGTGTTACTTTGCTCACTTACTGACTGGGGGCAGGTTTCTGGTTTAACCACTGTTCATCCTGGAGATTGCAGTCATAACTATTACCTGCATGAGTTCCTCAGTCACCCTCACATTCTGCCTCTAAGGATATATCAGGAACAGAAGTGGTTTAAAAAGGAAATCAGGTAAGCGTTTCCAGGATTCTGAGTTTTCCTAGTTTCAGAGACATGGAATTAATTTTGGTCCGCCTAAGTATATGGTAGAGGCGATATGCATGAGATATTTACAGAAAAAACCCTCGAAATTGTGCTCGCTCACGAAATATCTAGGGCTTTTGGTTTTTTTGTTCCTTCATCCCTTGTGAAAGTTTCCAAAAAAGAATTGGTTCTAGGAATGAAAGAAAATGTAAGGCGTTTAAGGCTCCAGAGGTAATTTTGGGTAATCTGGAGTGCTAGATAATCACAGACTGGGGCTAGAATGGGAAGTGCAGCCTCACCCATGATTTTAGCCTCTTTCGTCGCATTATGGGGCTGTGCTTTGGACGTGCAGCAAACACACATGGAGATGGAGCCCTGGCTACTGGGCAAGGCTTGCTCTTAACAGAGTCCTTTTTTGACGTACCCAGGCCAATTGGGAAGAAAGGACTTCCTAATCTTTCCAGCTCTCCACGGTAGCATTAGAATTTAGGGGAATTTACAGCAGAACACAGGCATGTGGGGATTTCATTCTTCCTCTTTTTTTTTTTTTTTTCTTTTTAATTTAAAATCAGTAGCAAATCATGTGGACTCTTCAGTGTTATTCTGTGATTAGAGACCGCCTTGATGCATTAAACACATGTTTGTTATTATTAAGGTTAACATTTTTGTGGCTAACTGGGAACCATCCCCTCCCCGCTTTTGTTTCCAGAACATTTGCGTAGGTCCTTAATCTGCCAACACAGTTTGTGTACCAGCCTCCTCGACTGATGTCAGCTCTCATCCGGGAAGGGAATGGTATTTTGTGCTTGTCTGGGGAGCCAAGAGAGGCGCAACCCAAGTGATAAGCAGGATGGGGCTTTTCTCGCTTCCAGGCACGGTGCCTGGTGCTTAGTAGGTCTGCACTGAATAAACAGTTGTGTCCACACAGAATGATTTGCGTTCCGAGTTGTGTTTCCAGCTCCGGGGGTGATGGGGAGGGAGAGGTGAGTGGATACCAGCAGACTCACAGCCTCGGACTCCTTCAGACCTCTCCCAAAAGCTGTTATTTTAAAAATGTGAAGGACATTTCAGATCAGCGAAATGAATTCTCTTAGGGATTCATTGTTGTGGTTCAGACATTGACGGCTTTGTAAAAAGGCAAGGAAAGTACAATCCTGGAATGCGGCGTGTGTTTCCTTTCCTCTGAGTTTGTAGGGATTTTGACTTATCTGGCCTGGGAGGAGTGAGCGGGCTCTAACGCTTGTTCGTGTGTGCATGTCAGGGCGCCTTGAAAAGCGTCTTAAATACCTTAGGATGGATTGTGGGCGATGATCTTTCCGGCGCCGGTGACGAATGTGCAGTGGCTTAGATGTGGATCGGGTCAGGGCTCCCACGTTCAGAGGACGAAGTGGGCCCGAGAAAACAGGGGGGACTCGAGTGCTTTTCATCCAGTAGGAAGGACTCTCCTCTCTGCCATCTTGGCGTCTTCTCCCCCTTCTCTGTTGGTGCGAATCCTTCCCACCTGGGCTTTGTAAATACTTATGGATGCCTCCTCCATAAGTGGAAGGCAGATCTGTGATGTTGAGACAGCTCCGGGGCTGCAGGAGACCCTTGAGCCCGCTCGACCTTCATTTCACGGCTCTGGAAACTATGGCTGGGGAGGTCGAGAGAATTATCCAGAGTGGAGGCAGATCCAGAGCCCCTGCTTCCTGACCACCTTATGTGGCCCAAGGCTCTGCCTTCTCACACCCCCTACTTTCTGGGTGTCTGTCCTCTGCTCCCTGCCCTTCCATCCAGCATACTCGGCTTCAGTCTTTTCCTCACACACGTTCTTCGTGCTCTGCTTTTGTGCCAGACACTCTTCTGTTTGATCATTTTGTGTCATTTCATCTTTATGGTAACCCTACGAGGTGGGTGGTCTTACTCTCCCATTTTCCAGATATGGAAGCTGAGGCTTGCCCAGGTCACACAGCTGTGGAGCGTGGAGCCAGGACTTGACTCACAGCTGTTCTGACTCCTCTGTCTGCTGTCTCTGTGCCGACCTGGTCTCTAGTCAGAATCTCTGCTTCCTGCCTACAGGCCCTGTACACTCTGTCACCTTGATGGCATTGGTTAACATCTACTAAGCCAACATTCACTCATCAGCCAGCATTCATGAAACTCCTGCTCTGAGAGGTGTCGGCTTGACATCAGGAACAGGGAGGTGAGGAAATCACCTGCCTGCGTCATCTAGTAGCCTCATCTTGGTGAGGGAGGTAAATACTAATAAAGACATGGACAGGGCAGTGGGCACTGTGTCTTGGTAGCATTACGCTTGAGGGAGTCAAAGAAGGAGAAAGTATTAGATTGGGTCTCAGTGAATAGGCGCTGGAAGGATAGAGTGGGAGGGAGAATCACCTAAAACACCCCAGAGGCCCTTCTTGTTCCCTTCTCCTTGGCATTGTCAATATCTGTATACTTTCCCTATTCTTTTCCTTATGTGTAAGTGCCTGAAAGCACTGGGACTGGGTTGCACCCATCCGGCTACACTTCTAGCACTTAGGAATCCTTCAATAAACATTTATTCAATTAAATTGAAAGCCTTCTGTCCTTGCCCTCAAGCAACATAGTTAGAGAGATTGGGGGAAAAAAACATGTGTGAGAAGTTAAACAACAATAGAAGATTCAGGGGCTTCCCTGGTGGCGCAGTGGTTGAGAATCTGCCTGCCAGTGCAGGGGACACAGGTTCGAGCCCTGGTCTGGGAAGATCCCACATGCCGCGGAGCAACTGGGCCCGTGAGCCACAACTACTGAGCCTGCGCGTCTGGAGCCTGTGCTCCGGCCGCCATAGTGAGAGGCCCGCGCACCGCGATGAAGAGTGGCCCCCGCTTGCCACAACTAGAGAAAGCCCTCGCACAGAAACGAAGACCCAACACAGCCAAAAATAAATAAATAAATTTAAAAAGGAAAAAAGATGACTACTATCTTTAAAAAAAAAAAAAATAGAAGATTCAAGTGAACAGTTCAGAGCAACAATAGGAATGATGTGGCAGTGCAGTGAATGGTTGTGGATTATTGGAACCCAAAGTTGATGGGAAATCAGAGGCGGGAGTTTACTTTAGCTGCTTAAAGGCAGTGGAGGTAGGATTTGCCTTGGGTCCTTGGACCAGGATGATTAAGATTTGAATGGAAGAGTTAAAGGGAGGTAGAGCAGCCAGCTTAGGTTGACGAATGCACAAATATGAATTTTGGGGTTATAAAGTAAGTTGGCTTGGGTTTCCATTAGCGAGGAGCTGGAGATGAAGTTGGCAAGCTAGATTGGGGCCGTGGACTTTTGGAAGGCAGGGCGACTTTTGATCGGGAAGATGGTGTACGCAAAGCTCTGTTTTAGGAAGATGAACCTAGTGGCAGTATCGGGGCCAGACTGGAGTGGGGAGAGATGATAGCTGGGAGGTCGCTGAACAGGCTTTTTTTTTCGGATATGAAGTTTTAAAGGCCATTGAGCTAGAACTGGTACAGGCGGATGGAAACAGAGGGAAGCTTAGGGATTTCCTCTGATCCCAATCACTGGTACTGAAGTCCGAGATGGTTTTCATTGCCCACTGGAAAGCGGCCCCACTGGAATAAAGTCTGCTTGTGACAGTAGCAGTAGTTCTTAGAATGGCACTTTCTCCCTTGGCTGGGCTGGGCCTGGGGATGGGGCTGGGCTGAAAATGTCCTCTCCGCAGTCTTTCTTATTGGGGGTTTGTTCAGATGAGCCCAGGGTGATAGAACAACCTTTTTACCTAGTCTAGGATGACACCCAATAAGGGGTAGAATGTAGAATATTTTTCTTTTCCTCATGAGTGGTTCCTAAAGCAGCTGTGGAGGGCCGAGAGCGAAATTATTGGAACTCTGACATGTGGGCTCCGGATCCACCTTAAAAGTGAAGCTGGGCCATGCTTCCCGTGATTGGTGGTGTGTCTTTGCCCGAGGAGGGCCTTGCTGAGAGATTACAGTACACACTTTTCAGAAATGTGGAGTAAGCCATTCTGGATAACAGAATTTTTCAAATAGGATAGTCCAATTCCTTATAGGGAGTCTTTATTTTGAATCTTTAAAGAACGAGGGCTTTTCTAGGATGTTCTGTGTATTTACCCTCACTGGCTCACTCTCAGCCACTGGAAAACATCCATCTTTCTTATCAGGACACACAAAGCTTGTTGTGAACTGGCCCCTGCCTCTCTCTCTGCAGCCTCATCTTCTCTTGCCAACCCCACATACCACCCGCCAATCCCCAACTCATTATTTTCCTTCTTTACTGCTTATTTTCCCCCAAATCTGCCAAGCTGTGCACCTACCTCTCCTTCTGGCTGATAAGCTCTTTCCCTCTTTATTTGCTTGGGATGCTTCTGTTTTTCCTTCAAAACACAGTTCAGGCGGTCTTTCCTTCAAGCTTCTTCTGATACTGGGCGCTGAACTGTATCTGTCCTTGGACTGGCTTCTCCTGCTGTGCTTTTCTGCACCATGTTCCCCGAGCTTCCAGATGGCTGGCTTGCCCGGAGTGTGGGAGCCCTTCAGTAAAGACGGCATCTCATGGCTCTGGGGAATCTTCAGTGTTTTACCGTCTGCCTGGACCATGCTGTCTACCCTGTAAGTGGTGGGTGGTGGTGGTGGTGATGATTTTGGATTGCACTGAATTTGCTGTCAGGCATAGTAACCTTTTCTAGTTGAACCTTGAGTATTATGCTGTACTGCAGGGGTATTCCTGAATCTAAAGAATGCATGCCCCCTTGCTGATGACCAGATGGTGGTGGGCCACCCCTGGGGCCCATTGAGGCCTTCAAGGAATGTGGTGCAGGTGGTGAAGGAGGGGGAGGGGGAGGGGGAGGAGGGGGGAAGGGGAGGAGGGGGGAGGGGGGGAGGGGAGGGGGGAGGAGGGGGGAGGAGGGGGAGGAGGGGGGAGGAGGGGGAGGAGGGGGAGGGGAGGGGAGGAGGAGGGGAGGAGGAGGGGAGGAGGAGGGGAGGAGGAGGGGGAGGAGGAGGGGGAGGAGGAGGTGCCTTTGCTGCCTTTCCTGCTATTTCCTTGCTGCGTTTCTCTGCTTTTTCCATTTTCTCAGATCTTCAGCCTCCTCGTTCCTCTCCTCTTAGGCTTTTTTTTTTTTTTACAAATTTATTTTATTCAGTTATTTTTGGCTGCGTTGGGTCTTTGTTGCTGCTCGTGGGCTTTCTCTAGTTGCTGAGAGCGGGGGCTACTCTTCGTTGCAGTGCGCGGGCTTCTCATTGCGGTGGCTTCTCTTGTTGCAGAGCATGGGCTCTAGGCACCTGGGCCCAGTAGTTTTGGCTCGTGGGCTCTAGAGCGCAGGCTCAGTAGTTGTGGCACAGCACGGGCTTAGTTGCTCCACGGCATGTGGGATCTTCCCGGACCAGGGCTCGAACCCGTGTCCCCTGCATTGGCAGGCGGATTCTTAACCACTGCGCCACCGGGGAAGCTCTCCTCTTAGGCTTTTTAAACCCTGATGGAATCATCGTCAGACAATCTAAAACACATCCTTTCTTCAAGTGTTTGATTGAAGGCCTTATCCTCAAGTGTTTTCTTTTTTCTGGCCACGGTGTTGGTCCCTAGATACTGATGGAGCCTTTGACTGTGGTGTCTGTTTACTAGGCTTAATACCACTCCACATTCCTGGAGAACCCATTGCAGAGTTGCAATTATTATTATTTTTTCTTTTAAATTAATTAATTTATTTATTATTTATGGCTGTGTTGGGTCTTTGTTTCTGTGCGAGGGCTTTCTCTAGTTGCGGCAAGCGGGGGCCACTCTTCATTGCGGTGCACAGGCCTCTCACCGTCGCGGCCTCTCGCTGCGGAGCACAGGCTCCAGGCGCGCAGGCTCAGCAATTGTGGCTCACGGGCCCAGCCGCTCCGCGGCATGCGGGATCCTCCCAGACCAGGGCTCGAACCCATGTCCCCTGCATCGGCAGGCAGATTCTCAACCACTGTGCCACCAGGGAAGCCCTGCAATTATTATTGATTGAGAAATTATCAAACAGTAATGGGGAGTGGCTGGGGAGGACTGGATGAATTTGTGCAGAAGCTCAGCATCAGCGCCCAAAGACTCTTTGCTGGATAAGCACGTGTTTATGTTGGATATTTATTATTGCCTCTGGTATTTGTGAGGTCCATTTGGGTTTTTATTACACTGCCCTTGTAAGCCAGGCATTGGCGCTGCATGAATAGGTTTGCTTAGTGAATCATGGAGGAGTGATAGATGAACCCTGGGCTTATCAGACGGTTCGTGTGATCCAGGTACCGTGCCTCATGAGCCTGCGCTTGGCCTGGGCACTGGTTACATGGTTCAGGAAGCCCTTCGCTTTTCCTGCGGTGGCCTGACCTAATGCACACCGAAGGATGCTTTGTCTGGCTCGTACTTTTTGACATTTTCCTTTTCGTTCTGCTTGGGTTTATCCATAACTCCTGTTGACACAGCATTTTTGAGCTCATTAAATCTGTTAATGTGTGTGTAATGCTTGGGACGGGAGCTGGTACACAGAAAGCACTCCATACGTGTTAGCTGCTGTAATTGATGTTTGTATTTAGAGCCTCTCCACTGTTTCTCCCTCTCCCCCTTTCTGGTGGTTGTGCTTGGTAAAATAAGAAAACAGCTCCCGGGGATGAGGAGGGGGAACACCGACTCTCTCTGTTCAGCCCTGTCCAGAGGTCTCAGAAAGTTCACAGAAGCCCTGAAGGTAAAGGCAAACACTTGCCCACTAATCACCCAGGGCCATTTTTCAGGAGCTTTTGGTCCACCTTGCTGTCTACTCTCACTGGGATTTGGGCTCCAACAGGTAAGGTGGATGAGAGCCAGTGAAGGGTATAGGAAAGGACTCTTGGCAAGTTGTGATGAGCGTTATTTAAAATAACAGTAACAATAATAATGGGTGGTCACAAAGATAGCTCCCATATATCAGTTGCTTCTTATGTGCTTCTGAGATGTGCTTGACATGCAGGGTGCTTTTTGATCCTACAGCCCTCTGAGCTGCAGTTTCATTTTATGGGTGAGGAAACTGAGGTGTACAGAGGTTATTTGCCCACATGATAAAGCCAGAGACGGGAACTCAGTTCTATCTCCAGAATAATTTCCTCTTAATCTCTGACCCATGATCCACTAGCCCAGGTGTCTTAGCACTGGAATATACATAACCCTGGTGATACAGAAGCCTTTTGTGGAGTATTGCAGGTGTGGATAGTTTTAAGGGAATCAATTTCCAGATTTTCGACCTCATACATGGACCCTTTCTTGAAATTGATTGGACTGAGACCACCCCTTTTCACAGTCATTTGTCGCTATTTTATAAAAGCACATCTCTTGCCCAACACGTGCGTTGCTCTGAGTATAAAAACCTTAAGGGGCACTGAACAAAGGAACTATGAAATTGGTGTGTGGGAACCTTCGAATCAAGGCACTTTTACAAGGCTGACCCTTTCCACATTCTTTTTTACTTGTTTAAACTTGGTGCTAGAAACAAGGCATGTGGGGCCCCTTTCTTATGCTAAGGAATGATATAAAATTTTCAGATCTTAAGAAATAACTTGCTTTTAACTTTTTAAAATGAATGATGGGTATCAGATTGTTAGACTCTGTTTAAAAAATATGATGTGGAAGTTTTATTTTAAAATGCTCATGTTTACAATATGTTGGAAATTCTATTCTTAGAAGGTATTCAGTTTATGATGAAAACTTTAGACGTCAGCCTAAAAATAGGCAAGGTTTTCAAATTTCAGAATTAAAAAAAGCTTGAAGATAATTGTACTATACTTCCCCCTAAGATACTGAAGTTCAGAGTGGAAATTCTGAAGTTGTTTTCTGCCACAGACCCTTATGCACCAAAATATTATTTTTTCATAGAATTTCAGGGGCATCAGTGTCTCCTAAGGCTCCATCATTGCACTCCTGATTAAGCACCCTTGAAATTATAGGGAATTTCAGTAAAATGTAAGCATAGTTTAAATTTTGATGAAACTTTTATATATGTAGTTAGACGTGTGATCTTGTATATCAGAGTGCCTTAGTGGCTCAGCAAGGACTGTTTCAGACATAACTGATAGAAACCCAATTCACACTGACATTAAAGAAAAAGAAATGGACTTTATCTGCTTCAGTAACTGGAAAAAAAAGGGCAGCTTCAGGTAGTGCTGGATCCAGGTCCTCAAATGTCATCCTGAAGTCCTTGCTTTGTCTCTTGGCTCTGCTCTCTTCTGTACTGGCATCATTCTCAGGCAGAGTGTCCCCGTGAGGTGGCAGGGATGGTCCTCAGGAGCCCCAGGCTTACATCCTACCCATCCCACCATCACAGCTGAAGGAGAGAATTTTTTTCCCAGTAGATCTGGTGAAAGTCCTGGTCATGATCTGGTTGGAAGGGCCAAGGTCACATCCTTGAACCTGGTCAGGGGAGGTGGGGTCCATCCTATTCGAATTGCTTGGGGAGAGGAGAAGGGGGCTTCCTGAAGAGAAGCTGGGCAAACAGAGAATCCCAACATGATCAGTAGGAAGATTAACCTGAAGACCTTGAAGATCAAATGGACTACCGGTGTCTTCTCTAAAACCCTTTCACTCTCCTGGGTATGCTTCTTACCTTCCATGCACCACCAGCCAACACTTTTACCTTTATGATACCCATCTGCCCATTGACAAAATGACATTAGTGATACCGTCTGTTGCCTGCTTTGGTAATTTCAAGACTCTTAAGGCAGTGCCAAAAATTCCTGACTTAATGTATTTTGTGATTTCTTTTTTTAAAAAAGCCATTAGTTATGCGATTAAGAAAAAGAAATTAAAAATTATGGAACTCCATCTGTGTTAGTTTGCTAGGGCTGCCATAGCAAAGTACTAGGGACGGGGTGGCTTAAACAAGAGAAATTTATTTTCTCACCATTCAAGAGGCTAGAAGTCCCAGATGAAATTGTTGGCAGCGTTGTTTGTCCTGAGGCCTCTCTCCTTGGTTTGCAGATGGCCATCTTCTCCCTGTGCCTTCACATGGTCTTTCCTCTGTACGTATCTGTGTCCTAATCTCCTCTTCTTACACCAGTCATACTGGATTAGGGCTCACCTTCATGACCTCATTCAACAGTAATCATCTCTTAAAAGACCCTTTCTCCAAATATAGTCACATTCTGAGGTCCTGGGGGTTAAGGCTTCAGCATATGAATTGGGGGGGGTATGGTTCACTCTATAACACATGTTATTTTAACTCTGTGAATGGGTTATATTTTGAAAAATAATATTAATACCCATACCTTGTTTAAAACCCAAGTTAGTAACAGGTTCAGCTGTGCAAATGCAAGCTCAACGGTTTCAGGGATGGTAAGTTTGATGCAGTTTGCTGTTTGGGTATACTTTTCCCTTCAATAGGCGTAGAGAGACGACAGTGTAGAGATGAGCACTGGTGGTGTGAGTTTGTCAAAGATGCTTGGGATCGGGGAGTGGGAATCTGGACCTTTCTCGTCCTTAAGCTCAGTGCTGCCGCTGTTATTGCAGTAACAACTTTCCTGAAATCCCCGAAGGGTGCACTCTGGTTGTGAAATGAGTTTTAGGACTTTTGGGGGAGTGTCGGGTAGGCAGCTGCCTGAAGGCAGGATTCTTAACTGTTTCCACTGGAGCAGTGGATGATCTGGCTGAGAGCTCTGCCGGGCTCTCCTTGTGCCAGGGCTGGTGTGAGCGAAAGAGAATCTTGTCACCCTAGCTTCTGTGTCTTAGGGAACAAAGTTTGCAAGCGAGGGGGTTAATGAGTCACTTTGATCCAAGTCACTAAAGGGCCACCGTTGCATCAGAAATTGCTTTCCATTCACACCCAAGGCTCATCCTTTTTAAGCGCCTCAGATGACAAACCTGTCCGTTATTCTCCTCTGCTAAGTTGTCACTGTTCTCTTCCCGGCGTTAATTATTGTTTTAATATGGCTTGTGTGTTCATTGTCTGGTCTGTCGATGTTTGTAGTGGAATATCACAGCCGAAAGGAAGTGGGGAATAGGTAGCAGCTTGTCAAATGGTAGTCTTTTCATGTCAAAACCCAAAAAATCTCCCACCTGAATTTTGCTTACCTACAATCCAGAAATTCCAAAACTTAAGAGTTTGGAAACCAAGCTGCTACAGGACGTGGTTGAAGTGCACATATGTTACCTGGGAGGACGATGGGCTTTTGAAAAATCCATCCGCATGGTATCACTCCTTCATAGGCCAGTGTGGGTGGTGGTAACTGATTTGGAGATTGTCTTTATTGAAAGCAGGTGCCAGTCTCGGAGTGTATAGGACCATAGGACCCAGGAGCAAGACGTTTTGACCAAGCAAAATGTTGTTTGCTAGCTCATCTTGGATAAGGCACTTACCTACTCTGTACTGGCTACGTATGGCTGCTGTAACAAAGTGCCACAAACTGGGGCACTTAAAACAACAAGTGGAGTGTTTTACAGTTCTGGAGGCTAGAAGTCTAAAATCAAGCTGTCTCAGGTGTCAGCAGGGCCACGGTCTCTCTGTTGGCTCTGGGAGAGAATCGTTTCTTGCCTCTTCTAACTTCTGGTGTTTGCTGACAGTCCTTGACGACCCTTGGCGTAGAGATGCATCACTCCAGTCACATGGCCATCTTCTCACTGTGTGTCTTCACATCGTCTTCCCTCTGTGTGTGTCCCTGTGTCCAAATTTCCCCCTTTTATAAGGACACCAGTCGTATGGGGTTAGGGCTCAGTCCGGTGACCTCATTTTAACTTGAATCCTCTGTAAAGACCCTATTTCCAAATATGGTCACCTTCTGAGGTCCTGGAGAGTAGAACTTCGGCATATCTTTCTTGGGGAACACAATTCAACTCATAACTCTCCTAGCTTTATTTTTCCTCCTCCAGAAAACAAGGTCCACCTTCAACCTAAGGTTCAAACACAATCATAAGAGAAAGCACCCTAGAAAATATATCCCCCAGGTGATGGCAGAATGCCCCATGGGATGTTACATGTCTCTTATTCCCGCTACATGGTATCTAGGGAGCATTTGGATCTAATACATGACATGTTCTATGCAGTTTTTCTTTCTCTTTTGGCCGTGCTGCGTGGCATGTGGGATCTTAGTTCCCCAACCAGGGATTGAACCCACGCCCCCTGCTTTGGAAGCGTGGAGTCTTAACCGCTGGACCACCAGGGAAGCCCCCTGTGCAGTTTTTCAATTGGAAGTCCTTTGGGGTGGTGTGACCTGGGCTGTGTGTTCGGTGGAAGCTTGGAGCAACTTGCAAGTTGGCAAGATTTGCAGGGGAAGTGCCACCCAGAGGGTGGAGCTGTGGCCCCTCAGAGTCTGTGGCTGCATCGTCCTGACTTGCTGGCCACTCGCTGCTGTTCCACAGTACAATTTGGATGTAAATCCTGAGATATCTGTCCCAACTCCTGAATCTTTCATGGAGAGCATGGGAATGTATAGTAGTTTTATTGGTTTCTTTTCATGAGTTGTATTTTGATATTCAGAAGAGGTTCACTGGGGCAGAGGCTAAGAATGTTTTCAGAATATGCTTCTCTTTTGCCTGCTCCTAATAACTTGCAGTGGTAAGTAAAAAAGCGACAAAACAAACAGACCCAAAACAACCCTCAAAACCCTCACACTGACATTTAAAGGATTTGGCGTCTTTAATGCCTTTTACATACAGCACAGTCCTGTGTTGCTGTCAGAGTACATGTACGTGTAGATGTTTTCTTTGAGATGCTCAAAGCTCTGCGGAAGTCTCACTTTGTTGGCTAGCTCTTAGCTCTCTCCCCATCAACTGGTTCAGAGTTTTTAGGGGCTGCAGGTCATGGATGCCACTTGCCTCGGTTTCAGTCCTTTGTTCACTCCTTCAGTGAACATGCAGTTGTCAGTCATCTGCTGTGTGCCAGGCACTGTGCTGGGCTCTGCGGTGGGGAGGAGAGCGAGGGCCTTGCCTGCGTGGAGCTCTCACTCTGGGTGGCCTGGTTCATTGTGACTGGGTTCGCTTGTCTCCCAGATCTCCATCCTGTTTGCAGGCAAACCTACCTCCTCTGCCACCTGCCCCTGGCATCCTGGGCTAAAAGCTACCGTCTATCTAACTCCGTTTGGTATTTATTGGGTTGTTACACCAAATTTTGCAAAGCCAGAGAGGCATCACTTTGTTAGAAGGAATCCTCTTTATTCCACTCCCGAGAGAGGCCGCTCAGCAGGCTTTGATGTCCATAAAACCCAGCTACAAATCTGACACAGGAGAGCTTGTAACCTTTTTTTTTTTTTTTTTTTTGCCTTTTCTGAACTTGACCCCTTTATAGAGTATTTTGAGAGTTGGGCTCCATCGGGTGGGTTTTATGTCTGTGCCTCTCGGATGGGCCATGAAGTTCTGGGATCAATTTTGTTATATGGCAGCCTCGCGCAGTGCGGTGCTTGGAAGGAAGCATTACAGCGCAAGAAGTGGTCTTTCCATGGCGGGATTTCAGCGTGGTAATTGACGTGGGGACGCCTGAAAGGACTATTGGTGTCTCCATGCCGCACGCAGGAGTCCACAGCCATCTTGCAGAAGAGCTGAGAGGATTTGTTGCCCTGCTCACTTCTGATGGGGAAGAGCGCAAACGGGTCCCCTGTGGACATCTGGCCCAGCACATTCTGTCCTTGGGTTCCCATCCTTCCATCCACTTCCTAGTGGGTAACACTGGGAGAGGACTTGGTTACAGTGTTTAGAATGCACTGTCCTGGAAGACAACTCGAGGGATGAGGGGCAGGAGGGAAGATTTCTACATGGATCGGAGAAGAGGGCACTGGGGGAAGATGTCATAATGGACATCTTGCATAATGGGTTGGTTTTTATTTTAAGATGAATCTTGTAATGATCTTGTTGAGAGAGAGGTGGAAAGAAAAGTATTATTATCTGGCTTAAAGCTCTGTCCACTCCCTCTGCATCTTCGAGAAATGCAGAAACCTTCCGCTCCAGAGAGGCATGTGGACCAACTGGTTTGTTTGGGCAGGTGGGACAGTTCAGCCTAGGAGGTCAAAGGACCTGCCCCAGGTCACACCAACTTAATGGTAAAACCCAGTCCCCCTGAGTTCCAACCCCTGACTGTCTCCCTCCAGCCCAGGCTGCCTGCCACATGATTCAGTGACTCTTTAAACATGACTAAGGCCGTTATTGGGCATGTGGGCCCCCAAAGAAACAGCACAGCCCTCCTGGTAATGGTTGGGTATCTTTCGGATTGTTGCAGCCGTGACCACGTTGATGCTGAAAGGAATGCCAGGCTGGGTCTTGTTTTTTAAGCGGGGTCTCATTGCTATGATTTATCAAATGTATCTTTTAAAGATGAATATAAAACAGCTACCCTCCCAAGCAAATCATAAAACAAATTATGCCCTTGCCACCCAGAACTACAGAGAAACAGCAGGCTCTTCGTGGCACAGAGAGTAATGGCTGCAATATTAAAACGATGATGGGAAAACCAGGAACCAAGAGCTGAAAGGCAGTGAGGAAAACAGTCCCGTAATCCCCCAGTGATAATGGGTCTCAGCGACAGGTCTGTGTGATTTATTGTGCTTAATGTACTTATTTTTATTTGTCCCCTTCAACACGGAGTTTTGTCCCTGAAGAGATTTGATAATGGCTTGTTTGCAGTCACTTAGACTCCAAAATAAAGCGCCACATTTTGGCTGTCTGGAGATCCGGCGTCCTCATTGGCATTCCCCCTCCGATTTCACCTTCACTGGCTGAGATGGGACGGATGGAGATAAGGCCTTCTTTGCTGCCCTTGCGTTTTCCCATCACACCACCATCGCAACTCCTACCCTAGAGACGGGGTGGCTCCGTGGCTGTCCAGACCCGGCCTGCTTCCCTCTTTCATCTGGTGCTACTTTGGGACAGCAGGAAGGAACCCCTCATTCTGCCCGTAATAATAGATCCCTGGGACTTTGTTTTCCTGAACCACCAGTGCGAGTTTGCCGGTGGCAGCTTTTGGGGTAAGCAAAAATAAGAACGGAGGAGTAGATGTGGGAGGTTTTCCAAAAGAATGTGCTTGATTTAAAGGCTGAAGCGTGTTTGGGTCGTGGTGGCCAGCTGTTTTGCAAAGATGGGTTTGTCTCATTAAGCAGTTGTGACTGAGTCAACCTAAGGTTTCATTTTGGCTTCTTCCTGGGTTTTGGGGGACGGGAGCTGGAAGACTCCAGGGAGCATATCAAAGGACTGGACGCCTGCCTGCAGAGCTGCCCCACACCTGCAAAGGTGTGGCCAGAGAACTCCACGATGCACAAGACTGGGGAGATGGCTGGAAAAAGAAGCTCCACGTCTTTTCTGATCCCAAGTTTCCTCCCTTGAGGACCCCTGCTGGAATGCCGCTGGCAGCTCTGGTTGGCAGGGAAGGGGCTCTGGCATGTTGCATCCACACTCGGCCCTAGGGCGGTGCTTTGAGAGACTCTTGCTTTCCCTGTGAGCTTATCTATCTAATTATAGAAAACTCAAACAATGGAACAGAAAAAGACTGCTTTCAAATGTAGAGTGATAGCAAAAGTCAGAAGCAAACTAAGGATTGGTATTGGGGGTGGGCAGTGTCCCTGGTATCCTGTAGGTGGGGCACTGCAAACACTGATATGTTTGCATATCCTAGTGATGCAGTGGCATCACTGAAGGACCGGTGGTGCTGGTAGTGTCACATTGCTCTCAGGTACTTGGGCACCCTTTACTCTTCCTCTGCTCCTTCAAGTCTTAAGAGGCTCTCAAGCCAACCTGATTCAGTATAGGTACACGTGGGCCTCAACAGTGTCCGTAGTACCATGTGATCTGGGAATTCTGCTTCTGGGTATATACCCCAAAGAATCGAAAGTAGGGATTTGAATGGGTATTTGAACATCCAGGTTTACACCAGTGTTACAATAGCCAAATGAAAGCAACCCACATGTCCATCAATGGATGAACGGAAAAACACAGTGCGGTTATATCCGTCCAATGAATGTTACTTGGCCTTAAAAACAAGGATTTTCTGACACATGAGCCATCATGGATGAACCTTGAAGACATCACGCCAAGTGAAATAAGCCAGTCATAAAGGACAGATAATTATGATTGCACTCATATGAGGTACCTAGAGTAGTCAGATTCATAGAGACAGAAAGTAGAGTGGAGGTGACCAGGGCCTGGGGAGTTAGTGTTTCATGGGTACGGAGTTTCAGTTTGGGAAGATGAAAAGAGTTCTGGAGATGGATAGTGGTCATGGTTGCACAACAGTGTGAATGTACTTAATGCCACTAAACTGTACACTTAAAAATGGTACATTTGGGGCTTCCCTGGTGGCGCAGTGGTTAAGAATCCGCCTGCCAATGCAGGGGACACGGGTTCGAGCCCCGGTCTGGGAAGATCCCGCATGCCGCGGAGCAACTGGGCCCGTGAGCCACAATTACTGAGCCTGCGCGTCTGGAGCCTGTGCTCCGCAACGAGAGGCCGCGATAGTGAGAGGCCTGCGCACCGCGATGAAGAGTGGCCCCCGCTTGCCGCAACTAGAGAAAGCCCTCGCACAGAAACGAAGACACAACACAACCATAAATAATAAAAAAAAAAAAAAAAAAAGGTACATTTGGTTATGTATATTTTACCACAACGAAAAAAAAGTAGTACCCTGTGACCTCCACGTCCTGATGTTCATGCCCTTGTGTAATCCCGTCCACTTGGGTGTGAGTGGGCAGGACTTGTGACTGGCCTCACCAACGGAATATAGCAAAGATGATGGGATGTGACTCCTGTAATTGCATTTGCTGGCTGACTTGCTGTAGGGTCTCTCCTTGCTGGCTTGATGCTGTTGGCGAAACCCACATGGCAAGGGACTGTGGGTGGCTTCGAGGAGCTGAGGGTGACCCCCAGCCACCAGCAAGAAGTAAGACCCTCAGTCCTGCAGATACAAGGAAGTAAATTCTGCCAGCACCCAAGCTTGCAGGTAGATTCTCCCCGAGAACCTCCACCGGGGGATGCCTTGATGGGAGCCTTGTTTTTCTTTTTAAATAAATTTATTTATTTATTTATTTTTGGCTGCGTTGGGTCTTTGTTGCTGCGCGCGGGCTTTCTCTAGTTGTGGTGCACGGGCTTCTCATTGCGGTGGCTTCTCTTGTTGGCGGAGCACGGGCTCTAGGCACGTGAACTTCGGTAGTTTTGGCACGTAGGCTCAGTAGTTGTGGCTCGCAGGCTCTAGAGCACAGGCTCAGTAGTTGTGGCGCACGGGCTTAGTTGCTCCACGGCATGTGGGATCTTCCTGAACCAGGGCTTGAACCCGTGTCCCCTGCCTTGGCAGGTGTATTGTTAACCACTGCACCACCAGGGAAGTCTCTTGATTGGAGCCTTGTGAGCCTCTATTTTGCTGAAGACTCAGCTAAGCCATGGCCAGACTTTGAGCCACAGAAACTATGAGATAAAGTACTGTTTCAGGCCACCAACTTTGTGGTAATTTGTTACACAGCAATAGCTAACCAATACTGAACGTCACCAGAGACTTCTCTGAATTTATTCCACCCTCACTTTCCACCCCAGACACCTCAGGCCTCTATCACCCCTTATTGTCCACTGGGAGTGTGCAGATAGCCTGTTTTTCTCTTTTCTGTTTATGTTCAGATACATTCATTGTTAGGGTCACTTCATCTACCTGTGGTTCCTTCCTGTTCTCTTATGGTTTCTGGCTTGAGGGGTGTGTCTCATCCCCTGTTGGCAGGAAGAACAGTGGTTTTTAAATTTTTATTTATTTATTTTTTTATTGAAGTATAGGTGATTTACAATGTTCTGTTAACTTTCAGGTGTACAGCACAGTGATTCAGAGATATATATATATATGTATATTCTTTTTCAGATTCTTTTCCATTGTAGGTTATTATAGGATATTGAGGACAGTGGTTTTTTAGTGCAGTGACTGAGTCCTGAGGCTCAGGGTTCCAACTCCACACACCTCTGTGCGGCTGAGCTTTCCTCTCCATCCCCCACTTGCTCTTGCGTTGGCCTAAACCCATATCTTGCCTCTTGGTCACAATGCTCACTACACAAAATATAGGTAATCACATTTTTCTGGGGTGGCTCTGATTTCTAATATTCTGCCTCACTTGTTGTCCCCATAAACTGTGAAGCTGTCCCAGGTATTCTATTTTGGTATGTAAACTCTGATTGGACTGGCTCCGTTATAATAAATTAATAAAAGCCCCTGCCATTTTGGGGGCACCTGCTGTATGTCAGACACTTGATTAACAGTTGTCACTGTGTCTTTGCATCAGCCCCAATGAGGTGGATATCACGTTGCCCGATTTACAGGGGAACACACTGAGATGCAGTGGGGTTCATTTTCTTGTCCGAGGTCACATGGAGCTTGTGTGTGTCCAAACCAGAATTAGAACTCCAAACGTGCCCTCTAACTTACTTGCCTTGGAAGAGTACACGGGTATTTCTCCCAGATCCTGTGTCCCAGTTTTGCTTGGAAAATAGAGTTGCTACACACAGGCCACCTGGAGGGTTCTGATGATTCCTTCCTGCTGGACCACAGTGGGACAGTGTGGGGTTGGGGGCATAGCTGAAAGCTTAAATTGAAATAGTGAGGGAGGGACTTCCCTGGTGGCGCAGTGGTTAAGAATCCACCTGCCAGTGTAGGGGACGTGGGTTTGATCCATGGTCTGGGAAGATCCCACATGCCGCGGAGCAACTGAGCCCGTGCGCCACGACTACTGAGCCTGCGCTCTAGAGCCCGCGAGCCACAACTACTGAGCCCGCGTGCCTAGAGCCCGAGCTCCGCAGCAAGAGAAGCCACCGGTATGAGAAGCCCGTGCACCGCAACTAGAGAGAGCCCACGCATAGCAATGAAGACCCAACGCGGCCAAAAATAAATAAATAAATAAATAAATTTATAAGAAAAAAAGATAGGGAGACCAGGTGGTCAGGGGTGGAGGTCCAGCGAGGGGCAGCTGCCCTGCTGAGGGGGAGAGGGAGTGGTTCTCAGCCTCGGTTGTATGTTAGAATCATCTGGGAAGCTTTAATGTCTACTGATGCCTAGGCCCCACTCCCAGAAATATTGATTCAGCTGGTTTGCGGCACAGCTTGGGCAATGGGATCAAAAACTTCCCAGGAGATTAGCATAATCCCCCAAGATTCAGAATCCTGGAAGGAGGGCCTTTGTATGACAGGCGGTTGGGCAGGGGGTGGAGAAGATAGAGGTGAAGGATGGCGGCATGGTCCGGACACTCCCACAGCTCTCCCTCCCCATTTAGAGGCAGACCCTGTGTGCTTCTAGCCTTAGACTTGTAGAGTCCAGGCCCACAGGACTGGCTTCTAGGAGCCCAATTTGGGGACCCAGTAAGGCAGGCCTGTGGGTTTGATAGATCCCTGCATCTTCAGTGCCATCAATTCACACCTCAACACGCAGTGAAAGGGACAGAGGGGTTGGTTCACACACCCAAAAGGCCTTAGTAAGTCGGCAGTTTGTGTCTGCACGGGCTGCCTTTTGCCTTTGCTTAGAGTTAGTGGTTAAATCTGGCGTTGGTGTTTTTCCCATGTCAATCAAGTACCTCTTGATCGCAAATGCCTTGTGGGTAGGGACCCCATTTTTGTGTCTGCTGCTAGAGGGAATGACATGATAATTTATCTGTCCTGGGTGCTTTGAACAACTTCATTTGGTGATTGATTTAAAAAAAGCCTTTCAAAGTTAAAGCACAAAGAACCTAAGGTCACTGAGGGAAATAAAAAACTTGGTGGTTTTCCTCCTATTTAAATGTGTAGCTCTCTGTTAACTCCACTCACTCTGCTCTGATTTTTCCTATGGCATCACCGTTTGTTAATATGCTGTGCAATTTTCTTGAATATAAGCTGATGACCTCAGAGGTTTCTGCCCCCTTATTGCACATTGAAGACTCTCAGTAAATATTTGTTGAGTGAATGAGCAAATGGTGGCTTGTAGCTGGTGTCAGTGGGATCCAGAGGGAGACATAGACTCACCTAAGACTCGTTCCTTGGCTTGAGCTCCAGGAGGGAACTGTGGGCTTTTCTGGGGCAGGGGGACTAGGGAGCCGAGGGTTAATTTTATTTTGCCTCGCCTCTTGGAGCAGGTGTTTTCTTTCTCAATTAAGATTTTTTTTTTTTTTTTTTTTTTAGCAGTTACCTTGTAATGGAAAACGACACTTGTGCAGGCTTGTGTTCTTTTATGTCTCCTAAACCGAGCCCTTTCCCCTGCTGTGGCTTCAATAATGCATCATTTCATAAGTTCACGGACTTTAATGTGTTTCTGCTGAACCTCTAGTCTTAGCTAGGTAGTTAAATGGAAATTAACCACTGTGGGTTTGATTCAAAGTCACCTTTTCACCTTCTCTCTCTTCATCCCCTCCCTCACCCCACATATGCAAAACAGTGTCACGTTTTTCTTCTTTTACTGAGAGGGTGTGATGTGTGTGCACATATAGGCTCCCAAGTGTGAAGAGATGTATCGATGCACTTCGTAATCAGAGAACCATAAAAAAATAACAACGTGTACCTGCAAGTTTTTGAAATTCCACCTCTCCAGCTAAAGTACAGTGGAGTCTAGGGACCCACCACAAACTAATATTTAGGGAGAGTGGCACAGATGTACCAGATTTAGGACTCACAGTGGCTGCTGGTAAATTGTCATGTCTTGACAAGGCTCTGAAATTTACTCAGTATTCATTCATTCATTTATTCCTTCATTCAGTGCCTGAAGATTATTTTATATGTATGAGGCACCTGGGTGGTGGATGTGATTCGCTATGTGTATTGATGACCCCAATTCTTCACACCTTTCTGAATTCCTAGCCAAAGATCATAGTATATTTCTGCAACTTTTGACTTTGGGCTTAATTGTGTGGCTTACTTTTACCTGAAGGATAAAGCAGAGGTGGCGGTGTGCTAGATCTGAGCCTAGGCCTTAGAAGACCTTGAGTGTTTCTCCTTTTTTTTTTTTTTTTTTTTTCCTGCCTCTTTGCCTTTGCTGCAAGAACAGCATACCCTGGTAGTCCAAGGAGAAGCAGGATGGGAGACACTTGGAACAGAGCTGCTTAGCCAACCCAAGAGTCTTCAGTGAGAAACCAAGCCCACCCTCGATCAGCCAAGTCCCAGCTGACCTGTAGATGCATTAGTGGAAATGAATGATTGTTGCCTCAAGACACTGCTTTCTGGGATGGCATGTTATGTGGCATGATTATGCAGCAGATGGCTGATATAGTGGGATGTGATATGACTCCTGTGTGATGTGGATCCTGTTTGAAAGAAGTCCTGGAGTTTGGTCATGGTAGCGGGAGGGCCAGGATAAGCTCATTGACTCGTACAAGGTAGAGAAAGTGCTAAAGTGCCCTAAGAAAGGACTCAGTAAGGGGAGTTTAAGTAGGGAGAGTCTTCTGCTAATTTGGAAAGATACATGCACCCCAATGTTCACAGCAGCACTGTTTACAATAGCCAAGACATGGAAGCAACCTAAGTGTCCATCGACAGATGAATGGATAAAGAAGATGTACTATATATATACATATATATATACACACGTACACACACACAATGGAATATTAGTCAGCCACAAAAAAGAACAAAATAATGCCATTTGTAGCAACATGTAGATTTGTAGCAATCTCTTAGTTTGGAACCTAGAGATTACCATACTAAGGGAAGAAAGTGAGACAGAGAAAGACAAATATCATATGATATCACTTACATGTGGAGTCTAAAGAAATGATACAAAGGAACTTATCTACAAAACATAAACAGACCCACAGACACAGAAAACTAACGTGTGGTTACCAAACGGGAAAGGGAGAGGGAGGGATAAAATAGGAGTTTGGAATTAGCAGATACAAACTACTATTTATAAAATAGATAAACAACAAGGTCCTACTGTATAGCACAGGGAACTACATTCAATATCTTGGAATAACCTATAATGGAAAGGAATCTGATTCAGTATAACTGAAGCACTGCTATACACCAGAAACTAACACAACATTGTAAATCAACTATACTTCAATTGAAAAAAAAAAAAAAAAAAGGAGGGAGAGTCTTCTGGGTGAGTGATCAGAGAAAGCCTCATGAGGGGGTGGGCTTTTGCAAAGGTGTTTTTAGATGATGTTATCAAAGTTTAGAATAGAGAGGCATTGATTGACTAGGTTTCTGAGTTTAAAATATGTGATGTTTCAAAATTGATTTCTCATCAGAGCCAACACACTATGCCAATTTCCCGTTAAATATCTAATGACCTTGCTACCAAAAAATAAATAAAGACTCAAAGCTACGTTGGTATCAGAAAGCAACACCCCCCTTTGATAATAGCCAACATTTACAATTCTCATCGCAAAGAATTATCCAGCATGGATTTGGCTTACCTACTGAGTGCCAGGGATCTGCTTGCTCAGCATTTTATAGGCATGATCTCATGTAATCCTCATCATCATCTCAAGAGACAGTAATAGATAACTAATGTTAATTCCATTTTCCAGATAAAGTAACCAAGCCAGAGAGGGGAGGTTATTTGCTAAAGCCAAGCAGTGACATCAGAGTGCCATTCCACTCCCTGCACCTGACTCTCCTGTTAGATTGGCATCCTCTCCATTAATTTCTCTATCACCAGCACATAGCATGAGGCTTGGCACAGAGTAGGTGCTCGAAAGATGTCTGCTCAAGGAAAATATGAATAAATATCTTAAAAACGAATAATGGCGTCATCCATGTCCGAATGGAAGTCACAGCCTGGTAGGGAGACAGATTCCCGAGCTGACTCTTAGGAAACAGGCAAGGTCAGTGGTGGAGAGATAGGAAATATAAGTATTTGGGAGAGCACAGAGCGGGTGCCCTTGATATAACCTAGAAAGGTTAACACCTTCTGGAAGCGGTAAACTCTGGAATGAGTCTCAGATGAGGAGTCTGAACTAGACAAGGGAGGTGCAAGTGGCTTGCATGCAGAGGAGACGTGAGTGTACAGCTTATAGCTTCTGGAACATGGTAGATGCTCTGTTGTAAATGTTTATTGTTCTGACCTGTTGGGTGAGGGAGGCACTGGCCGTGAACCTTCTGAGCTGCTCTGACCAATAAAGCTATGAAAATTTGAGTCTCTGCATTCTCTTCACCTCTTTCGTTCCAAATTTTCCAATGCTTGTCCCTTTAGGGACACTGAGGCAGCACAACAAAAGGAATTGGGACCTACTCTGTCCTAAAGAACTTGAGGAATTGTTGCCTAATAAGGCTGGCTTATCACCAAGATAATGATCCTTTTGAATAGTCCTAGGAATTGTGCAGATATAAGATAAACCTGAAGTAGCCTCTGGTAATCCAAATCTTAAGGTTTTTGAAACTATTTACTGAAGACTCTTGACCCAAATCTGAATCCCGGCTCCAGCATTTACCTGTGAGATTTTGGTGAAGTTCCTTAACAGCTTTCTGAGCCTCAGTTTCTTCACCGGTGAAATAGGGATAAAATCCACATCCTAGAAATATTACTCAGCCATAAAAAAGAATGAAATAATGCCATCTGCAGCAACATGGTTGCACCTAGAGATTAATAAGTGAAGTAAGTCAGACAGAGAAAGCCAGTATCATATGATATCACTTATAGGCGGAGTCTAAAAAAATGATACAAATGAACTTATTTACAAAACAGAAACAGAGTCACAGACATAGAAAACAAACTTAGGGTTACCAAATGGGAAAGGTGGGGGGAGAGATAAATTAGGGATTTGGGATTAACAGATACATGCTACTATATATAAAATAGATAAACAAGGACCTACTGTATAGCACAGGGAACTATATTCAATATCTTGGAATAACCTATAATGAAAAAGAATACATATATATATGTATAAAGGAATCACTTTGCTCTACACCTGAAACTAACACAACATTGTAAATCAACTATACTTAAATATAAAAAGAAATCCACATCCTAGAGTTGTACAGGTTAATTTCAAAAAAAAAAAAAACAGTAGCTAGAATTTTTTTTTTAAGCACCAACTATGTGCCAGGCACTCTTTTAAACCTCTGTATGAATGGATTCATTTGACATTTTAAGTTCTCACCAAAAAACCTTACAATGGGATAAACATGATGATGATCCACACGTTACTACATGGAGTTTATAACTTGCCCGGATTACAGGGCTAGTTAGTGGGGGAAACTAGGGTTTGAACCCCCAGACTCATGCTCTTCACGAACCTAAGCTGTACTGTCTCTGTGCTGGTACCCAGCAGGCACTCATGGGCCCCTAGTCCCCCATTCCCTTCTCTGTGCAGGGCTGACCACCATTGTTCTCCCCCCTGCCCTGAGGACCTGGTCGGGGGCTTTCCTCTCAGCACTGACATGGCGGGTAGTTTGTTTGCCCATGTGTTTATCCCGTGAGATTGCATACTTCACCAGGGCAGGGACCGTGTCTGTTTTCCTGGACCACACTGTATTTCTGGTCCTAAGCTTAGTACCTTGTCCACATGGAGCACTCGGTAAGTACCCAAGAAATGAATATACTTCTCTCCACTTCTCTCCTCCGGCATCTTCTGGTCACTCATGACCATTCTCCACTCAAGGTCTGGTTCAAATGATCCCATCCTCTTCTGGAGAAACTAGCAGCTGGAACCTGTCTGTGATGCTGGCATTTTATGTCGGTCCCTCTGTAAGTGTTGGGTGAGCCCCTCGGGACCCCCCAGAGCCCACCTCCCCACCTCGAATGTTCTCTGTCAGTGGCGTTGACATAAGTTGATTGAACAGAGGCCCCATCTGAAGAGAGTCTGACTTCCGCCTCTGCTAGAACTTCAGAAGGGACCAAGAAAAAAAAAAGTTTATTTACGGTAGCCATTTTGCAGAGTTTCCAAAGATGTATTATTCCAGCTCCAGAATCTCAGAGTTACGAATGGATGGACTCCAAAGCATACGTTTTCTTTTCTCCCATTGAGAAGGATGTCACGAATGGTGCTGGGGAGTGCTGGTCAGTGCACAAGTCTGCCTAGCCCCAGAGGGAGCTGCCTTCCTGGGCCTTTGCCACGAGAACTGTCAGAGAGCTCTACTTGCAAACCTGACAATTAAAACAGAAAGACGAGAAGATTGAATAAGAATCGTTTTCATTTATATTGAATGAAGGGGCTTGAGGAAAGGCCTATGTAATTAAAAAAAGAACCATGGCGCTTTGCAGAGGAGCTCGGAGAGAGTTTTAGAGACCCCTGTCATTTCACTGCACCCAGTTCTTCAAAAGGTAGGATTTTCTTTGGGGGAATGAGGTGGGGTCCTGCATGAAGCTCAAGCTTTAGGGTCAGGCAATACCTCGATTTAAATCAGGGCCTTGCATATATCCAGAGAAAACTATAATTTGAAAGGATACATGCACCCCAATGTTCATAGCAGCACTATTTACAATAGCCAGGACATGGAAGCAACCTAAGTGTCTATTGACAGATGAATGCATAAAGAAGATGTGGTACATATATACAGTGGAATACTACTCAGCCATAAAAAAGAATGAAATGATGCCATTTGCAGTAACATGGATGGACATAGACATCATACTAAGTGAAGTAAGCCAGACAGAGAAAGACAAATATCATATGATATCACTTATATGTGGAACCTAAAAAAATGATACAAATGAACTGATTTACAGAACAGAAATAGACTCACAGACAGAGAAAACAAACTTATGGTTACCAAAGCGGAAATGGGGGGGAGGGATAAATCAGGAGTTTGGGATTAACATATACACCCTATGTATATAAAATAGATAAACAAGGACCTACTGTATAGCACAGGGAAGTGTACTGAATATCTTGTAATAATCTATACGGGAAATGATTCTGAAAAAGAATATATATATATAACTGAGTCACTTTGCTGTACACCTGAAACTAATACAACATTGTTAACCAACTAAAATTAAAAAAAAAAAAAAAAAGAGGAGGGACTTCCCTGGCAGACCAGTGGTTAGGTTAGGACTGCATGCTTTCACTGCTGAGGGCCCAGGTTCAATCCCTGGTTGGGGAACTAAGATCCCGCAAGCTGCATGGCGTGGCCAAAAAAAGGAAAAAAGAAAAACAAAAGAAATAGAAAAAGAAAAAATAAATCGGGCCCTTGACTAAATGTGTGTCTGACTTTAATCTGCTAAAAACACTGCTGGTTTTTTCACCTCTAAAACAGGTGAAATATTTTCCAAGGTGGTTGTGCGCATCGCGTGAGGATATATTTGAACGTGCTTTATAGGTAGGAGGGCCTCCAGTGTTGGCCACTTTCTCACCCCCATCCATGATATACAAACATTCTTCTTACATTGACCCACCAAATGCACAGCATTTCCTGGATTGGAAGGGCCATGGAGAGGCAGTTGAAAATGCAGCAGGGAGGGGTTTTTTGGAGGTTGTCGAAAGTTTTGACAAAATGGAAGGGAAAAGACTCACTAGGAATTGTTTCTCAAACAGTGTTCCTTCATGGGCTTGCAGGTGTTCTCTGAGTCACTTTTTTAAATTAAATTTTCGGCTTTCATTGACATTTTAAAAAATTGACACTTTGGGGCTTCCCTGATGGCGCAGTGGTTGAGAATCTGCCTGCCGATGCAGGGGACACGGGTTCGAGCCCTGGTCTGGGAAGATCCCGCATGCCGCGGAGCAACTAGGCCCGTGAGCCACTACTGAGCCTGTGCGACTGGAGCCTGTGCTCCGCAACAAGAGAGGCTGCGACAGTGAGAGGCCCGCGCACCGCGATGAAGAGTGGCCCCCGCTTGCCGCAACTAGAGAAAGCCCTCGCACAGAAACGAGGACCCAACACAGCCATAGATAAATAAATAAATAAATAATAATTAAAAATGAATATCTGCTTAAAAAAAAAATTGACACTTTGATGTTATCTCAAATTAATGCAAGCATCCTCTGGGTCATCTGCGTGACTACGAATAACCAAATACTGCTGGATGGGCACCGGTGAGTCGTTGCTTGGGCACCAGGTGGTCCCTCTTGAGCTGAGGAAAGCTCAGGAAGGAAGGACGGAGGAGGCTGATTGTGCGAAGGGAGCACCCGGGTGGTTCCACGGTGTTTCCAGCCTCAGGAAGGCACGAGGCTGGGGGCACCAACCTCAGAAGAACCCGGCTGATCTGAGCAGAGCCAGCCGTACTGTCTCGGGAGAGTGATGGTTTAGGCTTAGCATCTACTGTCACTGTAAGTCAGTTTAAACTTGTTTAGTGTTGAACTGAACCACAACAAGGCACCTTGTGAAGGCACTTTGGCTTCGACGCTGTTTTAGAGTCGCCAGTTCTGGGCCTGTGTCCCTCATTGGATGCTCATGTTCTCCCTTTTCTTGGCTTGGAATTCTGTTTTCCTTCACCACCCCTGCCCCCCACTGCCACCCCCAGTCCTGGATAATTCCTGCTCTCATCTTGCTCTCAGTTTAGGTACCGTTTCCTCAGCCCTCTCTCACCACCTTGCCCATGTAGAAACTTGCCTTCTGTGTTTTTAAAGACCTTTGAGGCCGTGTTCCCAAGTTGATTTCCATGGCTTATGTAGGATGTTTTGGTTCATTTCTTTCTTTGGCTGATTGCTGGACTGGAAGCTTCTTGAGGGCAGGGCGTGTCTTTTTTTTTTTTTTAATAATTTTAATTTATTCAAATCTACAATGCCATTGTTTATTGAATAGGGAACTCTAATTTTTTTTTAAATTTATTTATTTATGGCTGTGTTGGGTCTTCGTTTCTGTGCTAGGGCTTTCTCTAGTTGTGGCAAGCGGGGGCCACTCTTCATCGCGGTGCGCGGGCCTCTCACTGTCGCGGCCTCTCTTGTTGCGGAGCACAGGCTCCAGACGCGCAGGCTCAGTAGCTGTGGCTCACGGGCCTAGTTGCTCCGCGGCATGTGGGATCCTCCCAGACCAGGGTTCGAACCCGTGTCCCCTGCATCGGCAGGCAGATTCTCAACCACTGCGCCACCAGGGAAGCCCAGGGCGTGTCTTTTTGTCACTGTCCTCAGCGCTGTATCCTGCACAGTGCCTGGCACTTAGCGCTCAATAAATACTATTTAAATTTTTTTTATTTTAATATTTTACATTTTAGTGCTTATATAATACTGGAATAAAAACGATTTAAGCCAAAATAGAGTTCCTTGCCAACTTCTTTTCCATACAGGTGGCTGCTGGTCACTCAAGTTTGAGGAACATGGTGTAAGAGGGATTGCCTCCTATTGGGATTGACATGTACACGCTACTATATTTAGATAAACAACAAGGACCTGGACTTCCCTGGTGGTGCAGTGGTTAAGAATCTGCTTGCCAATGCATGGGATGCAGGTTTGAGCCCTGGTCCAGAAAGATCCCACATGCCGCGGAGCAACTAAGCCCGTGCGCCACAACTACTGAGCCTGCGCTCTAGAGCCCGCGAGCCACAACTACTGAGCCTGCGTGCCACAACTGCTGAAGGCTGTGCTCCTAGAGCCTGTGCTCTGCAGCAAGAGAAACCACTGCAATGAGAAGCCCGCGCACCGCAACTAGAGAGAGCCCACGCGTAGCAACGAAGACCCAACGCACCCAAAAATAAACAAATAAATTTATTAAAAAACAACAACAACAACAAAGACCTAATGTGTAGCACAGGGAACTCTGCTCAATATTGTCTAATAACCTAAATGGGAAAAGAATTTGATAAAGAATTTTAAAAAAAAGGGGGATTGCCTGCAGAATGACCGACCTCAGAGGTGAAGGAGAAGGAAAGGGAGAAGTAGTAATGTACTGGCTCCATGTGTCCTTGCTGAGCACCAGGGACAGGACTGCCCCAGGCCAGCATCCTCTGGATCCGAGAAGAGGGATGCAGCCTGGAGCTCACCTTGGCTACTTCCTTACCTGAGAGACTGAAGGGAGAGTTTGTAATTCAGGGCTACACTCTCTGGGTTTGATGTCTCTTGAAAGGTCCTTATAAGGGCTGCATTTGTGTCTTTTAATGATGTTTGGAGAGACCAGGCTTGAGCAGGAGGAAGTTGTAGCTCCGGTGAACTCACGCTCACCCCCAGAGGGTAGCTGAACTGCTTGTGCCAAAAGCTCAGCCTCTTAATGGGCATCACTCACTAGATTTCATCGTAATTATAACTTTGTTTTAATAGCTTTTTACAGGCCACAGAGCACATTAACAGGCCTTTTAGTGCTTCATCAAAACCACAAGGTCCTTCCCACAACCAGGTGATGGGTAAAGAGTCCCATTTCATAGGTGAACAGACTGAGGCTTAGAGGGATTGATTTGCCCTGGGAGCTCAGGACTTCAAGGCCCTGTTCCCTCCACCGTGCCACTTGCCATCTAAGGGAAGGGCATCTGCCTCCCACGGTGCTCCTGGGCTCCAGCCTGGGGTTTCAGCTGCCCCCTGCCTTCTGCAGGGGGTCACCTAGGATACCAGCTTGTGATAAAGTGGCTTAGTGGCAACTTGATTATATTTTCAGCAACTTAAAAAAGGATAGATTCTGTTCAGCTCTATGAAAGGCAGTGTCACCTGTGAAACTCACCTCCTGTGCCGTATACACGGGATTTGAAAGCTACTTCTGCCACTGCCTGGCTGGAGTGGGTGACTTCGTATCGTCTGAGCCTCAGTTTCTGTGTGGGTGAAATGGGGATAGCAGTGTTTAATCAGGGCATTGGCGTGAAAGGAGTTGTCATTAGCAAACTGCCCCGCTCATCATGCACACATTCCGGTTAGTATTCCTGGTGCTCCCAGATGCTTACCTGTTCTTCTATTAACAGAACTTTTCGGTGGAAAGTCTCCCCGATGCACATGCTGTTGGTGCGATCACAGGCTCAGGTGACTCTGCCTTTATTCTGGGCATGCACCTGAGAAGCGCAGGGAGCTTGGGCTTCAGAGCCAGGAAGGAGGTGGATTTGAGTCGTCGGCAAACCTGGGGACGCTCCTGTCACTGTCCCTTGGAGGCTTGGCTTTCGGAGTTGGCACGTGTGTGCCACCAAGATGGTGACTTGCAGGAGGGGGAGGCCTCCCTTCCCTGGGCAGGCAGATCAGAGGCCCCCCAGCAGTGTAAGCGGTGACCTGGAGAATCTGGCTGCTCTGTGGGGCGGTGGCGTCTGGCCTTTGAGGGCCTCCTGCATCTGGTCCTGCTCGGCTCCCGCTGATTGGTCCCTCGCATCGTTGTGACGCTCCAGCCAAACTCACAGTCGCTTGGACGTGGCCCCGGCCTTCCAAGGTCCTCTGCGGGGCTGACACGGTGCTGGGGCCTCAGAAGAGATGCGGGGGTAGATACGAGGGCAGCTTCTCCTGGACAGAGTCACCCTGAGCATCGTGTGTGAAAAGCACGCTCTTTAAGGCCAGCAGAGGAGAGAGGTCCTGCATACGGTGACCCAGGCCCGTGTTCTTTGCAGATATACAAGTGCTTACTTTAAAGTGATGCATCCCCACAGCCTGGAGGGAAGGCTCAGTAATGACTAGTCCATGGGAGGCAACCCGTGTGGACCGAGGCCCATTCTGTGGGCTCACTTCCCACCCTTGTGGGGCTTAACGCTCTGGTTGGGGGGAGAGAGGTGGTGTTGAGAGCAGAGATCACCCTGTGGCAGACCTGCGTTCAAATCTTAATTTTTTTTTGGATTCATCTCACAGATGTTTACTGAATCCTGCTGTGTGTGAGGCACTGCTCTCAGCGCAGTGGGTCTGTTTAATAAACTGAGTGATAGAAGTTCTTGTCCTCAGGGAGCTTATATTCTAGCTGAGGGAGGGTAGCGTGTGTGTGTGTGTGTGTGTGTGTGTGGTGGTGGTGGTGGTAAGAGTTTGCAGGTTTAAGTTGGTCACAGAGGGATTCTCAGGGAAGGTGATTTTATCAAACACCTGAGAAGGTGAAAAAATGAGTCATGTGGAGCCGTCTGGGGAAAGAGCTGAGGCTGAGGCAAGATAAGTGGCCCTGAGGCCACTTTTCAGTTGCTAGTTGAGAGGCCACAAGGCTGTCCCGTGGCTGGAAGGGAGGGAGCAGGGAGGAAAGTAGTGGGGGATGAGGTCAGAGAGGAACGGGGCCCAGTGGTTCAGGCCCTCGTGGGCGGGGGCCATCGGAGCAATGGCGTGAGTTGCTCATTTATCAGGGGCACGGGGACTACTCCTATGTTGAAGATTGCCCATCGGGAGCAAAGGTGGAGGCAGGGGTGCCATGTAGGAGGGGCTTCATTTCAGGCAGGCGATGAGGCTGACTTGGCTAGGGCAACAGTGATGGGAGGCATTGAGAAATGGCTGATTCCGGGTCTCTGTTGCTTACAATCTCTGTGATCCTGGGTGGGCTACTCACGCTCATTGAATTTTCGTTTTCTCAGTGCTACAGCGGAGATAATAAAACCTGCTACACAGGGTGGTTACAGAGTGGTAGCCAAGCATCTGCCTGGCTCTGGAGGGGCACTGCCCTCATGCTGCTGGCCTTGCAGGTTTATGCGTTGCTGCTTCCATCATATTGCAGGGAAAGGCTCTTAAGTTGCTGAGGCTGAAACATAAAGATAACTTCCCGCTGCATAGGCTCCTCCAGTGTTGGCGGCCAAGGAGGTCTTTAGAGAAGTTCTAACCCGACCTTCTTGAGTTATTGATTTGGAAACCGGGGCCCAAAGTGACAAGTGTTCCCATTTTCCACATAATTCGTCCAGCCGTATGTCACGTCTCACGGCCCCTGTGGATTTGTGAAGAAGCCGAGCGATTTGTGGTCCAACGTGAAGAAAATTGGATTATGGAGCGATAAATTAAAAAGAGTGCTTGATCCGTCTGCTGAAATCCCCATAATTTTGGGCTCCTGGAGTTCAAGGTAATCCTAGCAGAGAAAGCAGGAGAAGGGTGGAAGAAAATCACAATTTCGGCTCAGTTCTGTAAGCAGGGAATGTACACATGTTGGCGCAAGAGCAAATCTCAGGAATATACTAGCGATGCTGGAGTGAGGTAGCTAAGTGCATTTTATTGCTTTGTGAAATGTATGGAACTTGGATTTGCAAAGTGCTTTATTTACCCCTCGTTGGTTACTTTATATGACAAGGGTCAGCATTGCTGTTTAACAAGAGAACCCCTGCTTTCCTTGTGGAATTTCATCCTGGGTGTTTTTCCTATGCTTTAACCATGTCCCCTGCTAGGAAGTCCCCTGCACCCTTTCTGACTGCTGGGGGCAGGGGTGCTAGCGGCGTGGCAGATCTGCATAGAAGCTGGGCCAGCTTTAGACACAGGCTCATGTGCACTAGGTCACTGGCCCTTGTCTTGAGGCAGAAGGACAAGGAGTATCAAAGGACAGAGGCGGTGTTGCTGGTGCAGAAAGGGTGCTGGGGAGGACTTTGCTCCAGGTCCATCCGTGTCCATCCTGGTTGTTACGGCCCTGAGGGCTTTTGCAGCGCCAGCTTAGCGTCCTGAAGAACAGGCCCCAGAGGTCAGTGTCGTCTTGTCCACACACAGGAGCGCGACCCCCAACTTCAGCCCGCGATTTCACCCACTGCCTTTTAACCCCTTGTAACGATGCGCTATGACTTGTTTCCCGAACAGTCCAGGCTGAACCGCGGTGAAATTAACACTGTAGATGAGTCTTTCTCAAAATGGGATCCAGGGGTCTGCAATCTGTATGTTCTGAGAGAGGAAGCTGCTATTTCCTTTCAGTACTTTAAAAAAATATTTTTTTTGGCAACTTGGCGTGGCTTGTGGGATCTTAGTTAACCCTGACCAGGGATTGAACCCAGGCCCCAGCAGTGAAAGCACAGAGTCCTAGGACCAGCAGGGAATTCCCAGGAAGCTGTTCTTTCAACAATACTTTTTAAATTGGGGGCTTATATTTTTAGGATAAATAACAAAACAAAACCTTGTTGTGGTTCTTAGCTGAGCTCATTTGCAAGGGAAACGCAGTTTCAAAAAGTAAGACCTGCGCTTTTTAACCAGCTCCCTTCTCCCCTTTAAAGGGGTCAGTTTATTACGCACGTTTGGGAGACTTGGTAATTCTAATTGTTTGACCTTCTGTTTCTCAGATTCCTCTCTAGGTAGTGAGGCTCAGGTCAGCCTTCCCACACGGATGCTCACCTTCCCTTCCAATTCTCCACCTGCTCATTGGAGAGCCGGAGGTGACTTCACCTGCCAATGTTGCGCAGGGACCCCTGGGGGCTCCTGGGCTGTTGGAGGCTTTGAGCAGTTTGCTTGTTAAGCTGGACATAAGCCATGTGGTGCGTCTCGTGTGCGGAACTCCTTTTCTGGCCCCAGGGGGCTGGTAACTATGCTTCTGGAAACCTGGTACACAGAAGGCATCTGGAACGTTAGACTCTCCATATGGGAGCCTGTCAGGGAATGTCATCACAAGTCGGCCTAGTGGCCTCTGTGGCATCTTAATTGAATGTAAAAAAAAAAAAAAAGCTACTTATAAAGTAGAAGGGGACAATTTGGAAGGCTAGTACCCAATCTTTGCAAGCAGAAGCCTAAAAAGTACATTCACATGTATAGTAAATCTTTCCCTCTTCCTTCCATCCTTCTGCTTCCGTGTTTACTGCCCACAAAATGGTACGTATTTTTTGTGGGCATAAGTGAGGGACAGGGAGGTACCTGCTTCCAATACCTGCGTCCTAAGAGGGAACAAAAACGTTCCTATGAAAATTGTTTCAGAATTGGAAAGCAAGATCTTGCCAGAGGTTCAGATGAAAACATCTTAGGCTGTGATGTCTGGAAGGTTAGGTGAAACTTTGGCGGAGGAGGGAAAACATCAATTGTGTGAGGGCAGCCTGCTTCACTGAAGTGACCGGAATGTGGCTGGTAGGTCTGGGACGGTGAGCCAGGCCACAAGGAAGAGGCAGGAGTGTGACCGTCGGGCCCTGGGTGGCGGGGGCTCGGCATGACTCTTGCAGTGAAGAGGAGTGAGTCTGGATCTTAGCTCCATCTCATGTAGCTGGGTGACCCTGGGCAAGTGTGTAGTATATTTCTCAGTAGAGCCTCAGTTTCCTTATCTGAAAGCTGGCATAATAACTGCTATCTCACAGGACGGTGACAGGGCTCAGATGAGGAAGTGCATAAAAGTTCACTCTTTTTTTTTTTGGCCACACTGTGCGGCATGCAGAATCTTAGTTCCCCAACCAGGGATCGAACCTGCGGCCCCTGCACTGGAAGCACGGAGTCTTAACCACTGGACCGCCAGGGAAGTCCCTAAATTCGCTCTGATACCTATCTGCTGTGTAGAAGCTGAGATTTTGATCAAGACTATTATTCTTCCATCCGATCTGACTTAGACCCAAAGGTTCTGAAATATATGGCAGTTGTGCAAGATCCAAAAGGCTGTGAGATTATACCTTTTGCTTCAGCTTACACCTTGTTTTCTTGGCCATCCAGAAATGCTTTCACGTTAGCGTGGGTGGGCACAATTTGGAGTGCTTGGTTAACCCAGCAATTAATAAAAGTGGAGAGGTGACAATTGGTGTTACCAAGCTGCAGTCGAAAGCAGTGCATTTGGCCTCTCTCCATGCAAACAGATTGGTGGAGAAGTCGCCCATGGGGAGGAACATGGGAATGCAGGAAAGGGAAGCTGGTTGGTAAAAGGGACTCAGAACAAAAACCAGGGTGTCAAGATGGGTTGGTTGATTATTTCATTCAGTCAACAGATATTTATTGAGTAATTCCTGTGTACCTGATACTGTGCCAGGAACTGAAACTGTACATATGGACAAGGCCTGGCTTCTCCTCTGAAGATGCTCAGGCTGTCATGGAGGTAGTAGACATGTAAGCAATGAATTCTAACACTGTGAGAAGTACGGGATAGATGGGGTTTAAAGTTCATGGGTGACCAAAGGAAGGAGTGATTAGTTTTATGAAGAGGGAGAGAGCAGTTTAGACTTTACGGAAAAGGTGGTCTGAGCCAGACCTCGCTGGGGGAAGAGGGGATTCTAGCACAGGGGACCACAGGAGCAAAGGCTGGGAAGTGTGAAATGAAGGGAGGATTCGTAGTTGTTAACAGGAACTGGGATTGAATTCCAGTTCTGCCACTTCCTAGCTGGCCTACTGGGCAAATCATGGAGCCTTCCTGGGAGTGTGTTTGCTCATCTGTAAAATGGGCATAAAGAATCCAGGTATCATGGGATATGGAGAGGATTCACTCTTAGTTCACGTGAGGCACACCTGGCCCAAGGTGACCCCTCCTGTAACAATTAGAGCTCTGAAGTATCCCGGGTTCCTTGAGCGTCTCCTGTGTAAGAAAGAGCTGAGACTGGAGATGACATTCAGGGCCGGGTATCAAAGGCATGGGAATATCATACGTCCTATCTTACCTCTGCAAGCGCTCACCGACACCGTGGTTAAGCCATGTCCCCCCCTCAAGATACCAAACAATCTTACCGTTTAAAACACAGCCACCTACTGGTGGCAAGTAACTGAATGTTAGTTGTTTATTCTTTTCTGGGGTGACGGCATGGAGAGACCACTATCTCGGAGCAGATTTGGAGATGGGGGTGAATTCGTATCCAGCCTTGGAAAGAGCTCAGCTCAGCATTGAGCTAGACCCGGAGTCGAATTCTTGCCCCACAATTTATCAGCCTCTGCAGGTCACTTCATCACTCCCAGGTTTAGCTTCTACATCCATGGAATTTGGTCTAAAAGGTATCTACATATCGAGAGGAAGCACTTATTTTAAGAACTGGTGTGAAGATTCCTTTGAAAGAGGGAACTGCCTTTGTGTAGGAAGATACCTTGATAAGCTAGAACAGAGCTGCCCAATAGAAATATACTATAGGCCACACATGGAATTTAAAAATTCCCAGTAGCCACATGAAAAAAAAAGGTAAAAAGGAATACGCGAAGTTAATTTTAATAATAATAGGTCAGTATAACCAAAATATATTTAAAAATTCTTGAGATATTTTAATTCTTTATTTCATGCTAAGTCTTTGAAAGCTGGTATATATTTTATATTTATAGCACAATTCAAGTGTTCGGTAGCCACATGTGGTTATGGCTACTGTATTGGACAGTGGACATGTTGGGAGGAGCCAAAGCCACAGATGAAGTGGCTTTACAGGGAAAGTGAGTTTTCTTCCTCCCTTCTCTCCCTGCCTCATCTTCCCTCCCTCTCGCCATCTGTCTCTCTTTTAGTCTCTCTCTTCCTTATTTGGTTCCCCTTCCTGAGAGGGCTGAGAAGGTACATGACCAGTGGAGACCAGTGTAGATGCTCTGGGTTAGTGGGTTTTCCTGGAAAAGGAAGACAGAGATAAATTTCCTGGACGGATGTAGGGAAAGGCACAACTCACTGGGAATTCTCAGAAATCACAAAAGCAGTAGCAGCCAGACTGCATTGAGTGCTTACTATATGCCAAGCGCTATTCTGAGCATGTTACTGACTCGTCTTATATAACTCTCACAGAACCCTAAGGGGTAGTCATCACTCCCATTTTCAAAATGGGAAAACCGAGGCCCAGAGAGGTTAAGGAACTCAACCTGGAGACAATGCTCTGTCTTCAGAGCCCTGCTGTGCTGGATGCCTCAAAAAATCTTGGAGGGAATAAAAGTCTTAAAAAGGTTCTTGGCTGGGCTTCCCTGGTGGCGCAGTGGTTGAGAATCTGCCTGCTAATGCAGGGGACACGGGTTCGAGCCCTGGTCTGGGAAGGTCCCGCATGCCGCAGAGCAGCTGGGCCCGTGAGCCACAACTACTGAGCCTGCGCGTCTGGAGCCTGTGCTCCGCAACAAGAGAGGCCGCGATAGTGAGAGGCCCGCGCACCGCGATGAAGAGTGGCCCCCGCTTGCCACAACTAGAGAAAGCCCTCACACAGAAACGAAGACCCAACACAGCCATAAATAAATAAATAATTAATTAATTAAAAAAAAAAAAAAAAAAGGTTCTTGGCTTCTATGTGGCATGGACTGTGGGTGGTTTACACCAGAGGGCTGGGGGGTGGGGAAGCCCCAGGGGTCATCTGGAGGAGCCTGAAAATAAGCCTTTTGAAAGGAGGAGCGTTCTTAGTTTCCTTCTCCTCTAGGTCCGTGCCTGGTCCACAGTAGCTGCTCGGTGAACATGTGTGGAAGTCAGTGAGGATGGGCTGGCATCACTGGATAGGATGGTCTCTGAGTCCACTGGGCGGCCTGCAGGTGCCACTGTGCCATTATGGGATGGCTTTGTGAATAAGCCCTGGGGGGAAGGGGCCCATGTGGCAAGATAAGCAGCTTGTTCAGATCCAGAGTTCTCGCTTTGAGCTGAGGACAAAGGCCGATTTATACGTCCCGTGCCAAAGCTTTTTTTGTTTTTTTAGTAGATTAAAAAAATTGAATTATAGTAAATATATTCTACAAGCAACGAAGTACAGAAAGCATGTCGTGTACTGCAGGTATGCAGGGGAGTCCACTTGTATAACCAGCTCCCAGATCAAGAAATAGGACCTTACCAGTACCCCAGAGTCCCCCTTGGCCCTCCCAGACGTGCTTGCTATCCTGGCTTCTGACTCCATGGACTACCTTTGCATGCCCACGCTTTCTAGTGAAGTCTAAGGATTGGAATGGTAGGGGATCTAGTTTGTTACAGTCCTGCATCCCTCATGGTCTCCAGGGTTAGGGTTCTACCCTGGTTCTTGTGTCCATTGCACAGATGAGAAACTGAGGCCGAGAGTCTGTGCAGCTTGCCCAGGTCTCATGGCTTGAGAATAGGTCACTGATTCAGGCTCAGAGCTTTGGTGCTCCAAAGCCCGTGTTCTTGACCATCCCCCGTGTTTTCTTGTATGACATTTTGTCTACGATCCCAAGGTTGGGATGTTCAGGTTGAGATTGCCTGACGGCGCAATTTCCGGCGGTGGCTGCCATGATGCTGCACTGGATTTATCCTGAAGGCACGCTCCCGGGCCCAGGGGGACTGAGGGCCACACCTCACCTGCCAGAATGACTTGGCTAGTGGAGCCCATCCCCAGGTGGGGCGGCAGGAGGCGTCAGCATGTGGGGCAGGGGGGTTCCTCGTGGCCCCGGGCTTCCCATCTCCACTTGCTGCTGACAAACGCGCTCAGGCTCTGGCGAGGGAAGCTTTCAATTAACCAGAGTCCAACAACTCCCTCCTGCTGCAGTGGAAGTGCTGTGTGCTGCCAGATTCAAGCTGAAGGCGCTGGTCAGCTCTGGGGGCAAGGCTGGGGCCGCTGCCTGGGGCACCTTGGATTTCAGCATCCGTCAGCGATGGCTAGGGATGGAGCCGGAGTGGCAGGCAGGGGAGGGCAGCCTCTGTCCAGCCTGCAGGCCCCTGGAAGTGGTCGGAGGTGGGCATATGTACGTCAGGCTGAGGAGCTTTTCTCTCTGTGTGTCGTGGCCTTCTGCCCCCTCCACTCCCCAGTCAAGAGAGACAGGTGGTGGCTGTCATTCTGCAGTTGGCCCCAGCCACCGAGAGATTTGCCAACAGTTCTGGAATGGAGATACCCCCCAGCCTCTTTGGCCCAGAGAATGCAGCTTGACCCATCAAGCAGCACACAGGCAAGCAGTTCCCTGGGCCTGGCTTTCTCTCCAATAGGATGCGAGTGGAGAGCAGGCAGAAACACTGAGCGATTACACTAGGCTCTGTGCCCCTGGGACGGAAATTTAATTCGAAAAGGCAATATAAAATCACCCCTCTGGAGGCAATCGTGTTTATCAAAATAAAGCCAATATTATTATGATAATGCTAGCGAGTGAGTTGTTGAACCGTTTACTCTTTGCTGGCCAGTGGGCCTAACAGCAGCAATTGAATGATGTAGCTCTGAAGCCAGACTGTCTAGGGGTGAAGTCTGCATCCTCTGCTCAGCTGTGTGACCTTGGGCAAGTTACTCGACTTCTCTGTCCATCTGTGAAATGGGATCACAACAGTCCCTAAGTGAGAGTTGTTGTGTTAATGAATTAATCCACATTAGGCACTTAGATTACTGTCTGACATGTTGAAGTTCACATACTGATGGTGAAGATGTGTCTAGGGTCAGTTACAGGTATTCTAGGTGGTTTAGTATTCTGAGTTAACAGACAAGGAACCTGAGGCACAGACAGGGTAGGTTCCTGGCCCAGGGTTTCACAGCCAGTAAGTAGCAGAGGTGGAATTTGAACCCAGAGCTACCTGATGGCATGCTTTCCAGTGAATGGTGGGCAGAGCCATTATTGGCTTACTCAGGATTTATTGCCTGAGGATTAAATTTATTTCAGAACAACCCTCCTCTCCCAAATAGTTCCAGTAAAAACAGGACAAATTCTAATTATTTTATGACCCATTAAAATAATAAACATAACTAATGGCCGGTGAGTGCATTGCCCCATTCCAGCTGCTACATCTCCACTGCCTTATTGTTTGGCTCATGTCCTCTGTGAAAAAGTTTTGAGATCAGATCAAATTAGAGGCGCTTCTTTTCTCGCCACGGCTGTCGGCTGTGCTCCTGAAAGAGGAGATACCTTGATGTGTGAGGACCTTCATGGTGGCATCTTAGGAGCAGGGAAGACCCGCTTTTTCATCTGTGTCTGTGCTCTGTGTCCTTAATGGGAAGTATGCCCGTCACCCCAGCTGGCTCGGCCCTTCTGACTCTCTGTGCCTCTTGTGGCCCATCCTTGGTGTCCATGTCGACTCTCACAAAGGACCAAATCAGCGAGGAAAGATGAGGTTTCAGGTTTGACAAAGGTAGGACGGCACAGTGCAGTCTGCGGAAATAACATACCATTTTCTCATTTAAGTTCCCTGAGCAGAGGCAGGAACACAGAGGACCAGAGAGGCGGCATAAAGGGGGAGGAAGAGAGATAAAAAAATACACAATGGGGTAGGGATGGGGGAAGAAATGTCAGAGTGGGAGGGTGAGAGGGGAGGGCATGGGGCAGGAGTGGAGGTGGAGGAGGAGGGAGGTGCAGTGGGTGACTTGAACTTGGATTTTTGTGACATGAGAAGGGTGGGGCGAGACCTCCCAGGAAGCAGATCCTAGGCCTGGTGGGAGGGGGAGGAGGAGGAATGTGAGATGCAGCCTAGGGAGGGTGAAGGGTGCGTATGAATAGAAGAAGGGGCTCTATAAGTTTTTTAAAAAATTTTTTTTTAAATTGAAGTATAGTTGATTTACAATGTATTAATTTCTGCTGTATAGCAAAGTGATTCAGTTATACATGTATATACATTCTTTTTTTAAATACTCTTTTCCATTATGGTTTATCATAGGGCATTGAATATAGTTCTCCATGCTATACAGTAGGACCTTGTTGTCTATCCATCCTGCATATAAAAGCTCACATCTGCTCACCCCAACCTCCCACTCCATCCCTCCCTCAGCCCCCTCCCCCTTGGCAGCCACCAGTCTGTTCTCTATGTGGTGATTCTGTTTCTGTTTCATAGATAGGTTCATTTGTGACAGGCAGGTGGAGGCCCATTGTCGGCCATGTAGCTGATCGGTGGCAGAGTTTCCTGTTCCTGATCCAGTGCTCCTTGGCCATGCCTTGTCACCTCTCAGGCCAGAGGGAGACAAGCTTGCTGAGCCGGGTTTGCTGGATGGTTCGGTCGGGACATCTGCAGAGTTGCCCTTCTGCATCAGAGCTTCGCAGGGATGCCCGGCCCCGGGGCCGGAGCCGGGCACCATTTGACCCCATTCAGAAGAGACCAGACCAGTGAACCTCACGGTGCTTCGTTAGTCCGGGACAGCTCAAGCTGTTGGAAGCGTGCCTCTGTTGTGCACTGCTTATGCCAGGGGTTAAAAAAAGAAACACTCACGCCGATCCAAGGGCTTTTTGTGGGCAGTGCTGAAATAATAAACCCAAACCCAGAGTCCGGCCGCTTCAGGCGTGAGGTTGCGTGTGCTACGGGGCCAGATTCTGGCAGCTCCAGGAGGTAATCAAGGCTGCCAGAGGCGGTCAACTCCGCGCCCTCCTTGGGGGGCGGCCTCCCCATTGCAGGGCAGAGGTGAGTGGGCATGTTTTCTGTTCAAAGGATCCGATTTTTAGTGGAAGAGGCTTGTTTGTTTACTCAGTGAGGCCAGTGCCATGACTCTTCACCAAGGCCAGCTCCTGGTGTGAGCGGGGCCCGGCCTCACTGTCCCTGCATTTCACATCTGGTCCTCATGGCCCAGGAGAACTTGCTTCACAGATGTGGAAACTCAGGCCCAGGGATGTAATGACTTGCCCAAAGCTTGTAGGCGGCTTTGGTGGCGGTGGTGGTGATGATGATGGTGAGGACGGGGAGGATGAAGGAATAGGATGATTGCTGCTGTGTGTTTGCCTAGGGAGCCTGTGAAGTTCTGTGATAGCGAAGGCTGTGTTCATTGATAACAGGCATGGCTAACGTGGGCTGTATGTCTGCTCGGTGCTCTGCAAGGTCCCACTGGTTCAGGGAGCGACTGTCAGGCAGACGCTCTGTGTTCCGTTTACAGTGGAAGCGACAGAGGTCTGGGTCAAGTCAGAGCCTGCAGTCTTTCTGCTAAGCCGCCCGCGGCGTGATGACCGTGCCAGCTTGCTGTGTGTGGTGTGATCCTGTGGGTGGGAGAGTGGCCAGCTGAAAATTGGTGACAGGACACATCTTTATTCTAGCTCCTTCTTCTTTGGCTCCCAGGAACCCAGGTCCCCACCTCCCTGACATACCTCCTGCTACCCCTGTCCCCATCCCTTTTCCCAGGGCTGTGTTCTCTTTGTTGATAGAAATAGACTGTATCTATCAATAGAGGGATAGTTTAGCTGAATTAACATTCACCATCACTAGTTATCTATTGACTTTAGTTATCCAAGGCTCTGACCCTAAAAGCGTTTTTTCTGAAGATGACCAATTACCTCCGGTCCCTTCATTATGGATGAGTAATCAAGAACATTAAATGTTGCCAAATATCTTGTTGGTCAACTGCGTGGTTCATGCAGTGAAAAAAATCTAGTATTTCAGGGAAAAGTTGCAGAGAGAAAGAAACAAAGGAGGAAGGAAGGAGGAAAGAAAGATGTGTGTGTTTGTGTGTGTTTGCGGCCGGGGGGGCAGGGTAGGGTTGGATTAGCCTTAAAATAAGAAATAAGCTTGAAATTGAAGATGCAGCTCAAATATCACCTGCTCTGAAACCATGTGCTGTTTACGTGGGCAGATTTAGGTACCTGTCCTCAGGCCTCCAACAGCACCTCTGTTCTGACTTCAGAGGTAAGACTTATCAGGATATATGGCAATTTGATCATTTTCATGTCCATCCTGGGCTGGTGCTGTGTGTTTTATACTGCCATTACCTGACACAGTGCTGGCACATAGTAGGTGCTCATTAAATGTTTACTGAAATGACTTAGTACCTCAAAGCTTTGTAAGAGAGGAGCTTTATGTCACTCTGCCTGCTTAGGACTCCAGATAACCTAGTTACTCCTTTCCTGATTTCTGTTGTCCATATGGGCCTGGGTCACTCTTAATGGCTAAAATGAACTAATTTAAATTTAATTTGAACTAACGGGATGTATGCAAGCCACTGCTCATTTGATTAATTTGTTTGTATCATTGGATAAGCATTTTAAGGGGCAGCTGAGTACAGAACATTCCGTTTGGCAGACGGACTACAAAGTTGAGAGAGAAGGATGCGGGCTTTGAAACCAGGTTCAGGTCCAGATTCGATACTCTTCTGGCTTTAGGTGGTTCTGGTGGGTAAGAGCACAGATTCTGGGTCTGGGTTTGAATCCTGATTCTACCACTCACAAGCTGTGTGACCTCAGGCAAATTACCTAACCTTTCTCTGCCTTAACCTTTCTCTGCCTTACTTTCCTCTTCCTTAAAGTGGGATAGCTTCATGGGGTTGTTGTAGGCTTAGGGTTTTTGTGGGGATTAAACGAGTTACTCTGTGTAAAGCACTTAGAACCAGGTTGGTATCTGTTATTGGTAGTATTTGCTTTTAATTAAGCTTCAGTGTCCTCATGTGTAAAACCTGACTTTTTAGTACCTAAGTCTTCATAGAATTGTGATGAGGATTGTATGAGTTTCCTGTGGTTGCTGTAACAAAATACCGCAAACTGTGTGGCCCCAAATAAGAGAAATTTATTGTCTCACATTTCGGGGGGCTAGAAATCGGAAATCAAGGTGTATCAGCGGAGCCCTACTCCTTCTGAAACCTGTAGGGTAATCCTTCTCGCCTCTTCCTAGCATCTAGCCATTTGCCGGCAATCTTTGGCGTTTCTTGGCTTGTAGACCTGTCACTCCAGTCTTCTGTCATCACGTGGCGCCCTGTGTGTGTCTGTCTTCCCATGGGTATCTTTTTATAAGGACATCAGTCATATTGGATGAAGGGCCCATTCTCTTTCAGCGTGATCTCATCTTCGTTACATCTGCAATGTCACTGTTTCGACATTAACTTGATCCCACTGGGAGCTAGGACTTCAACATGCCTTTGAGTGGACACAGTTCAGCCCATAGCAAGGATGAAATGGGAGAACGCATGTGGAGCACAGAACCTAGAACGAAACAGTGCCAGTAAACGTTAACTGTGCCTGTTCTTATTGTTACCCTGTCCTCACTGTCATGATGACTGCCCTTGGCTGGGTGACCTTCGGCGGTTCTCAGGGCATCTTTGAACCTCAGTCTCCCATGTACTAACTGTGAATGGTGTGGTCCGTGGCAGGCGAGCGAGGTACTCAACCTCCCTAATGTGCATTGTCTCATCTCTGAAATGGGGAGGAGGTAGACCCACCTCCCGGGAGGGACCTGCTAGGCAGCGTGGGGTGAGGGCGAGTGTGTGCTCGTGGCCCAGAAACGCGGGGCTTCCTGTGCTTGCCACCCCTTGTGGGCCCCTGTGGGTGCCACTGTGCAGTCCAGAGACTGCAAGGGGTCAGGAAGGCTCAGAGGTGTGTCTAGACGTGCGCAGGCTTGGATTGTCCAGACCCCCAGTTGCTTTGCAGTCAAAATGGGAAAAAAATATTTTTCTCCACTTGGGAGCTGAGCAGATTTGCTACAGAGAAGTCTAGATATCTACGGAAACAGTCCTAATTTTAGCCTTGCTACACTTAATGCCAACTCGGAGAGTGCAGTGTTGGGTCAGGGCCCAGGGACTGGGGAAGGTGAGCGGCCTGAAAGGGTCAGAACAAGCGCAGAGTAGCCAGCTGACAGGCGAGGAGTGGGAGGATGCTGTGGAAATCTAAGTGGTCATCAAGGGGCTGGGATTTTCTTCAAGGAGAGAATGGGTCTAAAGGAAAGGGCCTGGAGGGGTGAGCGTGTATCAAAAATTAGTTCTTTAAACTGAGGGATCTCCCTCCCCTCTCCCTGTCTAAATTCTGCTCGTCGTCAGCTTAGTTCGAGACCACTATTTCCACTTCCTACCTTGGGAATCAGCCACTTCTGCTCTGAATTCGCACCATCTTTTATAATTCTGTTGAAGCATTTATGGCAGCCTATTTAGTTTTGAGGTGAATTCATGTCCTTGCTGTCCCCCACTTGTTTTTGAGGCCCTCAAGGTCAGCCATGGCCATTGTCCTGCCTGTATGCCAAGCCTGCCATGGAGGAGACATGCAGAAAATACATAACAAATGGAAATAGACATGTCTGGTGATTTCTGGTTGACCAACCAGGGGTAGGCAGTTACTAGAAAGGGGCATTAAATGTGTGAGTGTTATAAAGTGTACAGAAGCGCTTCCAGTGGGAAGAATCCACTTGGATGGGAATGGAAATTGCCTGTAATTCTGCTAAGGACATGTTGGGGAGGGCCACAGCAAGAGGAAGCCATGGTGTGGTGGGAGTTGAATGCTATGGGTGATGGAAGATATAGACGGAGATCCTTTTAGGCCATGCAGGGAGCATCACTTCCCTCGGGTCAGCCCTGTCCTCCTGGCCAGGTCAGTTCTTAGCGGAAATCACTGTAGAATATCAAGCATAGGAAGAACCTTAGATCTCACCCACGTCTGTGTGTTTTGAAGTGTGATATTCAAGACAAGCATTTTTACGTTAATCCTTCGTGATTTATTTTCATGTGTGAGACCTATCATCAGCACACGTCCTGGTCCTGATGTGACCATTTGGAAGTAAGTCTTATGCAGATGGAAGAGGTTGCTGGGATGAATTCTGGTACTGAGTTTCCATATGCCCTGTATTCTTTTCAGCAAGATGTAAAGCAACATGGTTGTAAACTTGGGAAGTTCGTGTGCAAGAGATTGCAGGGTGGGCAGCATGGACCCAGTCAGGCCCCCTCCTTTGAGTGTTAAGGAGGTGGGTGAGGCCCAGGTAGACCAGATGGCCCTGATAGATAGTGACAGGACTGGGGCCTCGAACCACATCTCCTCTTGTCTGCCCATCTTGACATACTAGATAGAATTTAAACTAGTTCCTACCGAATACAAGTTACTCATTTAATCCGACAAACAGCGTTGTGAAGCAAACACTATTTCTCCGTACTACACAAGGCTGAGGCTGAAGGACTTGAAATGACTTGCTGGGGCCTGCCCTGCTGGTAAGATGAAGATCCAGTGATTCCACATAGCCCCTCCCACGACTTTTAACTGTGTCAGGGAGCTGCAAACCTACCAAAATGAGCTTTAGAGTTTGGAAATAGAAACACATGCAGAGGTGTGGTGCCATCTGCCTCTTTCTGGGAGAGATCTGCCTCCTGAGTCCTAGAACCCAGGCCAGCATGCAGGCTAAGCTGCTCAGGCCAGCAGGCCAGTCTGGGGCTGGGTAGGAGTTTTCTGGGCAGCGGGATGCCTCCCTCTTGGCTGGCTCTGTGTGTCCAGAGCCAGTGAAAGGCTGTTTGCCCAGTGGGAGAGGTGGGTGCCAGCTTCCCCGTTGGTTCTGTTCCCCCCTGGGTAGTACAGAGGGGAGGGAGCTGGCCCTGCTGACAGGGTGAGTCAGAGCACATCCCAGAATAGAAGCCGGAGGGCATGCATGTGAAGGCCTTCTCTATCCCAGTCGTTTGGGTTTTAAGATTCGTGTTAAAGATGATTAAGCATTCATACATAACTCTGCTTGTGGACTGCTTTGGGATCGTTTATTAGTGTCGCTTGGCAGTAGATTTCTGAGCTAGCCACACCCATCATGGGGTAGTTAACGGAATCACCCAGGGCCCAGCTCCCTACTTACGCATCTATTGAGCCTCCTCCCAGCTCCCTCCATTCATTCATCATTCATTCACTCATTCATTCATTCACTTTTATTAGGCACCCCCTTTGTAGCTGGCTTTCTATTTGACAGCATTCCCTTTTTATTGTTGGGGGTATTTAATATGTGGTAAAAATGGAAATGTTGGTGTTTCTGTTGCGTCAACATCATCACCCTGTTTATCGAGACTGTAAGCTCCATGAGGGCAGGGGCTTTGTTCATGTCTCTGTCTCCAGTAAGAGACAGAAGAATGCCTAACACATAGCAGGTGCTTTGTGAACATTTGTTGAAAAAAACGAGTGAATGGGGGCTTCCCTGGTGGCACAGTGGTTGAGAATCTGCCTGCCGATGCAGGGGACACGGGTTCGAGCCCTGGTCTGGGAAGATCCCACATGCTGCGGAGCAACTAGGCCCGTGAGCCACAACTACTGAGCCTGCGCGTCTGGAGCTTGTGCTCCGCAACAAGAGAGGCCGCAACAGTGAGACGCCCGCGCACCGCGATGAAGAGTGGCCCCCGCTCGCCGCAACCAGAGAAAGCCCTCGCACAGAAACGAAGACCCAACACAGCCATAAATAAATAAATTAATTAATTTAAAAAACAAACAAACAAAAAACGAATGAGTGAACTGAGCATCTGCTGGGTGTTTGGCCTCATGGCAGGTACTTTACATAAAAATCTTTCCAATTCTCCCAACAACCCATTCTTCACTGTGCCTGTGTCTGTCCCTCTTTGTAGGGTATCAGCTGGTGAGTGTTTACTACTGTTGTAAACATTATTGTAAGCAGTTGCCCAGCAGATGTTCCTCATCATGACTGAATAAGGTAGCTACTATTATCCCCATTTTACAGATGAGGGAATGAGGCACAGAGAGGTTACATAACTTGCCTAAGGTCACACAGATCCTCTAGCATCAAGCCATTTTTCTTTATTTCTGTGCCATCGCCATCCAAGAGAACTTTGTGCAAGATGGAACTCCCCTGTATCTGCTCTGTCCACTACCCACAGGTGGTTACCGAGCACCTGAAGTGTGTTAGTGTGACTCAGGAACTGGTTTTTTAATTTAATTTTAATTAATTTGAAGTTAAATAGCCACATACTGCTAGTGAATAGTATATTGGACAGACAGCTCCCTACGACACTCTCTCTAAATAATAGTAACAGCTCACATTTATTGAGTACTTTCTATATGCTGAAATTTTAAAAACTATTTACATGTAGGAAGTGATTTAAATCAGTCCTCACAACTGCAGAGGACTTAACAATGGTTAGAGATTAAGTACCTCTTCCCACCTCCAAGATTTTACAGAAAGAAAGTGGTGTAGCTGTATTCTACCCCAGGGAGAACTCTGTCCGACCCCAGAGTTTTAAACGATCTCCCTGCTTTTCTCCCTATTTTCCATGTGTATTGCCATGAAAAATGGGATCTCATTCTTCTAAGTGTTTTTCAACCCCAAACACAATCCAGTGCACTTCTTGATAAAGGAGTCAACCCATATGCAGGCTTGCGAACTCACTGTTCCCACCAAATGACTCATTTATGTTGAAAACATTTATAAAGTTGAAGTGGAGTTGTGTCAATGTCACTCTGAAAAAAAAAAAACAAGGCGCCAGTATTCCTTACCAGAATGTTCACTAATGAAAACAAACCAACCAAACGAAACCTACTTCTTGATGTAGTGCTGATAATATTTTAAGGTCAGGCTGGGAAGGAGAGAAAGTGGAGCTGAAATTTTCTGCATCTTGCTGGGTGGAACAGGTGGCTGCAGCCTGTGGGCATGGTGATCAGATTTGACTGCTCCCAGCTGCACCTTCCCTTCTCAAGGATGGGTGAGTGAGAGTGGGCTCTGTGTCAGGGCTGGGGTGACAGAGGAGAAAGCAGAGGTCCCTGAATTTTGTTCCACCGTAGAGGTCAGCCATACTTGGCGATAAAAATTCATCTGAATGTGTTCTGCATGCTGCCCTGGGCCTGTCATGCGTGCCGGTGGTTTATCTAGAAACTGAACTGATCTTGAGGCAGGGCCAGGAATTCAGGTTAGGAGCAGAACTGGGGTAAAGGTGATTGGTAAAGGCACATGGAAAGAGAGTGAGAGAGAGAGGCTGGAGGGATGAGACCACGTCAGGAGCACAGTCCAAATACAGGTGACCACAGGTCATGAGTGCTTTGGGTTTTGATAAAAAGGAAAAGGAGAGATGTGACCACAGGGCTCTGGGGAAAGCCTTGTTTTGAGGGCTTTGATTGACCAGTTAAATCCAAATTGTTCTTCCTGTTGCTGTCTCTAGGCAGTCATGCAGCTTCCCAAACCATCCCCATCTTTTTCATCGCTTTGTCTGTTTGTCCGTCCATCCATCTATCCATCCATCCATCCATCCAGCATTTGAGTCTCATCTCACTTTCCACAGTACTGGGGATAGTGTGGTGAACAAGGCACCGTTCCTACCCTCAAGGAGCTCTCGGTCTTGTCTAGAAACATGTATGTGGACATGTGTTTCTGAAGCAAGTAAAGGAAGGCTTTGATGCTCTGTATCCCAATGCACTTTGCTGATGTAGCTTTCCCTAGTAACATGAAGCCAGCATTGGTTTCTCTACTTCCCCTCTTATCTTTATCATGCATGTACTTGTTATGTGTATTGTGCTTTGGGATATTTAATGTATACTCAGTGTAGCACTTTATTGCATCTTTATGGTAACCCTCCTGAAAATATGGGCCTCCCTGAGACCTAGTTCAATTGTAGGCACAGGTAGGGATTATTGAGGTAAATCAGAGCCCTTAAACCTGGAAGGGACCTTAATAGTCATCAGTGGTCTGCAAGGTCGCTCCCAGCCTTCTCCTCTTTGCCCCTTTTAGATAAGGTCCATCTGGGTAGATTCTGTCATGAGCCATTGTCGGTCAGTGGAAGAAGAAAGGGAAGCCCAGCCTTCCCTGAAGATGTAATTGGAGCCAATCACACCTCTCTATGCTTCACGGTCACCAGGAGACACGGGAGGGATTTGTTTTGCCAGATTAACAAATGTGGGATTTCACATATTTACTTTTCATTCAGGTAAAACTGAAATCTGATGTGAACATGCCAGTTTGTTTGGCTACAACAAAATTCCAGGTTGCTATTGGTGTCTTCAAAGTAGGGAACCACAATTTACAATCTTTTGAAAATAAAGGCACTCCTCCTCCCCTTTTAGTCCTAATAAAGTTAACCTGAGCCGAGAATGAGTCCAAGGCCCGGCCCAGACGCCTGCACGTCGGGATGACATTGCCCGGGCGTCGTGAGGTGTGCAGCATGCTGTGGAGCAAGCCCAGAGGGCAGAGATGCCCAAACTGCTGAAAGGACGGACAGCGACATTATGGGCGTTTACTTTGTGTCAAGGACTTGATTCATGTTGCTCTATGTTAATTGTCTCAGTTACCCAGGGAGGCTATATTATTCTTCACTTTAGAAATGAGGAACCTCTGTAAGCCCAGTGAAACCCATTTGGGACTTAAAAACCTTCAGAACTCTAAGATAATACATTTGTCTTAAGCCAAAACAAAAACAAACAAACAAACAAAAAACCAGGAAAACAAAAGACTTGAAGGGATGACATGCCCAAGGTCAAACAGCTGTTGAGCGGCAGATCTGAGACTTGAACCCTAATCTGTCGGCTGCTGTGTTTCCATCTGCCACCCTGCGGAGGCCCAGTGTGGAGGGAATCTTCTTTCTGTTATCACATTCACACGATCTCGGGTAACTCAGTTGACGTCTGTGCCTGTTTTCTCATCTATAAAATAGGGTAATAATAATAGTAATATCTTATAGGATTAGTAAGGGTTAAGTGAGATTCTTCAGGGAAAACCTGCACATCATAAGCACTCAGTACATCTTAGCTCTAATAGATAAAAAGCTCTAATAGTAACACATCAATGATTATAGTTTTGACAGTTTTTACTCCTCTTAGCAATTTTGACCATTGTGTTGCTGGACTGCCCCTTCTTTGTCAATAGAGTTGTTGTTGTATTGATGAAGACACAGCTCTTCTAACAAGAATTTGTATTTTGCGATATCAAGCCCACGTGCAGCATCATGGTAGCCCCCGAGACATGTTGCAGAGCTGGGATTTGAACCTAGCCCTGTCTTGCCTGCACGTCCACGTGCTGCCTCTCCTGGGACCCCGGTGTCCTGGCTGGCACTCACTTCCGTCTCCGTGGTCCTGGTGACTCTGCTTCTGGCAGCTACGGTGTCAGGTAGGCCCGCCCTGAGTGAGTTGATTATAATCTAGTTGCGGGGGAACCTGAAGCTCTTCTGGAGAAGTGAAAAGGCAGGAGCTTGCATTGTCGCTCAAGGCCGGGCTGGAGTTACTGCTCAGTGACTGCCCTCTGCCCCCTTCCCTGGGAAAGTGCGGTGTTGTTCCTGGCGGGATTCAGCTGTCACCACCTCAGAGAAGCCCTCCCTGATAGCGGGACCCTTCACCGCGGGCTCCCAGGCGGAGTGAGCGGAGTCTTCTTTGCTCCCGCAGCAGTTTTTTTGAACTTCTGTTGTGGCCTTTTCCATTGTGCATTCTTAGGGGTCTGTGTGTCTCATCTCCTCCTCTAGCCGTGAGCTCTAAAGGACGGGGGACTGTGTCTGAGTTAGAAACATCTCCTTCTGGCCCAGATCTGATCCTCCTCTTCCGGGGCCACGGGAATGATTCCTTCCCGGCTCCTCTCCATTAGGCAGGGCTGTGCGCCTACTTCTGGCCGCAGGGTGCTGAGTGGAGGTGACTTGCGTACCTCCTGCTACAGCCTTTCTTTGCTGGGGAGCCAGTGGGGCTGGAGGGAGCTGTGGGAGCAGGACTGGGGGTGGCACCCAATATGTGACGGGGACATCTGCGAACCCTGATCCCCATAGCAGTGTCGAGCTGCCAGGCGTGGCAGTGTGTCCTTTCTGCAGTGAGGACCCTGAAGGCTTTGCAGGGTTCGCAACTGGGATTCAAGTCCGTGTCTGACTTGTTCTGTGGCCATGTGCTGCCATTGGCTGGTCCTCGTTTCTTGGGTTGTTGTGATAAGAGTAGGCTAAAGGGGTGTGTGTGTGTGTGTGTAAGGGGGGGGTGGGTGTGAGCGGGGGAACATTTAGCAAAACTGCGAAGCTTGGTTGCCTTGGCAAAGCGGGTGATGCTGAAGGCTGCATCCTTCGCCCAGGTACGGCTGGCCTTGGCCACCAGGTTAACTGAGGGGAAAACCAGTTCGCTGTTATCTCTGGGCAGATGCCGGCTTCCCTTTAACGTGGAGTTTTGCTGAGAAGAGCAGGACACAGCTGTGCTGGCTGACCTTTTCCTCGTTGCACAGATGGGAAGAGGGGGTACAAAGGGCAGGACGAGGCAGGACCAGGAGCCGAGGTGGAGGCTGCCTGGGCGATCCACCCCCCCACCGCCCCCTTCCCCATACACTCAGGCTAAGGAGGCTTTGGAGCCCTGGCCAGCCTATGATTTCTGGGAGCGAGGATGTGGGTGCATCTTTGCAGTTCTGGCAGTTGGCTTGAGAGGCAGGCTGGCTCGGGGGGGGTCACGGCAGTGGCCTGGCGATCGGCCAGGTAGGATTCGTCCCCACTGTGCCTTGTTGATTCCAACGAGGCTCACATTTATGAGTACTTAAAGTGTGTTCCAGGCACTTTCCACACATTTATTCTCAGAACGGTCCCCTCTGAGCTCTGGACGATTCTGTTGCCTGCAGGGAGGCTGGGTGACTGTCCTCAGGCCACACTGGAGACTCAGTGGAGAAACCAGGTTTGCACCAGGACCTTCTGACTCCAGAGTTTCCTAACTGCTCTGGTTTCTTTTCCAGGTGCTTATTAACTTGTCTGGGTCACAGCTTTCTTTCTTTTTTTTTTTTTTTCTTTTTTTAAATTGAAGTATAGTTGATTTACAATACCATGTTAGTTTCAGGTGTACCGCAGAGTGATTCAGTTATATATATATTCCAGATTATTTTCCATTACAGGTTATTGCAAGATATTGAATATTGTTCTCTGTGCTGTACAGTAAGTCCTTGTTGCTTATCTATTTTATATAGAGTAGTGTGTATCTGTTAATCCCAAACTCCAAATTTTTCCCTCGCCCCGCCCCCTTTCCCCTTCGGTAACCATAAATGTGTTTCCTGTGTCTGCGAATCTGTTTCTGTGTTGTAAATACAGCTTTATTTCTTATTTTGAAAATGAAGACAATGGGAGACACAAATATCTACTTGAACACCCCTTGTGTGCCGGGTCCTGTATTTAGATTATGAACATTGTGCTGTCTAAATCTTGTTTCAAGCCCTGGGCTTAGGTATCATTTTGTTGATTTAAAAAAAGACATCTTTAAAAAAATTTTAATTGTGGTATAATACACGTAAAATGTGCCATCTTCACCAGTTTTAAAGGTACAGTTTAGAAGGGTTAACTACATGCACATTGTTGTATAAGCAGTCTCCAGAATCCTTCATCTTTCAAGACTGAGTCTCCATACCCGTTAAACATCCCTTCTCCCAGCCCCGGCGACCACCCTTCTACTCTCTGTCTCGATGAATTTGACTACTCTCTAGGTACCTCATGTAAGTGGAATCATACTGCATTTGTCCTTTTGTGACTGGCTTATTTCACATTATTTCACAGTGTCCTCAAGATTCATCCATGTTGTAGCATGTGTCAGAACTGAAGGCTGAATGATACTCCCTTGCATGAATAAACCACGTTGTGTTTCTCCATTCATCTGTCAACAGACACTTGGGTTTGTTTCCACCTTTTGCCCATGTTTTCTTGATTTTATTAATCGGTTGAGAGCAGCGTCACACAGCTGCATTTAAATCCAGGCCTCTGTTTGATACTCGACTTCTGACTTCTTTTTACTGCTAAGATCCTATAGTTGTAGGAGTTGAGATTTTTGATAGATGAGGGAATGATGTTTTCTATAAAGGGGCCAATGGGGAAAGTTCTAGAAACGTTGGCTGAGGGTCTTCAAACTCCTCCTGCAACCTAGCTGCTGTGGTGCTGTTGCTTTTCTACCTGAGCTTCTGCAGTGACTCGCCAAGCGGTTCTGAGGCGTCCCAGGGTGTGAGGGTGGGGTGTGTAGCAGCGAAAGCAGAGTGTGCCTGGTTTCTGGCCCTGGCTCTGCCTCACGGGACCAGCCTGGGCCCACCCCTCCTCTGCTCTGGGCTCAGTGAGTCATCTGAAGAGTGCAGTTCTGGACGATGTCCCGTACCTGGAAGTTTGACGTGCCTTTGAAGGCTGGCCCTGCCTGTCCAGAGAAGTACATTCACCTGGCTCTTGCTAAGCCTGAGATGGCTTTGGACCTGTTTTTTGAATCCCTGGTCAGACAGTACTTCTCCCAGAAGCCTTATGGAGACCCAGTTTATATCACCAGAAGCCAGAAAAGTGAAGGCTTTTTGTTTGTATTCTGTTGGTGCCCATGATTTCCCCAAAGTGTACTTTCTTTATGTACTTGACTGTATCCCAATTTGTTGAGTTCATGTAAAGCTCTTGCCTTTCTTTTCCTGTTTAAAAACCTGATTGTCTTGAGTTGCTATTCTGAAATTAGCAAGTATGGTAATGTGACATTATTCTCATCGCATAGGTTTGAGTTTGCACGGGTAGCTCCCTTGAGGCTGGAATTTTTTTCTCAAGTCCTGATAAATGGATGGCACAGTCTTGGGGCTTATGGTGGCACAGGCAAGACCTCCTGTGGGATGTGCCAGAGTTTCTGTCCAATCCAATCTGTCATCATTTTCTATTTAAAATAAGCGTTTTGTTTAAATAGGAGAGCATTAGTTACCAGTTGCTAACATTTATGTATCAACAACTGTAAGAAAGATTTAAATACATGTTTCCTTAGTATGTTCCCTAAGAAACTGACCTTGAATGCTTACTTTAGCTCAACCTTTCTCTGACCCCATTTCTTACAGTTGTGTGTCCATTGGGGATGTTTATTGCCCCCATCTCTTGAACTCCAGCATTTGGGGGCTTCCTTGCTATTTGAGTGTCAACAGCTCATAATGGATTTTCTCCTGCCCTTGAGGGGAGTCTATTTCTTTTCCTTCCAGGACAAAGGAGGCGGTGGGTGATGAGGTGAGCTCCCAGAGGTCGCCAAGCTCTGTCTGCCCCACGAACCTTGACTTAAGGTGCCATTTCTGCCTTTTCTGCTTACTCTTGGCAAAACAAAAATTGGAAGAAAAAGAAAATGATAATGACAGACAGGTTCATCAGACGGCTCACCTTAGAGGGGCCTAGACTATTTTTCAGAAACTACATTTAGAAGCAAATTCAGAGGCATCAGCCCTTTTTAGAGCACCTGTCGTGGGCCAGGTAAGATGAGAAGCATTTTCAGAGTTTTATTAAATCCCCATGGAAACGCCTCTGAGTTCAGGGCTCTGTTCTGGTTCTCCCATCACAGGAGACATAATGGCTTCCTCATGTTTATGCGGAAGTGATTCTAAGTCCCAGCTCCAGTGGGATTCTCTCTCTGTGTCTTTTTTTTTTTTTTTTTTTAATTGAAGTATAGTTGAGTTACAGTGTTTCAGGTGTACAGCAAAGTGATTCAGTTATATGTGTATATATATTTTTCAGATTCTTTTCCATTATAAGTTATTACAAGATATTAAATATAGTACCTTGTGCTATGCAGTAGGACCTTGTTGGTTATTTATTTTATATATAGTAGTTTGTATCTGCTAATCCCAAACTCCTTATTTATCCCTCCCCCCCTTTCCCCTTTGGTAACCATAAGTTTGTTTTCTATGTCTGTGAGTCTGTTTCTGCTTTGTAATTAAGTTCATCTGTATCCTTTTAAAAATTCCACATGTAACTGATATCATAGGATATTTGTCTTTCTCTGTCTGACTTCACTTAGTATGATAATCTCTAGGCCCATCCATGTTGCTGCAAATGGCATTATTTCATTATTTTATATGGCGGAGTAATATTCCATTGTGCGTCCGTGTGCGTGTGCGTGTGTGTATACATATACTATATATACGTATACCACATCTTCTTTATCCATTTCCCCATGTGTCTTGTTCTTTTTGCTGATGGTTGGTAGATTTCTTTCTTTACCACTACTAGGAGCTGCAGAGACCTCAGAGGCTTTGTTTTAGCCTCTTAGTTTGGTCTTCACTGAGGCCCTGAGAGGGGAGTAACTGCTTAGACCCTCCACACAGCTGGTTCCATCAGGAATCGTTTCTCTGTTTCTGTGGAGGGTGTGTGGCTTTCTGGATGGAGAGCATTTCCGGAGGAGCACGGCACCCAAGAGCTGATACAGCCATGCTTGTGGAACATTCCGGAAACTCTTCAGTGGAAGTCTGGCTTCCTCTCTTCCATGGCTCCTCCCACCTTGGCTCTGACCCTGCTTCTAAAAACAGAAGCCATTCCTTACGTTCATCACCCAGGGCCTGGGTCCACAGGAGGCCCCCTCAGTAAGCAGCCCTGGGGTGAAAGATGCTTCTCAAACAGCTCAGGCTGAACCCTGACTCCGTCATTTATTCTTTGTGTTCACTTAATCTTTTATGTGTCAGTTTCTTTATCTTAAAAAAAAAAAGGGAGGGGGGGGTGAGAATAATAGTCCATGGTTTTGCTGCAAGGACTCAGTGAGCAAAAATGTTTAATGAAGTCAGGTATTTTTGTTTTATTCAGTAGATTGCCAGGGGGGTACTCAATACATATTCATTGAATGACTGAATGAATAAGGAATCCCTCCCCTACGCCTCATTTGCCCCACTTTGAAAAATGAGATGATAGTGTTGATCAGTGGTTCTTAAGGGGGGGCTGCTCATAAGAAATTCTCTGGCGGCCCTTCTCATAAGCACATGACCAAGCCCTGCTTCTGAAATTCTGACTCATTATGTCTGGGGCTTGGCACATGCATTCTGTAAACAAGATTTCCAGATTCTCCTGTGCAGCCCTGGTTAAGGATGAGGGGCTCGCTGGCCTTCGAGGTCTCTTCCCTGGTTCCGTGTTGGACACTCTGGGGACAACTGGAATGACCTAATTGTCAGCGTCTTCTCAGTGGTCACTCCACCCCTCCACCTCCCACCCATCCTTCAAACCCAGCTTAAATGTCACCTTCCCTATCCCCGGATGGAAGGCACCCCTCTCTGCTGGATGCCCCACAGTCCTCCTCCTCAGCTTCTGTGATGCCTCCATCATCTGGTTGAGGTGTGTCATCTTTATCAGGCCATAGGCTAGTTGAGGACAGTTTCCCTGATTCAACATGGTGCCCCTCACAGCACCTTCCCCAGCCTCTCGTATCTAATTGGGATGTCGTATATATTTAAATATGTCACCAGGAAATATATGAAAGGCGATTTCAAAAGCTAACCTCTTTGGTTTTATGTGTGTAAGTCACAGCTGTCTCCCCCGAGATTCCTTCTGTACTTATTCAGACCAGTAACAAAGGGCATCTTTGTTAGATGGGTGTTTTTTATAATAAACCAGAGACATTTAAGGGGAAAAAAATGATTTACTCTTCCTTTGTAATTAGCCTTGATGATTAGACTATCTTTTCCATTATGTTTTATTTTTACTTTCCTGGAATTTATCAAGTAGCCTCTTTTCTGTGAAGGTGACCCTTCACATGAGTAAGGGAGCTTGACTAGAGTGCTGGGGGATTTACTTTGTCTTTTTAAAAAAATAAGGAATCTGCTGGAGAGGGCTGATGTGAGCAGATGGGTGAAAGGTCAGCCCTTGAACTATAAAAGAGGGCTTCTCTTGAGAAACTGAAACTGACGCTCCAAGGACAAGATTTTTTTTTTTTTTTTTTTTTTGGCTGGCAACTGCTAAAGTAATTAATAGTCACTTCTGTTTTTCAAATTCGTTTTATATTTGACCAAGCTTCCTGACTAGTCCTTCATGGCTTGTCTTTTATGTCCAGGGCAAGTTCCTTTTTTTTTTTAAAGCACATTAATAATTGCATTTATCAACTATAACTTTACGTTAGCTATTTGAATGTGATTTTTTTTTTCTTTTTGGATACAGGTAGATTTCAGAGTTAATTCTAGAGTGCCTTGGTGGACTACTTACCCCCCACAAGACAACTTAATCTTCTTGTTCAGGATCTAAAAGGACTGTCATGTGAGGCCGGGCTGGGTGCCTGCTGCGTTTCTGCCTGCCTGCTTCGGACTCAGCTGGGGATTTGCTGAGCAGTTTCACTTTCACACTTGCTTCCTCATGTCCGTAGCTGAACCAGAGGTGTTCTTGGAGGCGTCCCTGGAGTGTTGAGAGCAAAGAGCAGAAGGAAGTGCTTTCATCCATCCGTCCGTCCATCCGTCCATCCGTCCATCCGTCCATCCATCCATCCATCTATCCATCCCTCCATCCATCCATCCCTCCATTCATCCATCCATCCATCTATCCATCCATCTATCCATCCATCTATCCATCCATCCATCCATCCATCCATCCATCCATCCATCTATCCATCCCTCCATCCCTCCATCCGTCCCTCCATCCCTCCGTCCATCCGTCCATCCGTCCCTCCGTCCCTCCGTCCCTCCGTCCATCCGTCCATCCGTCCCTCCGTCCCTCCGTCCATCCGTCCATCCGTCCCTCCGTCCCTCCGTCCATCCGTCCATCCGTCTATCCATCCATCCATCCCTCCATCCCTCCATCCATCCATCCATCCATCCATCCATCCATCCATCCATCCATGCATCCATCCATCCATCCATCCAATGACTATTTAGTGCCTACCCCTATACTTGTGTCTTCTGAGGATACACAAGACAACCCCAAATCCTGTCCTTGTGAACATACTTCGGCACCAAGCTCTTTCCAGTGCAGCTTACGTGGGAAGGGAGGCGTCCTTGCTGCCTTAGGCATACTTATTTAGTATCACAACTCTGTGCAGTTGATATTATTAGGGATTGTATATACACACACATACATCTGTAAACGTTATACTGGCGTGTGGTGTTTTGCAGATCAGTTCCAGCTATGGAGTTATGCAGTCTGGGCTTGAAAATAGACTCTGCCTCTTACCAGCTGTGTGATATTGAACTTCCACCATTTATAGCCTTGTGTCCTCTGCTGAATGAGGCTAATGGTTGGAACTACATCTCGGGGTCCCTGAGATAACATGTGAAGTGCTCAGCAGTGGCCTGGCTGCACAGGGTAAGCTCTTGGTAGGTTGGAACCTTAACAGGGGAAGAAAAATTTTCCTCTACCCTGTTAGATTCATTGGCCGGACCTGTGAAATAAACTGACAAAAGACAGATTAACAGAAGAAAAGTCTACAAATTTTTTTTTTTTAATACATTTATTTATTTATTTATTTATTTATTTTTGACTGTGTTGGGTCTTCGTTTCTGTGCGAGGGCTTTCTCCAGTTGCGGTGAGCGGGGGCCACTCTTCATCGCGGTGCGCGGGCCTCTCACTATCGCGGCCTCTCTTGTTTCAGAGCACAGGCTCCAGACGCGCAGGCTCAGTAATTGTGGCTCACGGGCCCAGTTGCTCCGCGGCATGTGGGATCCTCCCAGACCAGGGCTCGAACCCGTGTCCCCTGCATTGGCAGGCAGATTCTTAACCACTGCGCCACCAGGGAAGCCCTACAAATTTTATTGGATGTTAAAAGTTTCACGTGGCACGGGAGTGGGGCAGAGGTGGGTGGAGGAGGTTTCATAGAAAGAAGAAAAAACCCCCAAAGTAGCCGCTAGGATGGAAGGCTTGTATACTATTCTGACAAAGGATGATACGTTTGTAGAGAAGTGACAAGACAAAGGAAAGGGGTTTAGGGGCAGTAAATTGTGGGAAGGTAAATACATGGGGGAATGGCAGAAAAAGGTTACTTGGCAGGGTTTATGTTGCTGCTTCTTGGTGTCATCTTCATCTCTGATGATAAGGAAGCTTTCCCTACCTTCCTGGTTTTGGAAGATGGGGGCACCTTCACAGGGGAATTTATAGCCTGCTTTCAGGGAGATAGGATGAATCTTCTGCCCTCTCCCTATGTCTGCTTTTTCTCAATGCCTTCTGTTCACAATTGTCCTTATGCCAGAGTGGCATCTTTTGGTGGGGGGCATGTTCTGATCCCCTACGGTGTGGATCCATAGATGTATCCTAAGCCTGTGGGAGAGTGAGAAAGCAGAGGCTCTTCCCAGTTTCAGACCTCACGCTTCCACCCATGCGTCTGGAGTCATTTCTGCTTTCAGTCCTGCACCAGGATGATGTGAGATCTGGTTTGTTGTTGGAAAGGCAGATTGTGGCAGAGACTCTGGATGCTCCCTGGTTCCACCGTGTAATTGCTGGGCAGACTCGGACACATTCCCCGACCTCTCTAAGTCTCACTTTTCTCATTTCTGAACTGGGGTAAGGATGATGCTCATTTTCATGGTCACCTCCTCCACTTCCTTCATCTGTTTAAATTTCCCATGGAGGAGGCCTTGCCTGACCACCCAGCTTATTATTACTACCCGAGCCCAGCACTCCCCGTCCCCTTGGCTCTGCTCTGCTTTTCCTTTTCTGCCATAGCACTTATCACCTTCTAACACACTGTAGGATTTATTTTTTTTTAATGTATTATGTTTATTTTTAATTATCTTGTTCCCCCATTGGAATGTCACCTCATTAAGGGCTGGGATCTTTACTTACTTTGCACCGAGACCCCCTTGAAATTGCCTGACACAAACAGGTACTATGAATAGTTGAACAAATTACTGAGAAAAGAAAAGAAAGAAAAACAACAACAACAACCCAGCAACTTCTGACCGCTGTCAGCTTGGCACTGGACTGGCTCTGATAGCTAGGACCTGATGTTCTCCTAGTGGACATGAAGAATTTCACAGCATGCTGACATGTGACAGGGTTACTCTGTGATGATGATAGAACAAGACAAAAACAAGACCACTCCATCAAGACGGAGTACAGATAAAAATAAGAACATTGTGCAGTCTGCAAAACTGGCCAAGCACCTGCCTCTCTCAGAGCATACGAATGACTGCTGTGTCTTTACCAATTACAGCCAGAGCGCTGTGTTCCTGATGCCTCCTAGGTAAATGTTTACAAGGATACCTGGGCATAGCATTCCTGCTTTATGACTGCACCCACTGGAGCAAAACTGTGTCTCCTTGAACCCTCCCCCAAATCACTGAACAAGCCCAAATCTGTACAGTGAGCACCCCCTAACATCCTCTACTGAGATACCAAGGTTCTCTGTGGCATGGTAGTAAACCCAACCGTGTCTGACTTCATGTGAGTTCCTGGTGGTCTTCGGCTGGAGGCTTCAGCACCATGTCTCATGGTGAATAAAACTTTATAACTAGGCATCAGTCTACAACTGTGTAGGTTATTACACTCGGCCCTCCCTATTCGCGGGTTCCTTATCCACGAGGATTCAACCAAGAGCGGATCGATTTTCAATCTTCTGACCGAGGTTGGTTGAATCCGCGGATATGGAACCTGCGAATATGAAGGCTGACTGCACTATGTCATTTTATGTAAGGGACTTAAGCATCCATGGATTTTGGTATCTGGCGGGGAGGCGGGGGTCCTGGGACAATCCCCACTGGATAACGAGGGACAAGTGTATTACTAGCTAAACAAATTGAATGGATGTGCTATCTGCTGGGCCTGAATTTTCTAATCTGCAGCACGAGAAGGTTGACCAGATGACTCTCCTTACAGGTGTCACGTTCTGTAATTCCTGAGTATTACTAAGCATTTACTGTATGTTGTACATGTGGGGACTCGAAAAGGTGGCATCTTGGAATTTCCTCCTGGGCTGCAGTGCTTACTTGCTGTGTGGCCCTGGGCAAGATACAGAGCCCTGAACTTCAGTTTTTTAACTGTAACATTGTGGTGATGTTGGTTAATAATAACATTAATGATAATAATAGCATAAAATATCTAAGTTTACTCTATTACCTGCATCAAGCTCCCATTAATTCTCACAATAACTTTAAGAGGTCAGCACTGTTACTCCATTAAACCCGTGAGGAAATGGAGTCACAGAGGAGTTAAGTAACTTTCCTAAGATCACACAGCTTAGTAGCGTCAGAACTGGGATTCAAACCTAGGTTTTTGTCATATTACATCACATCATATTGTGATTTCTAAGCTCAGACTCTTAATCACAACACTAGTGAACTAAGGTGGTGGCTCCTTAACAGATGTCAAACCGTTTTTAGCATGAACCCTGCTTTAAAGGATGCCCAGTTTAATTGCAGGGCTGTCATACATACACTTGCTGGTAATTGAAACAAACCAGGATGTGATAGAAAGCAGAAACGCAGGGGTTGGGGTGTACATGCCTCCAGGCCTGAAGGTGAGCGAAAGGGAAAGTCTAGTGGAGTGACCTGCTAGAGGACGAGGTAAGCTCCAAGAGGTAGTGCCCGTCTCAAGAGCACTGATTTGGGAGTTGAGAGACCTGAGGTCTTACCCTGATTTTACTACATAGGAGCTCTTAACAACTCTAATTGTTAATGTTCTTAATTTGTAAAAATAGTGTCAGTCATCTCTCCTCCTCGTCTCACATAGTAGGTAACATCTGTGAGAGCACTTAATTAATGGCCATGTGCTATAAAAGGGTAAAGCCTGGCTCTAATTGTGGAGAAAAAAAATCACTTGTGGTTTCGAGGACTTTCACGCAACATAAGCCAGGTGCTGAATGATCCGTGCGTCTTCCACTGACCCAACTTTAGAAAGGAGGGTTGCCATAGGAACCTTGTCGTTATCATTCAGCAGATGGGGACTTGTGAGGGTGGGGTATTTACTAAAGACCCGTTAGGTTACAGGTGGGGTCTTGGGAATGGGAGTGTGGTGAGAGGGGCATGTTGGAGATGGGGCGGAATTAGAAGAAGGAGGGGAGCCAACAAAGCCCCAGGCTTATTTTTCGACCAGGTGAGGGAGGGGCCCGGGATCCAGCTACTACTTTTAAACCATTTACCCTATCCCCACCACTCTAATTGCTCAAGGATTTAAATTGGAAAATGTGTTAGCCAGATTATCCTTCCAAATAAGGTTCTTCAAAGGTCTTACCTGTATTAAAAGGAGGAGGCATTCCTTCTGTGGAATTTCAGATGATGATGAGGATGAGGATGAGGATGAAGATGATAATAGTCCTGCCATCTCCCACTTACTGGGTGGTAGATAACAGACACTATCCAGCGTGTGCCTCATTGTCTCCTTTAGCACTTAAAGCAAAGTCATTGTTGTCCCCTTTTGCAGATGAGAAAACTGAGGCATAGAGAGGCTAAATTACCCACCCACAGTCACTTGGTTTTATAGCCTATATTTGAACTAGGTCCTTCTGATCTCAAGTCCCAAAGCCTTAAGACTGCTCCCTGTGTCCTTACAGATAATTCTAGAACATAAGACCTATTATTTAGGACCGTCATCTTTTAGATGGGAAAATGGAGGTTAGAAGAGGTGAGGTCCCTGTTGGAAGGCTGTGTTGTTACTGGTGGTGGGGACTGGGTTGGGGCCTGGATCTCCTCATCAGTCCAGAGAGTTAATATGCCTTTTCTCTGGATGGATTTGATATGTGCAGTTACGGCTGCTCTGGTTTCTTGGACCTCCTTCCCTTTTTTGGGTGGGGAAGACCTAAAGCTACAGAGCCAGGGCTCCCATCCTGCCTCTACCCCTGACCAGCCATGTGACCTGGGACTTGTTATTTAATCTCTTTATAACTTCATGTTTACGCATGTGGAAAATTGAGATACCAGGGTTGTGATAGGAACTAATGGAATTGGTATAGTTAAAACCCTTAGCTCAGTGTTTAGACGGTAGTGAGTTGCCTGTGAGTGCTACCTGGCAATGAATTGCTTGTTTGGGGATTGTAGTCCTAATTGGAGTCTGTTGCAGTATGCTGGGGTCCCCATTCTCCCCCCTGCCCGAACCAGTATCTCCCCAGAAATATGGATATCGTTGAAGATACGGTGAAATGGATGGGGTGCTGGATGGTGGGGTGGAGACGTACTGGTTCCTGAAAAAATGACATTTGCTGGCTGTACCCACCCAGGTGGTTGGGGGTCTGTGGAGTGGACCTGCCTGTGTCTGCCGGACCCGGAGTTTAGGAGACAGGCTTATTTTGATGCAGCATCCCATCCTGGGGTGACTCAGAGAGGCCAAGGCATTGCCTGGTGATGAAGGCTAATGACACACCATCACCCCTAGACCAGGAATGGCACAGGGCTTAGAGGTTATGTTTTCCGTATCTTTCTGTGCATGGTCCCTGTGGCAGAGCTGGTGCTTGCTGAGAGAATGGTCCAGGAGCGGTCCTCAGTGGTCAGGTGCAGATGGAAGTAGACGGGGTAAGCAGATGAAGAACAGCAGAGAGAGTGCAGAGAGATGGGGTGGGGTGGAGAAGAAAGGAATTAGCTTTTATCATGCAATTAACCTTTTTAATCCTTTGTGAAAACCTTAGGAGGTGGCAAATATGGTCTTCCGATTTGGAGACCAGAGAGGTGTCTCAAGGAGCTGATCCCAAGTCCCCAAGGGACTCTCCTCAAGGGATCAGTTGAATACCAGTTTATTCAGAATTAGGGATCTGTAATTGGTGGGCATGCCTTTGGTGAGACCACTGGATAAGGGTCCAGTGCCTGGCAGCGTGCAAGGACTGCTGGGTATTCCCGTGGCTTCAGGAATTCCCTCGTCTGGCAGAGGCAGAGGGTGGGCTCCTGCTCTGGGACAGGTGATAATGGGCCTCTTTCCTTCGCTTCATTAATCCTGGAGGGAATGGTTCTCACTTGGAGGGATTCAGTGGCCCTTGAGGAATAGGAGGAGGAAGAGAGCTGCTGCTGAAAACTTATCGCTTGCCCTGTCTTATTCCACTGTCTCCTTGGGCCTGCAAACCTGGTTTAAAAACCACTTAGCCACCATCACGTTTCCCTCCGTATACACTACATACTTTAGATGTAAATAGGTTCGTAATGAAAAATATTGGGGTGGCTGAGATAGACTGGGTGGGACACTTTTTATTAGTCTTTTCCTGATAAGCCACCCACTTGTTGATACTCAGCTTGCACGGCAGATATAAGGATTAGTAGCCTTCTAGTGTAAAAAAAAAAGCCTACAGAGGACAAAAAAAAAAAAAAATCTGTGTTGCCCGATGTAGTTATGATTGCTCCTGTCTCTGGCTTCTTTTGTGGGACAATTAATTGACTTTAGGGAGCGGCTGCTCCTCACCACAACAAGTTCCAAGTCATGAAGTGGAACGGTGACATTGATCATTTTGGGTACCTAAGGCTTGGCTACATAGAGACAGGCTGCTAATTCTGTAACCACCAGTTAGCTAGTGGGGGAGGCAGGAATTACTGGTTTGATTATTGATCGGGGGCTGTGGTTTATGCTGAGGCTATTTGGGGGAGGAGAAAACTGATGAATGGGTGCGTTAAGGCAGTAAAAAGATGGAGTCATGTGGATTTTTAGGCAGTTGTTTAAAAAAAAAAAAGACAAAATGTGATACGGTGAAGAACAGGATTTGCCTGGCTTTGCTTAATTTATAATCTGAGAAGACAGTGGGAATTTTTAGAAGTCTTGGGTGTATCACACAGTACATCTGGTGGAGTTCTTGTGTGAATTAATTGATAGTGTAACACTACTCCTAAGAAATCCACTGGATTTACTGGTATTACTTGTTTATTCAGGAACTATTTATCAGTCACTTATTGTGTATAAAGCAGTATTCTGGACACATGCCAGAATTTAAACTATAATTATTAACGTGTTAAGTGTATCTTACTGAATTTTAATTTTTTAAAGATTAATAATCTCAAATCATTAAATAAAAGGTTTCAGAACAATAGGTTTTAATGCAACGTAGGTAAAAATTTAAAAATACAGCGTTATGTGTTAATCTACGTGTGAAGCGTTTTGGAAGATACATAAGAAGCTGAAAAATAATCTTATATAGAAAGTGGCCATCAGTGGTTACCAATAACACAAAAAAGAGATGTTATGTGCCTCCTGATGGAACTTGATTCTGGTCAAGACCCTGGATCTAACTCTGGAATCGCCAGAAAGTTCGTGTTAAATGGCAAACAGAGATGCAGTCAGGAAAATTCAGGCAATGGGAAACTCTATAGAAAAATGACTCAGTTCTTCATCAAATTAATTATGCAGAAAAACATAATGGAGCAGTGAGCTTGGATGTCAGATGATGTTGAAGAATTAATGTTTTTATTTTTCTTAGTATGGTAATGAAACTGAGGTCTAGTTTTTCTAAATCTCTATTTTACATAACTATATTGAAATATTTTTAACTAGCTGGATAATATATTGGAGATTTGCTTCAAAATAATCTCAGGGATATGGAAATGGGTAGGGTAGAGATAAAACAAGACTTGGTAATTGTTGATGCTGGGTTGTTGGTATATAGGGGATTTCCTCTTTTTTGACTATTTTTCAAATCTTTTTGACATTTTTCATAATAAAATTTTTAAGTGAAATCATCAATCTAGTCTTGTTTTTTATCCACTCCACATTGAGAGGTGTCATAAGGTCCATTGTAAGTAACATCCTGAAATATTCCAATTTGATGTGATCTTAGAAAAATGATCTAGTTTGCTAACACCATCTTCTGAGTTTCTAGGATTCTGGGTTTCCTAGAGGGAAGGGAGAGAGGCTTAGGTAGGTGGGGCTTCACGAATCCCACAAATGCAGTCTGATTACAGCTGCTCCACTGCATGTTTTATATATTGGAGTTTCCCCGTGTAAGATTTCATTTGGGATGAAAAGGTGTTTTTACTCCTTAAAAAGAAAGTTTGAAAATTACCGCCTGATTTTATAAACCTGGAAACTGAAGCCCAGACAGGAAAGGTGACGGGTCCAAGTTTGCAGGCAAATTGCAGAGCCCAGACCTCTTATTAGATGTTCCTTGCATTACTCAGTCGTGCTACTGGTTACCCCTTACACCTTCTGGGAATTCCCTGGCGGTCCAGTGGTTGGGACTCTGCACTTCCACTGCGAGGGGGCACAGGTTTGATCCTTGGTCGGGGAACTAGGATCCCGCATGCCACGTGGCATGGCCCAAAAAGAACCTCCTGCACAGGGTCCTCCAGGAAGATCGGTCACCTGCATTCTGGATTCCAGTGCTGCTTTGCCCGGAAAGTGGAAGCTGGGCTGACATCATTCTCTGCGTGCAAAGAGCCAAAGAGAAAGCCCCATTAGAGATGCACTTGCTGTGAGCTCCACGCACCCCAATGTTGTCTTTTACCAAACTCCTGGCCGAGCGCCTGTGCCAGGGAGCCTTGTAGCAGGAGGAAGACATTGAATTTGGGGAACAAGCAGTTCCGTTGAGACTCTGCATGGGCTAGAAAGCCTGTATATTGAACACTTAATCATTTTGAATGCTTGTTGTGAAACCTAGGAGCCTCGGAGGGGCTCAGGAGATGCCCCCATCCTTCAGGGCCAGGTGCACAGGTGGAACACAGAATCCAGGTGTGTAGGGCTGTTTCGGTAAATTGAAGGTTTTTCTCCTCCACCCCCCTCATCCAGATATCCACCTAGGAAAAGAGGGGGACTTTTTTTTTTTTAATAGTTTTTTGGCTGCGTTGGGTTTGGTGCTGCACGTGGGCTTTCTCTAGTTGCGGTGAGCGGGGGCTACTCTTCTTTGAGGTGTGCGGGCTTCTCATTGTGGTGGCCTCTCTTGTTGCGGAGCACGGGCTCTAGGCGCATGGGCTTCAGTAGTTGTGGCTCGTGGGCTCTAGAGCGCAGGCTCAGTAGTTGTGGTGCACGGGCTTAGTTGCTGCGTGGCATGTGGGATCTTCCCGGACCAGCGATCGAACCCGTGTCCCCTGCATTGGCAGGCGGATTCTTAACCACTGTGCCACCAGGGAAGTCCCCGAGGGAGACATTTTGGTCAAGACTTGGCCAGGTTGGGCATGGGGAGAGGGTCTGGTGGGACATATGGGGAGGGTGGTGGTAGTCAGTTTGGATTCACTTTGAATGAGGACCCATAAATATCTTTGGTCTTTCTGAGACCTCAGCCTTCTGCCCTTGCCCGCCTCTGTTCTTTTTTAGTCTCTTAGTTTGACATTTAGAACAAGGCTGTTTAGCATTATGGAGTGTATTCAGAACTGAGTTTAGGATTAATAATCTTTAATGAATGTATACTGTGTACTCTGACTCTGGGTTATGGAGATGGCTAAGACCTAGTACGTTCTCAAAGGTGCATAGTCTAATAATTTGATGACAAATCATACAAAAGAGCTCAATTTTATTGAGTCTTTGCTCCTTGCCAGGCAAACCTAGTGATGTTTTATCTGCATTTGGTCATTTAGTTCTTGCAAAAACCATAAAGGAGTTACCATTAATAACTTGATTGTATAGATGGGGCACTGAGCTCAGAGAGGTCCTGTAACTTGCTTGATGTTATAGAGCGAATAATAAGTGCTAGGGCCAGTATTTGACACTAGGCAGCTGTCTCCAGAGTGCTCGCTTATACCACCATGCCCTACTGCCTTCCACTGTGGAAGCGACAGGCTCGTGACCCGTCGCAGTATGGTTGAGCCCAGCCACAGAAGTACGCAAGCACAGAGGCAGTGGAGAAGGAGAGGTGACCTACTCTCATGAGTGGGGAAGAGAGAGGAAAGATCAGGGAAGGCGTCAGAGAAGAGGTGAAACCTGGGCTGAGTTTGGGGAATGAAGAGGAGTTTACCAGGCAGGCTAGGAGTAGAAATTCCAGGCCAAAGGAACAGCACGTGTAGGAGTCCAGAGGCACAAGCAGGTACCCTACTTCGGGAACGGCAGGCGGTTTTTTTTGTGCTGGGATAGAAAATGCAAGTGAGAGAGAGCAATCAATGACATGCCAGAGAAATTTTCAGGGGCAGTATCTGTGCTGCTCTCCAATTCAGTCACCAGTAGCCACATGTGATTACTTTAAAATAATTAGAATAAAGTTAAATACAAATTGTTTCTCCGTCTCTATAGCCCGTGTAAGTAGTGGCTACCATATTGAATAGCACAGATGTAGAACTTTTACATCATTGCAGGAAGTTCTGTTGGATAGCGCCGGGCTAAATCATTTTCTTGTTTGGCTTATACCTGGCAGGCTGCACCCAGTGTTCTGTGCCACCTGCATGTGTCAGGTTTTAGAGGGTGTTGTGTTTGGGGGAAGAGCGTGTGTTGGCTGCCTGGGCCCGCTGTGGAGGGGCGGTGGGGGGATGGTATGTACAGTTAGAGGAGAAGCATAGAGCAATTTCTCAAGATGTGAATATTGGTAACTGTTTTAATGCACTGCTCAGATCAGTATGTAAAAATCCCAAGAAATATGTCATTTCCCCTCTAAGCCGGCAGAGCTACCAGTTTCATTAAATAGGCAATGGCAAATCTATTTTTAATTTTATTTTTTATTAAAAAAGGCCCTCTTGCTTGAGATTCTAATCTCCAACTGAAAATAGGTGTCATTTTAGAGTTGCATATAGCCAGTGCAATAGCATGCATTGATGGTACTTAATAAATAGGAGTCGGTGCTGTACATTAGTGTAGGGACAAAAATAGGTCAAAAAGCTTTTCCTTTTTCCTTTTGAGTACAATGTTCTGGCTTTGCAGATGGTGAGGAACCATTTAGAGCTATAAAGGGATTTTGATTTAGATAATGGTCACCTTCATTTAATTTTACAAAATTTATATTTTGTAAAAGGGACTTGGCTTTCTTTGAAGTTCTGTAGGCAGTCGATCAATATTTTAGAATGTTATTTGTGACCAAGAGATTTGGTTTGGGAGGCTTTTTGTGATTTACTCTCTGTGTTTTAAACCAATTTGCCACTATTTTTGGAGTACTTGGTTTCAGAGATTGCTAGAGTCTTTCCTGATTTTGTCTCCTTGTATCTCTGTGACTTTGGGCAAGTCACAGAGTCTGTAGTGGGCACCTCTTGGTTTTCCAACTCAGCGTTTATTCACCCTGCTCAAGTTTTCTTTGGAAATCCACCCTTCAGCCCATGAATTTTGGTATAGATGATATTGCATGACTTTAGGGTAAGACATATGACTCAAATTACCCCTGACCACAGTAATTTGGGTGGGCACGTGGCCTCCTCAGGGCCAATAAAATGTGATGGGGTTGGGGGGCGGGATCATCCCTGGTGGTCCAGTGGTTAGGAATCTGTCTTCCAGTGCAGGGGACGTGGGTTCGATCCCTGGTCAGGAAACTAAGATCCCATCTGCCGCGGGGCAACTAAGCCTGCGCACTCTGGAGCCCCCGCGCCACAACTAGAGAGAAGACCGTGTGCTGCAACGAGGATCCCGTTTGCTGCACCTAAGACCCAGTGCAGCCAAATTAATTAATTAATTATTAAAAAATGTGATGGGGATTTTGTAGAGACTGTTGAGAGACGTGTGTGTGTTCTTTTCCAGTGGCCTTGAACCTTAGAGGATGTAGCTGTGCACATCCTTGCTATAGCCTACCTAGCAGCTGTCGCTCCACAGCTTGGCATTTGGGAATGAAGTCAGTATGGATAAAAGCAGAGCTGAGAAATGGAGAGAGACCAGGTCATACCATAGACCTAGATCAAACCTTACCTGAGGGTAGACTACCCTTGGGCTTTGTAGATTAAAAGCCACTAAATTCTGTGTTTTGTTTAGACTAGTTTTCCTATCACTTGCCACTGGAAAAGCCCCCTTCCAATCTCTGTGAGACTTTTTTTTTACACATTTGTAAAAGGAAGTAAACAATGAGTATTTATCTATGACCTAGGGTTGTTGTAAAGATGAAAGTAATAAATATCCAAAAGCATTTGCAAAGTGGTAAAACCATGATCGGATATTACATATCTGCAAGGGATATGTGCTAGAACCTTTCAAACCAAATTTTGACTTTGTATTTGTTAGAGAGCAAAACCTTTTCACAGAGCAAAACTAACAGAAGAGATTAGACTATATTATAACACTCAGTATTTTCCCAAAGTGAGTTGAGTTCCAAAAATAATTTTACATGAATATATGTGAAAGCAATGCTTAAGGACTAGGAGTAAAACTGCAAAAGGATTCTGTATTTATTTTTAGGACCTTTTTTGTTTTTCTGAATTAGATCCTTTTTTTTTTTTTTTTTTTTTTTTAGTGTATGTGGCCGTGATTAATTTTCCTAGATTTTTAAGCAGGAGCTGTTCATTATGGGGGGGTGGGGGTGGTGCCTTTTTGGTGCCGTGCTAGATGTTTTGCCTATGATATTGTAAAATTGAGTACTTTTGTATTAAATACAAAGTAGGAAAGAATCCCAAACCTAGTCGGTATGGATGTGTGTTTCTTACATTATACATTTTCCTCTGTAGGTTTCATAGTCTTTTACTTTCTGCAATTCAGAGGCATTTTAGAGGCATGTTCTCAAATGACCTGGCCTGTGGATCATTTCATGATTTTATAATCCACAAGTGACTGGAATGAACAGTTTTATGTTGTATGCAGCAGAAAGGGCCTGGGCTTTGAAGGTTACGTGGATCTGGGTTTGAAACCCTGGCGTCCACACTCCCTGGGTCTGGGTGACCTCGTCTGAAAAAATAAAGGATCATGATTCTGTGTAGTGTGTTTGTTATGAAGATTAAAAGAGGCGATGCATGTGAAAGTGCCTCATACCTAGTAGGTAGTCAATAATCACTTTTCTTATTTTTTTTATTCATGTAAATGAGATGTTTTAAGGCAGTCGGCCTGGCTCTAGGGAAATTAAGAATTTTATTAAAGAATCAATTGGTCTCTATAGCTTTCATCTTTTAATTCTTTAGGCTACTAAATCTTATTCTCACTAGATGTTCTGTTTTTGTGATCTGGACTAGTTTTGGTAGAATGATGAAAAATGTCTTCTGTTTAGGCATGCTAAAATATGTTTATTTGTTCATTCATTTATTCATTCATTCAACAAATATAATTCATTCTGTCCCAGGTCACCTAGAGGAAACATTTTTTTCTTTTCTTATTTCTTGTCTTCCTGGTAGGTCTGTGAACTGGGCTATTTCTGAAGCTGATGTTGAGATAAAAGTAGAGTGTTCCACCAAAAATTCCATGTTGGCTCCCTCTCTTGGGATAGATTTTTTCTGTCATGAAAGTAGTCCATTCCTTTCATTTTTCCTCCCCTGATGCAAATAATCATCAGAGACCGAAGGACAATTTTTAGCAAACATGATTTGAGGTCCTGGTGGCTCTATGAGTCACTGAACACTGAGTGGAGGAGATTCCAGCAGGCTTAGTCCCAGCATAGAATGTCAGGAGGACCTTGACATTCTGCCCATGTGATAAGAGATAGCAATGGGGAATGGTCTAGAGCAGGGATTGGCAAAACTGTGGCCGGCCACCTGTTTTTGTATAGCCCATGAGCAAAGAACAGCATTTACGTTTTTCAGTGGTCCAAAAAAAAAAAAAAAAAGGAAAAAGAAAAGAAAAAAACAAAAAAGAATACCATTCTGTGGCATGTGAAAATTACGTGAAATTTAAATGTCAATAACTGTAAACAAAGGTTTGCTGGCACACAACTACACCTATTAATTTACCGACGCCTGTGGCTTCTTTCTGCTACAGTGGCAGAGTTGAGTAGTTGCAGCAGAGACCGTATGGCCCCCAAAGCCTAAAATATTTACTGTGTGACCGTTTACATAAAAATGTTTGACGACGCCTGTTCTAAAGTAGAACTTCCTGACTCCTTGCACCCTGAAACCCAGTGGAAAATGATAATGTTTGCACAGCACACTGGGGTAAATGGAAGGGGCCCTGCTGGCCCAGGGCTGGAGGTACAGCACCTCAGTACACCCAAAATCCCCATTCAGAGATCACTCTGGTCTCTGGCAGAGGCATCAATCCCACCTGGGGCCGTTTAATACGGACACTCTCACCTGGGTCAGCTCTTTGCCTGTGGCTTCTTGAAGATGCTTCAAGACTTAAATGTTCATGGTCACCTACAGACGTTTTTATAGTTTGCAAAGGCTTTTCACTGATGCCTCTATCTTTTCCTCTTTGTTATGACTCTCTAGTTTTGCCTTTCACATCTGGTTCTGGTCCTCCATTTGAATTAGCCTTTCTTAAAGGTGTTATGGGCAGGTACGAAAGTGTTTGTTGTTAAGAAATTTATAGTGTTGGGGAAACGGACTTACATGTATAGAATAAAGAGTATTACAAAGACTCTGTGCCTTTGACATGACTGTTTTGGAATCTGCCACATTCTCAACACTGGCCAATGGAAATGGCCTCAGCCTTGTTGAATGGACTGCCCTTGGAATATGTGCTCATTGGCTTCAGGGTGGGCAGCTGGCACACTGGCCATTCCAGAGTCTGGGCAGCATCCTTTGTAGCAAGCTAGCATATCAACCTGTGTGTGATAATGGTGTTAGTTACATGCATCTTTTGAGAATCTTCACTAGAAATATAGAGAGAACCAGCCACTTTGTAGCAGGAAATGAAGCAGGAGAGGAATTCATTCCTGTGGCCAACAGTCACGGCATTCCTAGTACAGATGAGGTGTTCTTCTAGGGACATGAGGACACAGACAATCCCTGCCTTCTTGGATGTTATATTCCAGGGTAAGGAAATATGAAAAAAAATTTTTTAAAAAAATCAGTGCTATGAAGGAAATAATCCAGATTGGGGGCCAGAGAGTGGATGGTGAAAGGGAAGGGTTAGATGGTTAGGGAGGGCCCCTTGGGGAGGGGACAGCTGAAGGCTATGATAAAGCTGCCATGCAAAGACAGGACAGTAGAGAATTCTAGGCAGAGGGAATAGCAAGTGCAAAGGTTCTGAGGTGCAAATTGACCTGGCTCGTTCAAAGGACAGAGAAAAGCCGTTGTGGCTGAGATGTAGCAGTGAACGTGAGATTGGAGAAGACAGGGCCAGATCTCGTAGACACAGGGAGCAGCTGAATCAGCCTGTGGCCAAGCTCACACTCACCTAGCTGGGTCCCTTGTGCTGCCTGGGTTCCAGCTGCTGGCTCTGTATTGCTTGCTTGTAGTACAGCTGCTGTTCTGAGGTTCTGGGAGGGCCTGTCTCCCTTTTGTCTTCTAAGTGTTCCTGGGAAAATGCCATTATCTGAGCTGGCTTCATTGAGTCACTGTGTTTTGCAATCAGATACTAATCACAGCTAGGACTTACAGTGTGCTGGACCTTGTCCTCACACTTTGTATGGATTAACTAATTTTTTTCCAATGAAAAAATAGATATTTGATCATTCCCATTTTATAGGTGAAGAACCTGAGTCACAGAGAGGTTGAGTTACTGGTCTCAAGCAACCAGCTAGGAACTGGAAAGGCTGATGTTTGAACCCAGGTGGCTCGTTTCTGAAGCTGTGCTGCCACTTGAAATCAAAGGACACAGCTGAGGCATGGGGTGGAGCTCGGCGGCAACAGAGTGAACATTGAATTCTAGGGAGGTGTAGGCAGGTGAGGTTGAGCCTGGCTTGGTGCAGGCATAGTGAAGGTGCCGGGGTTCGTGGTGTGCAAGGAAGCGGCAGATGGACGGAAAGATAGGGCGGTTGGTCCTATTGGCCAAGAAGAACCTTCTGCTTTCCCAGCGGACTGTGAACGGCGAGATTAACACTTAGTTGGCACCACTGCATGCCAGACATTTATTATTGTATTTAACCCTCCCAGCAATCCTGGGAGGTAGCCTTGACCCAGTGTTACTGGGGTGGCATGATGCTCAGAGGGGTAAAGAGCCCCCCCAGGGTCACCTAGCGAGGAGGGCACAGAGCCAGGATTTGAACTTCGGAACCATCTGACTCCTTTGTTTTTCTTTCCATCACACCACCTCTGTCCCGCCTGCAGGAAGCAGGCTGAACAAGAGGAGAGAGCTGGACTCCACACTGCTCACTGTCAGCTTTTTCTGGCTGTGATTCCCTTTAAGGGGCTGTTATAATTTGGCCTCTTCCCCAGAAGCGCTTGTTGGTGCGCGTGTGCACACCGACCCCACCACAGACACACACAGAGTTCTGCGTGCACATTGAAGGGCTTTGCTGAATCCCTTCTGGGGGCCCAGAACCCTGTTGCTGACCTTGCAAAGTCAGGCTGGACACAGGACTAAAGTGGTCGGAAGAAAGAGTGATTCCTAACTTTGGGTCTTGTCCGGATCTTTCTGGCCAATAAGCAATGACCTTGTTCATCTAAATAGCATAACTTGAGTGCCTAGGCTGTGTCAGACCCTGGGATCAAGAGCTTATTACGTGCCTGATGGCATTTACCCGTTGCTTTAACCTTAGGATGTGGGTCTTGTGATTTTCTCTATTTTAAAGATGACAGAACAAAGCTTAGAACCAGAGGGATTTATCCATGCCAGGTGGGCTCGGAATCCTGGATTCTAACTTAGCTCATAGTTACCCTGACTCTGAAAGTAGACAAGCTGCTGTCAGTGCCAGCATGTTCTTAGCATGAGTGAACGAGTGCCGGGAGATATTGCCAGGTCCTCAAATGTCATTTCTCACCTGCCTCTGTGCTACGCAGCTCAGATCCACGAGCCTGGGGGATGCTATTGAATTTCTGGTTCCGTCTTGAATGCCCTCCAATGCATGAATTAATGTGACTGTGAAGGCATCGCACACTCAAGGAGGGGTATAGAAAATGTGAAGTCCTTGCAACCCCTCCATCGCAGGCTGCAGTGCCGTTAATCCCCACTGATAAAGCTCTGAGCCATCCAGGGGGTTGACAATCATAGGGGGTTTGCAGAGACTCGTCTGCCATTACAGACCCCAAGGTGCAGAACTGTAAATGAAAAAACACTTAAGGATGCCACATATTGCGTAAATGCTTCTCCAGCAGTAAAATATTATACCGACGTAAAACCCCTATAAACATGTAATAATAATTTACGCTTAAGCACCAACCATAAAGTGAAATTCAGCTCCGTCCAGTTTTGCAAGAATCTTCCCTGGCAGAGTGTGCTAGCCACTGTGTGAATTCTCATCTGGGTGAAGAAAAACAAAATCCATTGCCGTGAGCGTGGTTATTCTTTGAAATAGCTTTGTCCTCAAACTTTAGAGGGAAACGTTTTTCCTGCATAGCAAACGCTAACTGTATCATTTCTAAAACCACAGCTTTGTCGCTGAGGCATGTTAACATGATAGAAACTTTTACTCAGAGCTGATGACTTGCTCCTGTCTGATTTTTTTCATTTACTTAAAGAAGAATGAAATAAATGAGCGATGCTCTTCCCCCCTGCCCCCAGCAATTTCCCTTTGAATATTCAGTTTTATGGTTTAGCTTTTTAGAAAGGAAACTTTGTTTGGCTTAAACATTTAGAGTCAAAACTATAGAATGAGAAAAAAATCGCTTATATTCTCAACACACTCCACTTATTTCTGAAGGTAGATATTTTATATTTATTTGACTATAGTTTTCATTTATCTCCTCCTCTAGTCGTAAACTCCATGAGAGAAGGGACTTCTTGATCACTATAATATCCTTAGCACCTTAAAAAGATCTTAGCACATAGAAGATACTCGGTAAATATTTTTGAGTAACTGTCAGATCCTCAGAAAGTGGTGGAAACAGCTGATTCTCTTGAATCTCAGCTTTACCACTTGGTGGCTGGCTGGCTTGGGCAAGCCTGAGATTCCAGTGTTCCCGTGGTAAAATGACAATAATGACGCATCGAGACTGATGCGTCTCGGGGTGTATTGATTAGTTAGGGCTGCCATTACAGAGAACCACAGACTGAGTGGCTTCAAAAGCAGAAGTTCATTTGTTCACAGTTCCGGAAGTAGATCAGGGTATCTGCAGGTAGTTTCTTCTGAGGCCTCTCTCCTTGGCTTGTAGACGGCCGTCTTCTCCCTGTATCTTTACATGGCCATCCCTCTGTGGGTGTCTGTGTTCTAATCTCCTTTCCTTTTTTTTTTTTTTTTTTTTAATATTTATTTATTATTTATTTATTTATTTTGGCTGTGCTGGGTCTTAGTTGTGGCACGCGGAATCTTTGTTGCAGCATGCGGGCCTCTTAGTTGTGGCATGCATTCAGGATCTTAGTTCCCCGACCAGGGTTCGAACCCGGGTGTCCTGCATTGGGAGCATGGAGTCTTACTCACTGGATCACCAGGGAAATACCTAATCTCCTTTCCTTATAAGGACACCAGTCAGATTGGACCAGCCTAGTGATGTCATTCAACCTCCATTACTTCTTTAAAGACCCCATGTCCAAGTGCAGTCACATTTTGAGGCACTGGGAGTTAGGACTTCAATATATGAATTTGCAGGGGATAGGGAGGATGGGGGAGACACAGTTATGCCCATAACGCAGGGTTATTGATTTGATTATACTTTGTAATTGGTAAGGTGTTCTTTGGTGTTTAGGTAGTACTGAGGAGTTTAAAATCTAATTGAGGAGGTAATCTCATTAACAGCATAAAAGTCAACTCACTCTACTGGCTGGTATATTCTGAGCTCCTTGGTGAGCGTGGTGCTTTCGGGGTTTTGGAGAAGACTTCATTGCACCCGCACAGTGGGACATAGGAGCGTTCTCCAGAGTGGCTTTTCCAGTTGAAGGTACATGTGTGCCCTGGGGCTTATTGAATCCCTGTGGCCTGCCTTTACCCACCTGTGGGCAGGGCCACACCTCAGACACTACAGGGTGCCTGCCAGGCCCTGTCTGGTCCCACCTAGCAACAGTGGTCTAATAATAGCACTTACTGTACGCCAGACACAGTTCCAAGTGGGCCCCCCTGTAGCGTTTCAGCAAACTCCCCCAGAATCACACAGCATGTGCTGGAGTCTGGATTTGAATCCAGGGAGTCTGCTTCCGGCTCTGTGTTCTTCTCACCTACTGAGGTATCGTGGATCCGTCCTCCTGGATGCTCAGCCTTGCTGGCCTGGGACACAGGTCGGTGAGCCTGGAGGCAGCTGGAAACCCCCAGGCGCAAGTCTGTGGCTGTAGCTCCCTGAGCCTCTGACAGTTAGTTTCAGGGTTCCATGTCAGCCCTGAGAGTGCTCCTGTGGGCCAGGGCTGCCCGAGGCCTGGGGCGGGCATGAGGTCCCAGCACAGCCAGGAAAAGGTGGCAGCTGCCGAAGAGCTTCCCGCCCACCCTCCCTGCAGCTCTTTCCCGACTCTTGGTACCTTTTCAGCTCTCCAGACCTGTCTCCTCATCTTCAGATGTGTTACTGGAGGACTAGGAAAGCAGACACAGAGGAATGGTGCTCACATGCACCCAAATGCAAACCAAAATACTGCATTTTTATGAAACACTTGTGAAATTTTCTCTTCGTGAAATTTTTTTGGTCACTACTTTGCTCTGCGTAACCCCAGAATCTCTGCCAACATGTGATCAGTGTCATCACCACCATCACTATTACTGTTTCCACCAGCACTGTCCCCGCCATCACCATTTTTCTTCTCCTTCTTCTTCTCCTTCTCTTTCTCCTTCCTCCCCCTCCCCCTCCTCCTCCTCCTCTTCTTCTTCTCCTCCATCATCACTATCACCACCATCATCACCATTTATCACCATCATCGCCGCCATCACCACCTCCATCATCATCACCATCATCATCATCTCCAGCCTCTAGATTGCTTGCGTGAACCACCTGACATACATGAATTCATGTAATTTGAATAACAACCCTGGTTGGTCGTAACTTGCTGTGATCCTCATTTTACCTCTGAGGAGACTGAGCACAGAGGTGCTAAGTGAGTTGTCCACGATCATACAGCTGATAATCGGCAGACGTGGAATTCAAAACCGGGCCATCTGACATAGTGTGCACCATTCCTGCCTCTCACGGAGGAAATGTGTCCCTGATGGTTTCCTTACTCCTGAGCTGGGAAGAAGGAAGGACTACAGCCGCCAGCTCCCTTTGCCTTGGCATCTGTTGGCGTTGGTTTCCGCTCCTCCATTGGGCTCCCCGAAGTTTTGTGTTCTAATCGAATGTGCTCAGCACTTGCTCATGGCAATTGATTAAGCTGGACAGCCTCTTTCTGTACTTCAGAGATGGAGGGTCCCTTGAAGACAGAGTGGCCATGGGTCTCAAACCTTGAAGCTGAGAGCGTACACCACCACTGCTTTAATAAATGAGCTGAAAGCACAGTTGGCTCCCAGCTGGAAGGACCCTGTTGACAGATGGGCAAATGGTTTGTTACGTGTCATGGCGATACCATTCCTCACGGTCCGCGGCCATTATCTTGCCTAAGCGCTTTTGCTTAGAATTTCTCCATCTCATCTTTTCCTGGGGCAAGTCATCTATAATCTCCCAAGCGGGGACCTTGCCCACCTCCTGCCTTCACCGGCAGGGAAGAGTGTTTTCTTCTCAGGATGCCTGGAAGCTCAGTGGCTCCTGGCTTGGAAGTAGTTAAGTCCAGCCAGGCCGCCTCCTGGGAACCTGTCCCCCTGGATCACTGTTTGTTTTTATCTTCATTATCTTGAATGACAATGCTGTCAGCACCCGGGAGGGGTCCTTGAACAGCCAGATGGTGGCTGGATTTTTCTGCCAGTCATCAGTTTTTATCTGATTGCAGCGCAGGTGCAGGGGGGGAGTTATTTCTCAGCACTCCCCCTAACTTCTACTGTTCAAGTACATTCCTCCAGGAGGCCTTAAAGGGACTACCAAGGTTGGGAGAATTCCAGAGAGGTAAGGTAGTGGATTCACTCATTTAATAAATATTGACTGAGCACCTACTATGTGCCGTCCACTACATCAGGCACTGGGGATACAGGAATGAGCAAAGCCAAGGCCCTGCTCCAATGGATCTTACATTCTAGTAACAAAGAAACAAGTGAGGGGCCCAGAAGGGAAGATACAGCAGGTTACTGTACAAGGGGTCAGATGGTGATCAGTCCATGAGTGATGGGTGGGATGTTGTTTTAGAAAAAGAGATTCTTAACAGCCTCTCAGAGAAAGTAGCAAGTGATCACAGCACCGAATGAAGTGAGGAAGCAAGTCACCTAGATAAGTGGGGAAGAGCATTCCAGAGAGAGGGCAAGGGCAGGGCCCTGAGGGCGGAGTGTGATTAGCAAGAAGGCTTTGGTGGCTGAGTACGGGTGGGGAGGGTTACACACCCATTTCATGTGCAAAGAATTTTTTTCTTTCTCTCATTCTAATATTATTACATTTTCTCATTTGTTCATTCATTCAGTGATCCTTTACTAAGGATGCCATTGGTGCCAAGCACTGCTTTAGCAACTGGGGATTTAGAAACACGTATACTCCTTTTGGGAAACCCCTGGGATACTGGGTGCTGGCATTGAAGGCACTCCCGGAGTTACCATTATCTTGCTTTACTGATTCGTGGCACTCAGGCCATCCATATCACTTCTCTTGCTTACCTCTTCCGTCTCTCTTTAGATGGCTTTCACCTCTGCAGAGAGTGAAAAGCCTTTCTCTCTCAACCCAGTATCCTCTCCATCTGCCTTCATCACCAGGCTCCAAAGAAGGGCTTATGGAGAAGGCATTGACTTTCTCAGCTTGGCCACCAGTGTCTGGCTTCCATTCCACAAGCTGCTGTATGTGCCGTGGGCGACCTGGTCGTCACATCTAAACATGTCTCTGCAGTCCTCTCCCTTCCTGAACTCACTCGCTGATCTCATCACACTGACACCTCCTTCAGCGGAGGCCTCCTCTCTGCGCTTCTGGAAGAGGGCTCTCCTGGGATCCAGCTTGCCCTTTGAGCTCTCCCATCCAGTCCCTTCCTGCCCTTCAAAGGCAGGTCGCCGCCGGGTAATGTGGCTTTTTCTCATTTTTGAACTCACCCCCTTGGGGCGCGGATGTATTTTCCCACTTGTCCTGCCGGCAGCTTTATACTCAGTATGTCAAATACAGAAAGAATTCTTCATCTTCCCTCCTCCGCTCCCTCTATCTGCCTTTGTCCTTTTCTACCGTCCCATGTCTTCCAATCCTGCAGAATCTCAGGAATTCTCCCAGGACTGTCTCTGATATCCATCCCTTTGGTTCCATTTCTACCGCTTTTCTCCTCCCTCCCCACCCTTCGCCCCCCAGGTCCTCCAGAGAATAGTGGCTCTCAGGGTTTTGCTCTCAGCTTCACCAGCACCTGGGAACTTGTTAGAAATGCACGTTCTTGGGCCCCACCCGAGATCTACAGAAGCTGAAACTCTAGGGATGGGGCCCAGAAGTCTCTACAGATTTCATTCACCTCACTTCATTCGGTGCTGTGATCACTTGCTACTTTCTCTGAGAGGCTGTTAAGAATCTTTTTCTAAAACAACTCTAAGTCCCCTACATACAAACCTTCAAGTTGCGAATTTTCAAAGATGTGAACTTGCGTTCACATGTCCAGTCACATAAGTTAGTTCACGTGTCTGGCGTACATTGTCATGTGCATGCATCCCCTACAAGTGGTTGTGCTTTTGTGTACTTTACAGTTCTGTATAGAGTACAGTAGTACAGTATCTTTTTTTTTTTTTAAAGGAACTCCTTTATTTATTTATTTATTTATTTATTTATTTTTGGCTGTGTTGGGTCTTCGTTTTCTGTGCGAGGGCTTTCTGTAGTTGCGGCAAGCGGGGGCCACTCTTCATCACGGTGCGCGGGCCTCTCACTATCGCGGCCTCTCTTGTTGCGGAGCACAGGCTCCAGACGCGCAGGCTCAGTAGTTGTGGCTCACAGGCCTAGTTGCTCCGCGGCATGTGGGATCTTCCCAGACCCGGGCTCGAACCTGTGTCCCCTGCATTGGCAGGCAGATTCTCAACCACTGCGCCACCAGGGAAGCCCAGTACAGTATCTTTGTTTCAAGCCCAGTGTAAGCCCAGTGGAAGCAAGTGTAAAAGCAGCGGTGATGTAGCTGGTACTACTGTACTTTTCAAGGTACTGTACTGTAAGATTAAAAATGTTTTCTGTATTTTTTGGTGTTTGTTTTTTATGTATTATTTGTGTGAAAAGTATTATAAACCTATTACAGTCCAGTACGCTATAGCCAATTGTGTTAGTTGGGTACCCAGGCTAACTTTGTTGGACTTAACGAAAAAATTGGACTTAGCACACTCTTGGAATGGAACTCGTTCGTATGTAGGGGACTTACTGTGTTTCAACAACAGCTGTCCGGATGGTCCTGATGCTCCTTAACATTTGAGATCCAGGGAGGAAGATAAGCGCTTCCTTTGCAGTGTCCATGGCTCATTCTTGCTGCTCCAAGCAGCGGTGCACCACGATGCCAGCTTACCTTCTCCAAGAGCAGCCCCGATCTCATCCCTGCTCTCATCAGCCACCTCTCGTGGTCTCTGTATCAGCCGCTGTGTGACAGTTTTGAGTTCACATTGTCTAGGTGTGAACCCAGGCCAGAACGCTTGGACTTTTTATCTCCAGTCTGCTGGGCTAACTCAGAGGTTGCTTTTTTGGTAAATGATATCCCTTTGTAGAGATGTGGCTCATTTTATGCAGTAGATGGGTCCCAAATTTTATACATGATGGATTTTTCTGGGTGGGGAGGGGGAAGAAGGTAATATATTACTATTTTCAAGGAACTCTTAAATGTCCTAGGAGAAGCCATGGATTGAAATAGCTCTTGTGTGCTAGGGTGGATCTTCTGGGTAATCCCAGCAAATCACTTTAACTTCTGGCTTCCTCTTTTCAGTTGGAGGAAACAGGAATTAGCTGATTTCCAAGGCTACTTCCAGGTTGGGTATTTTAGCTCGGTAACTCTTACTCATTTGTTTTGAAAGGTTACATATTTGATTTTCCTAAGATTAGGTAAGAAGAGAACTGTAACAGGATGAAAAATGTCCCCCAAAGATATCAGGTCCTAATCCCTGGAACCTTTACAGGCTCAGTAGTTATGGCCCATGGGCTTAGTTGCTCCGCGGCATGTGGGATCTTCCCGGACCAGGGCTCGAACCCGTGTCCCCTGCATTGGCAGGCAGATTCTCAACCACTGTGCCACCAGGGAAGTTAAATTTAAATTAAATTAAATTTAAGTTAAATTAAATTAATTTAAGTTAAATTCCTCTACTAGTTAAATTTAAAGCTCTTGTGTAAAATGGGGATAGGAGTGCCTCAGGCCCTCAATACATGTTTATAGGTGAAAGGGATACATAGGTGAACAGATAAGTCACAGACTCAGAGAAACAGATGTAACTAAGAAGCATCAGTCAATAAAATGTTAGCAAGATTCAGGGGACTGTGTGTCTAATGGGAACATGTGATGTGAACTTTTGGTTCTGTCATTTTCTAATCTGTAAAATGAGGGTAATAATATATACCTTTTAAGACTGTTGTAAGGATTAGATAGGGTAATCATGTAAGTGAAGTACCTAAGCCAGTGCACCGCATAATGGCATGAAATCAGTGAACGCTCAGTGAATGGCTGCAGGTGATGTACTTAATGTAGATGAAGAATGCAGTGTCATGGGCTGTGGGGTGCCCTGGGGTAACCATAAAGTCTTGTACCAAGATCTGCCCTTGAAACAGTACAGATGACTCAATTTGAACAAGGACATCTTGACCCCAAAGGGCAGCGGAAAGAGCTGTACCCACCAACGGGCCTGGCTGGAAAATTTCTTTCCATCAAAGGAGAAGGTACAGTGGATAGAGGGTGCTATTGGCCGTGTGCAGACGCATCCGTCCACAATCACATTGTGGGTGGGCATGAGTCATTGGCTCTGTCCTCACATGGAGGGCAAGAACAGGGGGCACCCCATGTCATCGGGGGTGGTAGGTGGAGCTCTGCTCTTGTAGAAGGATGGCTGGGCCTAATTCCTTTTCTAGTTACAAGTTTCATGAAAACTTGGGCAAGTTACTATAATTATTTTCTCCTTCCTGATATCTAGCAAGATAGCTAACTTAGATGAATGTGTACTGACCTCTACTCTGTCCCTGGAAGTGTATTAGGGTCTGGGAAGACAGGAGGAAAAGACATGGTCTCTGTGCTTGGGTCCTTGGGCAGCTTACAGCTACTAGTGGACCCCACTGCAAGGAAGCAACAATGACAGGTGCCCTCTGGTTCTGTGGATGTATTTACACACACACACACACACAAACACACACACACACACACAGCCCTCGGCAGCCAAGGTGTGTGTCATGGTCTGAATATAAGCTTATGCAGTTTTCTCATCGGAGGGCCTCTTGGCAGATGACTCATAAACTTGTTATTCTTTTTTAATATACCATTTATATTTATCAGGATGGATTAGGTTATGCTACTTATATGAACAACTCCCAAATCTCTGTGGTTTAAATAACAAAGATTTACTTCCAACTCAGGTAATGCATTCATCTGCGGTTGGTATGTGTGTATGTGGAGAGAGGGGTCCTGCCCCATGTTACACTCTGGGACCCAGGCGGGTCCCACCACCTGGCATGTCAGAGCTCACAGTGGCCAAAGGAAGTTGGAACCTGGGGAGTCATGTTCTGGCTCTTGAAGGCTGTTGCTCCCACTTCTTTGGCCAGAGCTAGTTACCCGGGCACTGTTCACTTCCAGGAGCTGGGGAAGATCAGGTTTACCTGTGACGGCGAGAAGAGGAACCAGCGGATTCCTGACAGCCTGAAGGACCCCTACACTATTCCAACCGGCTTCATGTTTGAATTCTTAAGCTAGAGGATATAACAAAAGTGCCCTTGAAAGAGGAGCTTGAGAAGCTGGCCAGAAACACGAGTGACAAGTGGGTCTGACCTCTAGGAGAAGTATAGGAAAGCCGTGTCCACCAGCTATCAGGTCAAGTAGATCTACTGCGTAGGGCTGATTGCCTGGACCCCTTTGTAGCTCCCAAGGGCACACCTAATGCTGTTGCAGCTTGAGTAAAATTTAATGCTGCACAGTTTCTTTGCCAGGCAATGTGCCAAGGTCGGGGATACGTGATTAACTGGGACCATTAAGAAAAATTCAGCATATATTTATTATATTGATTATAAGATCAGGGAAGTGTCTTTTTGCTTAGTTAAAACTAAACGTTTTAGCAATAAAAACAGTAACACTTTTGTTACCTAAAAAAGTCACTTAAATGGTACCTGGGGAGTTGGGGCATTGCTGTTTATAGTTTTCCGTTTCCTTCCTGTGTAGACTTGATCATTTGCTTGATCATTTGGGCAGACTTCAGTCTCACTCCCTTATTCTTATTTTTTTTTTTTCTTGTTCATCATGCTCACGATTGTTGAGCATTTCCAGTAATGTGTTGCAATTGAGCTACTTTGGTATAAGCACATATGTGTACGTACACACGCACACACACACATCTTTCTTCTAGGAGAAATATGGGCTTCAGCAAACAGAAGGTCACTGGTTGGGGTCAGAGAGGGTATGTGGCATCATTTTGGAGTAGTCTCGCCTGTTATCTCTGCTCTGTTCTCCTCACATGCTCTTAGGCATCCTTTATGCAGGTGGTTGGAAAGAAATCTTCTTAAATATCTTTGGCTCACTTCCTGGAGATCTTCACTACCTAACAGTCAAACAAACATTTGTCAACTAGTTTTTACCCCCAAGGCATGGCAGGGAAAAAAGAGAAGTGTCATGTATCCTTCCCTTCCCACAGCCCTGCCCTGCCCCACACTCTGGGAGTTTGCAATTCCGAGATGGGGAAATAAACTAGGAGGTACCTACTGTGTGCCAGCCACTGTTCCAAGTCTATTCTGGGTACATCGTCTCATGTAAGCCAATAATAGCCCTCAGTAGCTGCTGTTTTTTCCACTTTGCCATGAAGAGATTGAGACTCGGAGAAGACCGCCGACTTTGTCCCGCCTACGTGGTAAGTGGCAGCGTTTGTATGCAAAGCTAGGATTCTTTTTTATTCCAGTCTGTGTTCTTGTCACAATGCCTGCCAGCCAATACGAAGCAATTAGAGATCCCTAACCCAGAGGAGGCTCTCAGGAGGGCAGAGATTTTTGTTTGTTCTCTTCACTGTTGTGTTCCCAGTGACTGAGGGAGAGCCTGGCGTAGATGTAGTGATGATGGAGAAGGGCGCCTGCCTCTAAGGAGCGTACAGTCCAGAGCAGTGAAACTGACAAGTACATTTATCATGTCAGTGTGGGTGTCAGCTACCATGGACCTCAGCGCAAAGGAGGGTGCATCCCATGAAGCTTTTCAGCAGAGGTGTGGGTTTTAGACAGCGTGCATCTTGAGCAGCAGCCTGGAGAAAGGACTGCAAGGGGCAAGTATGGAGGTAACGAGGCCAGTCAAGACCTTGAGTGAGTGTGAATGAGAAGGGGCTGAATTCAGACAGTAGCAGTGGGATGATGTTATTACTAAGGGTGGCACTTGTGGGTGTTAAGCATGGGGAATAAAGGAGCAGGGAGAGTCCGGGAGGACCTACACATTCCTGGCAACTAGGTGGGTGGTAGTGGATGAGGAGGAAGACCAGGTTTGACAGAAAAGATCATCCTGTTTTGAATAGGTTGAGAACATCAGCTTTGGAGTCAGGCACTGGTTCTATATTAGCTTTTTGACCTTGGGCAGAATTCTTAACCCCCCTAGCCTTAGATTCCTATACTATGGGAATACTAATTATACCTACCTCATAAGGTTATTGTAAGGATGAAATGAAATCATGCATGTAAGGCACTTAAAGTTTGACGTGTAAACTTTAGTAATTATTACTGTTAGTAATAATTACTAACAGTTACTGTTAGTAACTGTTAGTAATTATTAATTACTAATAATTAAAAACTAGTGATGAATATGGATAAACTTACCGTAGTGGGGAAGTTAATATCTGGTAACCTCTATTCTCATTTTAAGAGTTGGGGCAAAATGCTATAGGAGAAAGTAAAGGGGGAAGGAAAAATATTAATCAAATATCTGTCAGATTGCCAGGGTCTGTGCCCAGTCCTCTACACTGTGTTTTGCAGATTTTCATTGTTTCATTATCATAACCATCCTGTCAAGCTAGAAGAATGGTACATAAGGTAGAACCAGCTGAGTAGACCCAAGAATGTCTGAGGACCCAAGATGTTTGTTTCCGCCTCTCAGAATGAGTATGTTGGGGAGAATAAAGGAGGGGGGTGTCTCTGCTCCATGCAGTGACTCAGGCTGTAGGAAACTCAGCGTCCACATGCGATTTCTAAACTCTGGACACGGGTGTCCAGACAGCAGAGGGCAGGAGCGTGAGCAGTGAGGGTGGGACCCCCATCACTGCTGCTCACGTCCCGCTGGTTAGAACTTTGTCAGATGGTCACCCCTCACTGCATGGAGGCTGGGGAATGTCTCACCCTGCCCAGGGTTTGGTGGACAGTTGCCACTCTCCACAAAGGGCCCAACTTATAGGTGAAGAAACTGAATTTCTGAGAAACTAGCAATCTTCCTTAAGGGCACATAGATTATTTATAGGGAAGGTAAGATTCACATTCAGGTCTATCTTCCCCCACCACCCCTCATGGGAAATTAGAGGCTGGTTAGGGGGCTGTGTGGGTTAATTGGAGTGGATTTGGTTGGATTAAGTATTGAATGAAGTGAGTAAGTAATAAACAAAGGAGGGGTGTTTGAAGTTAAGATAGTTGAGTCAACTTCTAGAGGTTGTCCAGGGCCAGGAGCTGGTACTAAGGAGACGTGGTGGTGAAGGTTGTTGGTATCAGGAAAATAAATGACATGGTAAACCAGTGGTGTGGATGAATAGCCACAGGCCTGCTAGAGTTGCCCTGGATGGCCATATAATTGAAAAGCGGGGGGTTGGGGTGGGAACCTGAGATTTCTTAGAGGATGGCAGAGGGATATAGAGCTTGTGGCCAGAAAGCCTGAACTTCAAAAAAAGTCATCTCGAGCATTTGTATATGTGGAGTACCTTATTTTTTGTTTAGCCCTGCCATGCATACTATAGAATATTAAACCAATGGTGGGCTTTGAGCTCACATACCACTGGGAGGAGATAAAATGTGATGTGATGATGGACCTGACAGAAATTGGCTGTTGTGATCAATACCTTTGGATTACAAAGACCGCGGGGGCCTATGTGAACTTTCAAGTTGCTTGCCATCTGGGATGAGGCTACTGGTGCAATCGATGAGTCCAGTTTTCTTCAAACTGGTGGTCTTTGAAGTTGCTTTGGAACGTGGGGATAAATCAATCCATCAACACGTATTTATTGAGCACGTACCGTGTGCCCAGATCTTTACAGCACCAGTTCTTAGGATGGCAATGGGAAGTAGGAATGAGGAGTAACCTGCAGCCTTAGCTGGAATCCAGTTGTAGAGATGATGCCCTCCTGGGGAGTGGTTGAGGGACTAATAAGTCATTTAGCCATCCCAGGGAGCTCCCAGAAAACAAAGCCCTCGAAGTTGGGATGACCTGGATTCTCATCCACTGAATTCTGTGAGCCTTTGACAAGTTACTGGGCTGGCTGGTCCTCGGGTGTCTCATCCGTTTAAAAATAAACAAAAAAGCATGGGCAGATCCTCTTTGTTTTTGTTATCCAGTGAGTATTTGCTGTGTACCATCTGCTCAGGTCCACAGGGCACAGAAGGGTAGGACACAGAGCTGCTACCTTAAGAAGCGGAAGGATCAAGATTAATACATGCAGGGGGCAAGGCAGGCTTCTACAGATACTTATGAGAACCTCCATCGAGCAAGGCTTTTCTCTAGGGCCATCTGCCTACCTGCCTGCCTACCCTATAGTCAATTACAATCTAGTGCAGCCGACCTGATTGCATTCCCCCCCGCCCCCACTTTCTTCCCCTCTCCTCCTTCCCTTTCCCTATTATTCATTCAGAAAATATTTACTGAACACCTACAGTCTATCAGGCTCTGGAGAGACACTCATGAATGAGTTGACAGGGTCTCTGTCCCGGTGGAGTGTACATTCCCATTGGATGGGCAATCTTATCAACAAGTAAACAAGCTAATTTTGGATCTTAATCCGTGCCTGGAATAAACTGAAGACAGGGGTGTGGTGGAGAGTGACCCGTAGGGGGCACACTGCAGGGGAAGGTCTGTGCAGGCTTCTCTGGGGATGACCGCAAGCCGAGTCCCGAGGAGGCAGAAGGAGCTGCCCGTGACTCCGGGGGACCAGCATCTGTCATGAGGGCGGAGGCTTGAATCAGCCTGTGCAGAGCAAGAATTGAAAGAGGCAGGGTGGGCGGACGTCTCAAAACTTGCTAAGAAGATGTGGGTAGACTGTTTGGATATTGAGAGACATGTAGGAAAAAGTAGACACCCTCCCCTCCCCCCCCCCTTTTTTTTTACTAGTACCTGGTACATAATGAAGCTCAGTAAATATTGTGAACGAGTGAGGGCACCCAAATATACCACCTGTGTTTTTTTGTTGTTGTTGTTGTCTTTTTTTTTTTTTGAACTAAAAGACCTTCTCTCACTTTTTGCATTAAAATGCCCTGGCTGTCTAAGGACGGTTAGTCCATAATTTTGTAAACTGTGCTCTGACCCTGAGCCTGGGGGCCGCCACGTTGGAATCCTGAGCCTCTCGCTGCCTTGTGCCCCACCTTGAGTAGGAGGGGAAATGCCACTTATTCAACTATTATGAACTGGCCCTTGTGTCATAGGGAGATTTGAATATTTGTGCCGGTATGAGTGGGTATAGCAATATCCCCATTTTTATAGGTGTGACCTGTCCAAGGTCAGATTAGTTGTGGAACTGGAGTCTAAACCTGTAAAGGCCCTTTGACCACCTACTCCATTCTTTCTGCCCCTGTTCTTGCTTCCTCCCTCCCTCCTTCAGCTTCCCCATGTGTCAAACGTGGCTAATGATTTTGTCCTGGCTTACTGCTGACCCCCTCAATAGCATTGACCTAGCGGAAGCTGTAAGGCATAACTAACAAAAATGACAGTGAAGACTTTTGCCAGTAGAAGGTGTGCTACTGCCTGCTAATTCATGGAGGAGCCCGGCTGTGATGGGAAGGCAGATCTATCAGGCAGCTATTTAGCCAGCAGGTTTTTCCTGCCCGCAGTTCATTTAGGAAGCTGCGTCCGGCTCCAGCAGCTCCGTCCTCTATGTTTTTGCTGTGTTCCCTTCTGTGATCTCTCACGTGTGGACTTGGTGGCCTTGTGACCACTTGAAAGTGCTGCTGCTCTGGGAGTTGGGTTTGCTGGATGCCATGCTGGGTACCCAGCCATGAAGGCTCTGGGGTCTGCCCCGGCGTCTCCCGGTCTAGAGAGAGGAGACAGATGAGGAAGTGAGCAGGTGCAGGGAGGAATGGTAGGGCCTGAGAAAGGCCCCTGAACACACAGGGCTGTGGAGCGCCTTGGCTCTGGGTGAAGGAGAGGAAGGAGGCCGTCAGGGGAGCCTTCCGTAAGGAGTGGCACTGGCAGAGTCTGAGACATGGTCCAGCGCAGGGGTCAGGAGCTTGAACTCTGGAGCCCAGCAGCCCCTTTCTGGCTGGGAGACCTTGGGCAAGGTATTCACTGTCTCTCTATGGCTGTCAAATGGAGATGGCAAGACTGTCATCATGGCATGAGAGACAGGAGGGCTGTTTTGAGCAGTAAATGAATTTGTACATGGCAGGGGCTTACAACAGTGTCTGATACATGAGGACTTTAAACCTGAGTGAGTGTGCACACGTGTATTCCGAGCAGGGACATCAGTACCTGCACAGGCCGGTGGTGGGAATGGGCTTGCACAGGGCAGGGCTGGAGGCAGGTGCCGGGACACTTGTGTGGCTGGCAAAGGGGAAACTGCTGATGCTCGAGTGTATGTATTTGACACTGTGTGTGTGTGCGCACACACATATGACTTTCACCCAGTGTCTTAGCTCTAGGGACAGGTTGTGGTGAGTGAGGTTAGGCTGAGTAGGATGACTTGAGTGACTGAGGCACTTAGAGGTGGGTGACAGTCCATCAGACTAGCCTTTCCAGGAGAGCATTCTGGAATTTGAGATGATTGAGTGAGAGTCATGGAGGGGATATTAATTTTGGAGGCCAGACAGACCTGACTTAGAATCGTGGCCCCAACATATCTATCATCTATCTATCTATCTATCTATCTATCTATCTATCTATCTATCTATCTATCTATCTATCTATCAACAATCAATCATCAATCTCTCTATTTATTTATATTTATGTATGTTTTATCTGTCAATCGATCGATCTATCCATCCATCCATCTAGCTACCAGTCATCCATCTCTATTTACTTATATCTATATATGTTTTATCTATCTACCTATCTATCAATCATCTATCTATCTACCTACCAATCAGTCATCCATCTCTATTTTTTTATCCATCTCTATTTATATTTATGTATGTTTTATCTATCTATCATCTATTTATCTACCTATCAATTAGCCATCCATCTCTCAATTTATTTATATTTACATATGTTCTCTCTCTCTCTCTCTCAAAGCCAAACTACCTCTCGAGGATTAAGCCAGGCAGGAGAATCGAGATGCTGCCCTGCACTGCTCCAAGATGATTTTTCACTCACTTCTTTCCTACACAGGCCACACAGCGGGGTGCTGTCTGAGTCAGGCCTTGAGTTTCCATCTCTTAGACACTTTCTGTTTGTGAAAACAGTGCAGGCGTCCAAATGCCAGGCCATGCCTTTGTGTGCTCATTTAATGAGCAAATTGAATGCAAAAGAGGAAAAATTTGGAGATAATTGGACTCAGGAGGGTTGCCTGTTTTTGGGGGAGGTGATGAGCAGTTGATAACCTCGTAAGAAGTGCTTATGATGATCTACACATGGTTCAGCAGCTGCACTCCTTCCTTCTGAAGCACCTCTCCCTAAGGCGAACCCTCCCTGTTCTCTGCAGACGCTCAACTCGCAGGGCGACGGTGCGGATGTGAACACACACACCTTCCAGCGCCATCCCTCGTGGGAAAGGCAGAGAAGGAGCTCAGATCCTCGCTGCAACTCTGTGTCGAGGCTTCATTTTTCACAGCCAGCCAGCCTCTTCCCTGAAGTTGCAGCCCCAAGTGTGTGGGTCCCTGGGCTGGGTTGACGGACAGGTGCCTGCACTCTGCACGTCCTTCAGTTCCCAAGATTGGGTCTTGGATGCAGAGGGTTCTGTTGTGCGATTGTAGACGCCACTGTGCAAAGCCAATCGCTCATCCACTTGTCCTAGAACAGACGAGGGCCGCACAGTGTTTCTTCTCTGGTGGCAGATTCGCCCGGCATGAGGAAAGGAACATAATTGGAAAATGGGCAATATTCACAGAACAATTACTGTGCCCGTTAATGAGGTTTACATGAAGGCTTCCAGTGAATGGATGAAGAACCGCGAGTTTGGCATTCACATTGAACAGCTGGACAGCTTGATAAGGGAGCAGACGAGGGGGGCCCGGGGCTTAGCCAAGGCGATAAGGACCAAGGGAAACCCTCGCCTTGGCTGGCCCGTTCCTCGGTTCTGCCCTGGTCTCCTTACTGTTCTGGGAGATAGTGAACACGTTAGACTCCAGCCACCAGCCTGCACCTCCCCCGCCAAGAGGCTGTGGCTAGGCTGTGGGCGCCCCATCTGCCTTGGGCTTTGCTCAAAGTGTAGCCAGTGGCAAATCGTTAAATCTCCTTTCCTTGGTGTTCTCATTAGGGATTGAGGTGACTTTTGGGGGACCGTGTATCTTGGGAAAAGCAGCATACCCTTTTGAGTGTGAAGGTCTGAGTCTAAATCATGGCCCTGTCATTAACGTCAGTGTGTTCCTTGGACACATTATTTGGCTGCAGGAAGAGAGGCAGTTTCCTCATCCGTAGGAAAGGCAGTCTTACACAGATGAACAGTTTACGCAAAATTACGTTATGCATATGGTGCTCGCTGTATCATTCAGTGTTTCTCCAGAGAAACAGAACCAATGGGAGATATAGATATAGATATAGATACACATATTCCTAGAGGCTTTATTTTAAGGGATATGCTTACATGATTGTTGGGGCAGGCAAGTTTGAAATCTGTGGGGCAGCCGGCAGGCTGGGACCTCAAGCAGGATTGAATGCTGTAATCTGGGGGCAGAATTTCTTCTTCTCTGGGAAACCTCAGGTTTTGCTCTGAAGGCCTTCGACTGATTGGATGAGGCCCACTCACATTATTGAGGTTCCTCTCTTATACTTAAAGTTTTCTGGCTGTAGATGTTACCCACATCTATATACAAAATACCTTCACAGCAACACTGAGATTAGTGTTTGATGAATAACCGTGGAATCTAGACCAAGTTGACACATGAAATTAACCATTACAGTCACTGTCATTGTCATGGGTATGTCAAGAACCAGATACAGTATTGGCCCCATTGGAGACTATTGGAAAAGTGTCATTTGCTGGCCTGACATACACCCGGTGTCTTAGCTCCAGGGACATACCGTGGTGGGTGAGGTCAGGTTGGGGAGGATGACTTGAGTAATAGAGATGCTTAGAGGAGGATGGCAGTCCACCAGACTAGCCTTTTCAGGAGAGCATTCTGGAATTTGAGATGACTGAGTGAGAGCCATGGAAGGGATATTAAGTTTGGAGATCAGACAGACCTGCCTTAAAATCTTGGCCTCAAAGCGTCTTCTTTCCCACCCCACATTATGATTAGTAACTTAACCCTAGTGATGGTCTTTTTAATTTTTTCCTTAAAATGGGAAAAACTAATCATTATCTTCTAGGCTTGTCGCAAGAGTGTGGATTATATCTGGCATGATTTACACACTCAGTCAATAATTGTTTCCCTCCCTGTATATCTGTTCAGTGTTCATGGAGTTGTTTTAATGTGACAGTTGTTTTAATCTAAAGATTCTCCAATAAGGGCTGTGAAGTTGGGAGCATTGCAGAATGTAAGAGATGGAACTATCCATCAAGACGGGAAGAGTGTGGTGGTCAAGAGTGCCTGGGCTTCCTGTGTTCATAGTGAAAATTCATTTCCCCACGACATCTCTGAGCAGAAAAGATGGAGCATCCTGAGGCAGTGCTTTGTCATCCGAGCTGAGAGCCAAGGTAGCCAGAAGTGGCGGGTTTCCCGATGGTTGTGTCCAAATGGGACCAGCAGCACATCACCACCTCTGAAGATGAGCACTCACCATTCTCAATCCTGTTTCATGTATCCCCCGGTCTGTTAGGCAGAGGGGATCCTACGTACTAGACACACCTGTCTTCCACTGAGACGTGTGGGGGGGGGACAGTATTGGTACCCTGTTTTGTTTCTGGTCATGGAATACTTGACTGTCACAAGGCAAACAAAAGAATCTATGTGACACTGGTGTATTTCTACAAGCTTGACATCCTGTTGCTTCTTAGAATGGCACTTCTTTTTTTTTTTAATTTTTAAATTTAATTTTTTTATACAGCAGGTTATTAGTCATCAATTTTATACACATCAGTGTATACATGTCAATTCCAATTGCCCAATTCATCACGCCACCCCCACCCCCACGGCTTTCCCACCTTGGTGTCCATACGTTTGTTCTCTACATCTGTGTCTCAATTTCTGCCCTGCAAACCGGTTCGTCTGTACCATTTTTCTAGGTTCCACATATACGTGTTAATATACGATATTTGTTTTTCTCTTTCTGACTTAGTTCACTCTGTATGACAGTCTCTAGATCCATCCACGTCTCTACAAATGACCCAATTTCATTCCTTTTTATGGCTGAGTAATATTCCATTGTATATATGTACCACGTCTTCTTTATCCATTCGTCTGTCGATGGGCATTTAGGTTGCTTCCATGACCTGGCTATTGTAAATAGTGCTGCAATGAACATTGGGGTCCCTGTGTCTTTTTGAATTATGGTTTTCTCTGGGTATATGCCCAGAATGGCACTTCTTAATGCAGTAGGTGTTTCTAATAGCACCACTGCAATAGACTGAATGTCTGTGTCCTCCCCCCAGCCCCCCCCAATTCATATGGTGAAATCCTAACCCCCAAAGTTATGGTATTAGGAGGTGGGGCCTTTGGGAGATAATTATAATTAAATGAAGATGGAACCCCCATAAATGGGATTAGTGTACTTACAAGAGTCACCACCACCTGCTTTTCACCATGTGAGGATATAAGACGTTGGCAGTCTGAAGCCCAGAAGAGGGCTCTCACCAGAACCTGACCATGCTGGCGCCCTGATCTTAGACTTCCTAGCCTCTAGGACTATGAGAAATAAACTTCTGTTGTTACAAGCCACCCAGTCTGTGGTACTTTGTTATAGCTGCTTGAATGGACTAAGGCTGAAACCAACGCTAAACTGATAGTCTGCATTTATATACTAATTTGGTACCACCTAATGGGAAGAAAAAACAGAAAGTCACCAGAACCAATCACATTAAATATACCTGTATTTTATTTGTCTTTTTCTTTCTTTGTCTCCTTGAGGGAGCTGTGAACTCCTTGAAGGACAGATGGTTTTCTTTTCATCTCTGTGCTTCATTGTCTAGCATGGGGCCTGGCGTGCTGTCAGGCCCTAGTCTGTGTTTGTTGGATGAGTGAACAAACTGTGAAGGAATGTCTTGATCCATGTTGTGACGTTGGCCTGGACAGCTGTTGAGGTTTGACTGTGCTTATGGAATGAATTGCTCTACACAAAGGGAAACTCAGCAATGGACCTGCATCCCAAGGGGGGCATCTCAGAGGGTCTGATAGATGGATGGGACAGCCCGGCGAGGCCTGCGCCATGTGCGCCCTGACCCGGCAGATGAAAGATGAACGTGTGATTGAGGTCTTACCAATGACAACCCACCCTGGCTGGAACATGCACGCTGGGGGGCTCTAGTTTGAATCCTGGTTTTCCTTGGAGACTTAAGTAGGTGGAAATGACATTGTGGTTTGCAGAGCCATCACTTGGGCACACATCTAGGGGAAGTAATGACAGGGAAAAGACAATACATGCCCAAAAGAGCCTTGTGCAAAACGAAACTGCCTGTCACCAGCTATGGGCAGGTGAGCTTCTCTGTTGGAACTGTAGGAAGGCAGAGTAGGGCAGGCACAATTCTCAGTACATTTCAGAGCCTGTTGGAGCTTAGCATGGCCTTGACCTCATGAACTGACCCTCTGGGGCCTCTTGTTCCTGGACCTTCAGATATTAAGTGCCCTTGAGTAAGAAAATAAATGAGTTTTTGGTTTTTTTTTTAAAAAACCAATTAATTTTATTTATTTATTTTTGGGTGTGTTAGGTCTTCGTTGCTGTGCGCAGGCTTTGTCTAGTTGTGGAGAGCGGGGGCTTACTCTTCGTTGTGGTACGTGGGCTTCTCATTGTGGTGTCTTCTCTTGTTGCGGAGCACGGGCTCTAAGCACGCAGGCTTCAGTATTTGTGGCACGTGGGCTCTAGAGCACAGGCTCAGTAGTTACGGCACACGGGCTTAGTTGCTCCGTGGCATGTGGGATCTTCCCGGACCAGGGCTCGAACCCGTGTCCCCTGCATTGGCAGGAGGAATCTTAACCACTGCGCCACCAGGGAAGACCAAGAAAAGACTTGAGTTTTTAAGGTCTATATCTACATGTGTTAATTGTCTTCTGCATTGGCCCACCCAGGTTAAACCTATCAAAACATTTCTACAAGTCTCTTTTAATGGCATCATTATGTCCCCAAGGTGGACATCTCAGAGTCATCCTTAGAAACTTGCTCTCTCTCTCTCAAATTTCCCCTCTCCTTGGCCCTTCCTCGCTTAGGTCGTCCAATTGAGCCCTGTTAGTCCATTCCCTCATGATGTCGCCAGCAGGTTTTTTCACCTCCATCTGTCACAGCTCTGGGCGGGGTTCCCATCATCCCTGGCCTGGAGTGTTGGCACTAGTGGCCGGCCTGGTCTCCTCCTCCCTGTGTCTCCTAATCCATCATTCTCGTGCTGCCACTGTGGTTTTTCTAAAGCCCAGAGCAGCTCAGGGCAGCCGCTGCTTAAGCCTCCTTGATTTTACTCCTCATTGTGTCTAGAAAAAGTCCGAACAGCTTAATAGCATGTTATAAATCTGTTCCCAGTTGGGCTCCAGCCTTCCTGGCCTTGGGCCCTACCTCAATATACCAGATCTCAACTTCCTCACTCTCTAAATCTGACATATTCTCCAGTGTTTCCAAGATTTGGGAATTCTTTCTTCTCTTGGAAAGCGTATTAACTTTTTCTGCCTTTCAGATTCCTCCTTATCCTTCAAGACTTCAGGTTTTGTTGGTTGAACTGAGTCGCATGCAAATGATGACTAGGAAGGTGCTGAGACCAGCACCAGGCTTCTGTGAAGTGCATTGCTTTCCTTTAGCGGAAATTCTCTCCAGCTCGAGCCGGGAGTTCCCCAGAAGGGAGCCTAGTTTGTTCATGCCTTTACTCGCTCTGCTACATTGTGTTTTACTAATGTGTGTGATTGTACTGATGTTCGGGCTACTGTGCTAATGACTGGTAATTGCCTTAATGAGCTATTTGTGAGAAATACAGTAATACCAGTAGGAATGAAAGCAGACCCCACCACAGCTGGTGATGCAGTAGCCCTTTGGCTGACTTCAGGGAGGAGCAGCCTGCAGGATTCTGGCACTTAAAATAAGGAAGAGTTCCGAGTTCCCCACTTATTTTGAACACTGAATTTACCCAACTTCCACCCACAAGTTAACCATGTGCATTTCAGGAGGCTACATGATGCTGGGTAACAAATCTCAGAGGCAGACGATGATCACAGTTTTCCACATACTGTGTGTGGAAGGTCACCTGGTGGTGCAGTGGTTAAGAATCTGCCTGCCAATGCAGGGGACACGGGTTCGGGCCCGGGTCCGGGAAGATCCCACATGCCGCAGAGCAACTAAGCCCGTGCGCCACAACTACTGAGCCTGCGCTCTAGAGCCCGCAAGCCACAACTACTGAAGCCCACGCGCTTAGAGCCCGTGCTCTGCAACAAGAGAAGCCACCGCAATGAGAAACCCGCACACTGCAACGAAGAGTAGCCCCTGCTCGCCACAACTAGAGAAAAGCCCGTGCGCAGCAACAAAGACCCAACGCAGCCAAAAATAAAATAAATAAAATAAATAAAAAATTAAAAAAAAAAAAAAAGGCTGGTCACCTGGGGCTCCACTCCATGCTGTTTTCACCATGGGATCCAGGATGGTGAGGCCATCCCATCAGGACCATTGCTGGTCATCCTAGCAGAGAGAGGAAGGCACACAACTGGTTCTTAAAGCTTCCTCTTCATCGTTTGTGTTCTTATTTCATTGGCCAGAGTAAGTCATGTAGCCGTGCCTGGGCAGAGCAGTTCCATCCTTATGTGCTCAGAGCCTGACGAATGATACCTGTGAACAGCCTGAGGGCCACCATCGCATGGTATAGCGGTGTGCAAAACACTGGCTCCTTTTGCCGCATCCTCAAAGAAATAGAATCCCAGTGCACACTTCGCCCTATGGACTCCATCCATCTCTCGTGTCAGATCTTAAGCATCCTTGGGATGGGGAAATTCTGGGTCTTATTTATGTCTCTTTGATCCCAAAGTTGTGCAGAGTGCCTCCCTCACAGTTTATAAACACTCAACAGATAATGGTTGATTAAATTTATACATGACTGAAGAAGGCTTGTCATCTGGGTTACCCCCACTTACTTGTGTCAAGCACCTTTGTGATGGCAGGGGTGGGGAGGGGTTGCATATGTTCTCTTGCTGACTCCTCCCAGCTCTCTGGCAAGGCTTCATCCTTCTTATTCCAGATAAGGAGATGGAGGAACTTAAAAATTTAAGACATGGTTTTGAAAACGAACGCTTACTAAGTAAGCACTTACTACGCACTGGTCCCTATTCTAAGCACTTCATATGGATTAACTCCCTCCCCAACAGTCCTGTGAAGCAGATGGCTGTCATCCTGATTTTGCAAATGGTGACACTGAGCACAGAGACGTTGAGAAGTTTAGCCAGGGTCACGCAGCTTGGAAGTGGCAGAGCTGGGATTTGTATCCAGGCAAGCTCTCTCCAAGGCTTTGCTCTTTATGACTTGCTGGGGTCTTACCTGCTGCATCAAACTACTGATCAAGCTGTGTTTCTGGGAGGCGCCTGGTTTGAAAGTGCAAGGAAGAAGATTTGAGGTCAGCTCTGAGTCTCATTGTCTCCCTCTGAGCAGGGCAGCTGGCATCCCTGAGAAGCTTCAGAGGCCTGAACACTGCTCTGGGGGCCAGAATTCAAAGATGAATAAGCTCTCTTCCCATTTTCAAGGAGGTCATAGTTGGGGACGTGTCATATTACAGATAATTTCAATATAAGGATATAGCCATGTTCCTGGAAAACGTTCAAAGAGCTTATTTGTCTTCGTCTAATATGTGGTTATATAAAGAGGTGTTTCTGCTGAAGATCGTGTAAGCGCCGCATCTAGAAAACATGCCAGGTTCATTTATAAGGCTCCAGGCTGTCCTGGAGGCCAGACCCAGAGACTCTGCCATTCTAATGCATGTCTGTAGCCAAGTTTGTGCAGCCACCTCTGGGTTTGGTTTCACAGTCACGTCTGATCCTCGCAGCCCCTCCAGGGAACCTTGCATGAATCTGCTTTTGCTTCTTCCTTCTGCTTCTGGATGATATGACCCATTTACTCATTCATTCATTCATTCATTTATCTTCCCGTCCATCCATTCATTCACTTAACAAACACTTATTTTGGCCTACTGTTTTTTTTTTTTTAAAGAAATCTCCATTTTAATTTTTATTTATTTATTTATTTATTTATTTATTTATTTATTTATTTATGGCTGTGTTGGGTCTTCGTTTCTGTGCGAGGGCTTTCTCTAGTTGTGGCAAGTGGGGGCCACTCTTCATCGCGGTGCGCGGGCTTCTCACTATCGTGGCCTCTCTTGTTGCAGAGCACAGGCTCCAGAGGCACAGGCTCAGTAGTTGTGGCTCACAGGCCCAGCCACTCCGCGGCATGTGGGATCTTCCCAGACCAGGGCTCGAACCCGTGTCCCCTGCGTTGGCAGGCGGATTCTCAACCCCTGCGCCACCAGGGAAGCCCCATGGCCTACTGTTTTTCTTGTTTGTTTGTTTTGTTTTGTTTTCCTCAGCATAGGAAATACTGCGGTGAATAACACAAAGACTGTTGTCATAAGCTTCAATTCTACTGAGGGGCAGTGAAAGAAGTCAGACACTAGAAAGGTCCCATATTGTAGGATTCCATTTACGTGAACTATCCAGAGTAGTTAATCTACAGAGACAAAATCCAGGTTGATCATGACCAAGGTTCTCCGGGGGGTGGTGGGGTGGGGAGGGAATGGGGAGACACTGCCCAATGTATAGGGGTTTTATTTGGAGTGATGGAACTGTTTTGGAACTAGATAGAGATGGCGGTTGCACAACATCTTGAATGCATTGAATGGCGGTGGATGGGTGGTTTGCTTTAAAACAGTTAATTTTATGGTATGTTGCATTTCACTTTTAATAAATTTTTAAACATAGTGAAAAAAATTCTAGGGAGGAAAGATGGACATTAAACAAAGTTCATAGTGGTAGTGAACATTTTAGAAATGGAAGAAAAGAAAGGGAAAGGAAATGGGGCGTGACAGGGCGGGGAATGATGGGCTGTCATTTTAGACAGGAATGTGTCAGGGGACGACTGAGGGAGCCCGAGGGAGGTGAGGGAGAGAACGTCCCAGGCAGAGGGTACAGCAAGGCAAAGGGCTGAAGAGAGCGTGGCCGTGTTACCAAGTCCAAGCCCATACTACTCGCGGCAGGACAGGCCAGTGAGTTGAGAGACGAGGGGTTGGGGCAGGGAATAGCAGCTTTATCCAGAAAGCCAGCTGGCTGAGGAGACGGTGGACTAGTGTCCCAAAGAACCATCTTACCCGCGTTAGAATTCAGGCTTTTTTTATACTAAATAAAAGGGGAGGAGGTGTGGCTGGTGGCTGCAGACTTCTTGGCGCCAGAATCCTTTGTTCTTGCAGGTGTCCATGCAGGTCAGGTCACAATGTTCCTATAAACCTCCAACAAGACAAATGTTATTCTCTGTTCTGCAACTGTTTATCTCTATATGAATGGAAAAATGTTATACCTTTAAAGGTCAGAGCCAGAGAATGGGCTGTCTTGTATATTTCAGCGTATAGGCAACATTCTTAATTTTTAGCAAAAGCAATAGAATACAAAGGTTAAAGAAACAGATCCATTATGGAGTCAGATTTGTTCTTCCCGATGACAGCCCTTGTATTCTAGGAACAGGCTGAGTGAGGATTAAGAGTGAGACAGTGCTGTCTCCAGCCCCCAAATGCCTTATACAAATTAGCAAGAGACAGCCCCTCGGAGGTGCAGGGCTCATGAGAGGGGCGGATTGGATTTCCGCCCGCTCTGTCCACTCCCCTTGTTCAGGGCACAATGTGCATGGGTCACATGGTGGCCCTGCTAAGAGCTGAGGTCACACAGGGAAAATTGCAGGTAGAGTCTTTACTCCAGTTGAAATGGAGTTGAGAGAACCGCTGGAGGTTTCCGGGCAGGGGAGAGATGACCTGCTTGCTTTTCGAAAGGACCCTCTGGCTCCAAGGGTAAAGGCAGAGAGGCCAGTTAAGAAACGAGGACAGTAATTCAGTCAAGAGATGCTGCTGGCTTGGACCAGAGTTGCAGTAGTGACAGTGGTGGGAAGTAATCAGAATCTGGATGTGCTTTTGAGGCTGGTTCAACACATTGGATGTGGAAACTAACAGAAACAAAGGAATCAGTGGTGAATCTAGTTTTTCATTTGAGCAGCTAGAAGGAAGAGAGAGGGGGCTTCCATTTTCTCTAATGGGGAAGATCACAGGAGTAACCAGTTTGGAAGAGGATATTAGTAGTTTGGTGTTAGTCTTATGGAATTATGGATGCTTTTTAGGTAGATAACCACGTGAAGACACTGGGCCGGGCAGGTGGCCACGAGCCTGGGGTTCTAGAGCAAGGTTGGGCTGGGAGATAGAATTTGGGAGTTGCCAGCACTTAGGTGGCATTTAAGGCCATGAGCCTGGCTGAGATTGGCTAGGAAATGAGTGTAAGCAGAGAAGGGGAGCCTGAACTTGGCTGCGCTCTCTCCATGCTCCGGAAAAATAAAATCTGGGCTGCACTGGGAACATGGGGGGCTAGTTTTATTTTTAAAAACAGTTTTTTTTTTTTTTTTAAAGCAAAGAATTGCAGTCTTACTCCCAGGGGAAAATAAAGGTAGGTTGCCCGTGGTGTCAAAACCACACAAATACAGCTGGCTCTCTGCAGAATGTTCCATGGGAAGCGGTGCCCAGGTGTGTGCTGATAAATGTTTATTGTACTGAACAGCAGTGAGCGGGGCTGTGGGCCTCTTGCAGCCCTCTTTTTCGTATGTGTCTCTAGCAGCTAAGAAATTATCTGGGATTCAGAAGGTGCCAAATACATGTTTGAGGAATGACTGGTGGGATGGTCGTTGCCCTCTGTGCTTGGAGAACAAGGTAGAAAGATCCAGTTTTATTATTTTATTGTTAATTTGTGGTTTGAACCAAAAAGGCTTGTCTATACCTTGGTTATTGGAGATAAGGTCCACCTTCATGGGTTGAAGTTTCAAACATTTTGCATATAGGGATCCAAGGCAGCTGCCAAAGAGAAATCCCAAACTGCTATGAACAAAGGCAGCATTGTTGGAATCAGTGAATGACTTCCCAAGAAGACTGCTCTGGCCAAAATTCATTTGTGTGTATCCTCTCTGCAAAAGAAGTTGACTTAATGAGCCTGACTGCTATCCATAGGAAGCCCTTGGTTCGTGTCTGAGAACTTCGATTTTAGGAGGGATCTCACCCTGCCCAAAGCTCAGAAGAGTGGCTCCCTATGCCTAACCCATTTGTACAAACAATATAGTTTACACTGAACACTTCTTTCCTTCTGGGAGTCTGGACTTTTGGTACATGTTAGGCAAAGGATGCCTACCTGACAGTCCTCAGTAAAAAACGCTGGGCATTGAGTCTCCAAAGAGCTTCCCTGGTGGATCACATGTCACCTGTGTTGTCACAACTCATTGCTGGGCAAATTAGGTACGTCCTGGGTGACTCCACTGAGAGAGGACCCTCGAAGCTTGTGCCTGGTTTCTTCGGACTTAACCCCACTTGCCTTTACCCTTTGCTGATTCCACTTGGTATCCTTTGGCTGTAATAAGTCATAGCCGTGAGTATGAGGGAGTCTATGCTGGGTCCTGTGAGTCCTCCTAGAGAGTCGTGGAACCTGGGGGCCTCTGACAGCCCCACCCCCTTTTTTGGTTGTTTGCCTTATTAAACAATCAGTCATGTTACCTTACAGACCAGTGAATGCCCTTAGCATCTCCTGGATCCTCACTCCATACATAACACATTGTAAAATGGCCAGATCGCCAGGCGAGTTTGCCTTTAGAAACCAACTCACATCCCCACGTGCTTCTGTGGGTGACTTGTTCCCAAGAGAGTTCCACATGTGGGGCGCCGTGTAAGCTACAGAGATGATAGACGTAGACAAACACAATCTCAATTTGAGAGAGAAAATGTAAGTTCTACAAAAGCAGAATTCCTCGAACTTTGGGGAAATAAAGTGCTCTGCCGCTTTCTTGATGTAACGGTAGCTTTTATTAAAGAGAAGTTTATGACTCTTGTCTTGGAGGAGTTCCAGAAGTGACTGTAAGGCTTTGGTAGAGTTGGATGCTTTGGAGAAAGAGTACTTTGCTCTTTCCTGGTCTACCTCACTCTTCTTGTAGTTTTCCTTGCTCTGTCCACCCATCGACCCATCTTCCTATCCATCCACTTGTCTGTCTACCTGCTCACCCACTTACCCGTTCACCCATCCATCCAGTGTTGCCGGGCAGCTTCTTGCATTACTGAGTGTTGATTATGTGTTGCACACTAGGGTACAGGAATGAGTTGAGTGGGGTCCCTGCCCTCCTGGGTATGGCCTGGGGAAGGGAGATAGACATGGAAACAAATACTTGCAGGTGGAAAGTGATGGGTATAAGGCTCCTTAGGGTCACACAGGAGGGTGTGCCTAATTCATCCTAGTGGGGAGAGAGGTAAGGTGACAAGTGAAGTTGTCACCCTACCACGTGTCCTAGGAGATTATCCGAACAAGGGGGCCAGTGCAGGGGCTGTTCCCTGTCCCTGTCTTCAGGACCATTTAAGCAAAACAAAGGGAAGAAGACCTCCTCTTGTGGGAGTTCCCCAAAGGTTAATTTAAAATATTCTTTTCATTTGGCATTAAGCTGGCACAGAGCCACCCATTAGTACATAGCTGGGGACATAGCCATTTCCTAAAGCAAGTGGCAATTACCCTCCCTCACCGGCCAGTGCTAATCAAAGAAGACACTCGAACTGAGTGGTCTGGAACATTCAGCAGGGCCAAAGAACATTTCTTTAAATGCTAATGGGGTCGAAGCCCCCTTTCTAGTGCCTTCTTTGCAATTCTGAGCCCTTTACGGTGGGAATGGCAGTTATGGAATTAGCAGTTGTGAGTTGAAGAAGCCAAATTATAGATTTTATTTTTGGCTTTGCCTCGGGTCACAATTCCTTTTGTTTCTGATGTACGTTTTGTTTGAGAAACTTGGCCTGATTTCTGTATTCAGAGCATTCTTTAGTCCTCTCTGTCTCAACCAGATCTTTCCATTGCACAGATGTTTGTTCACCTGCATTTTTTTTTGTAGTTAGTTATCCGGAATTTGCTCTCAGGACTTTCCCAAGGTGGCCTGAACGAAAGAAGGTATTACACATTTTCTAATAATAACAACAACAACAGCATCAGCAAACATTGTGTGTTGGGTACTATGTAAGTACTTTATAGAGTTCAACTCTGAATTCTTAAAATAACTCATGAAGCAGGTGCTATAATTACTCTCCCCGTTGTATATATGAGGAAACCGAGTCATAGGAGGGTTAAGGAATTAGTTCAAGTGACTTTACTAATCTTGTATTAAAAAAAGCGGGGCTGGGAGGACACACAAGGCACAACTCATAAAACAAACAAACAAAAATGATAAATCGGACTTAATCGAAATTTAAAACGCTGCCTTGGCAGACGAGTCTGTTAAGAGGAAATAAGATAAGCCCCTGACTGATGGGCTGACTTCAGGCGAGATGGACCAGGGCTCCAGCTGTGTCTCAGGCAAATTTCTAGACTGTCCTCTTCCCCCAAACACCGTGGGTTCTACAGTCATCGGAGCAACTCAGACCCATGGGGACCCTGAATCAGTCGCTGGCGTGGGGGCTTTGATTGCACTGATTGGAACCAACCGTGAAACTTGAGGTGGTTCAACTCCTCTCCAAACCCAAACAGCTGGCTCATCTGGGACCTTTTGGGAGGAGGAGAGAGGAGCAAATGCCTGGAGGGTAAAGCAAGCAGATGACAAGGTCCAAAGGCCTCAGAGGTCACCTGTAGCAAGCAAGGTGGGGCCACGGGGGCTCATCCGGAGAAGGGGGTGTGCTGAGAAGCAGGAGGCTCAGCTGGGAAGGTGGGAGGGGTCTCCTTTGTCCCCTTTCATCCGCCTACTTGCACATTTATTTGAAATCCAGCTGCCCACTCATGCACCCACCGACCCCCATCTGTTTCTTTTTTTAAAATTATTCTTTAAATGTATTTTTCATACAATTTTTAAAGGTTACTTCCATTTACAGTTATTATAAAATAATTGGCCATATTCCCCGTGTTGTGCAAAACATCCTTGAGCCTATCTTATTCCCAAGAGTTTGTACCTCTCACTCTCCTACCCCTGTATATTGCCCCCTCCCGCCACCGGTAACCACTAGTCTGCTCTCCATATCTGTGGGTCTGCTGCTTTTTTCTTATATTCACTAGTTTGTTGTATTGTTTAGATTCCACCTATCAGTGATATCATACAGGATTTCTCTTTGTCTGACTTATTTCCCTTAGCATAATGCCCTCCAAGTGCATCTTTGTTGCTGCACATGGCAAAATTTCGTTCTTTTCTATGGCTGAGTAGTATTCTGTTGTATATCCCATCTGTTTCTCATGTTCTTTGTAGGGTCCCACTTTAATGAGCACCTTCTAGGTGCTTTTAGAAGAGGCCAAGTCTTACTACATCACCTTTAAGGTAGAAATGTCCCCTCCTCTTCCTCCTTGTCTCTGTCTCTCTGTATTTCCCCTGGGTCTTTCACTAGAGGGATTTTGCTGTTTTCTTTCTTTCAGTTTTTTTGTTGTGTTCTTCTCTGGCATGATAATTTTACAAGGCAAATACAGTTCCTGACACCTCTCCTCCTTCGATTTATGGTTTTAAAGGTTTATTTTGCTTTTTTTAATTAGCGTTTGGGTAATTTTGGATGCCCCTCCCCCCCAAGTGTGTTAGACATCACGGCTTCCTCCAGGTACCCCCGCCCCAATATTTTAGATTCTTAGCTGTTTGTTCTTTTTTTAAATTTTCTTTTAACTTTTTATTTTATATTGGAGTAGAGTTGATTAACAATGTTGTGACAGTTTCAGGTGTATAGCAAAGTGATTCAGTTGTACAAATACATGTATCTATTCTTTTTCAAATTCTATTCCCATTTAGGTTGTTACAGAATACTGGGCAGAGTTCCCTGTGCTGTGCGGAAGGTCCTTGTTGGTTATCTATTTTAAATACAGCAGTGTGTACATCTGTACCTTCTAATGTTTTAGATTCTTAGCTGTTTGTTCTTTATTTTTCATTGAAACTGACTCTCAGAAAAGGTTCTAATATGTTAAATTAAATTAGATAATGCTGCCATTTATGTCTGTATTTCTGCATTTCCTGTGTAATGTTTGAGCACTTAATATGTTTTAAGCATTTATATATATATGGTAGCTTACTCAAACATCACAAAATCTCTGTGAGATAGGTACAATTGTTATCACATTTTACAGATTAGGAAACTCAGGCCCAGAGATGTCAGTTGACTTGCACAAAGTCACACAGCCTATAGGTGGCAGAGGCAGGATTTGAACCTAGGCAGTCTGGCTCCAGAGTCTACACTCTTAATCATTGTCAACTGTGTTTACACACACACATACACACACACACACACACACACACGCACACATTTATATAACTCCATGTATATATATATCCATTAATGCTGCCAGAATCAAATTGGTTACATCTATATAGACTGTAATTATTATGGTTAAGAGTTAACGAAGTATGTACCGTATGCCGGGGCGTTTTGCTAGCTGTTTTACTTACATTATTCCATGCTGAACTTTCAGCAGCCCTATGGCTTGCTACTATTGTCATCCCACTTTTTTAGATGACAACACTAAGGCTGAAAGAGTCAAAAATTTCTACTGGGTGACACAGTTGACGAAGATGGAGGCTGAATCTCTTTAGAGATCAGTGCTCTTTAAATAGGACCCGCAGCAAGGATTACCACCCACTGAGCCCTACTCCATGCTAAAGACTGAGGAAACTGCTCCTTACGTCATCGTCATCGTATTTCAACCATCCTCTGGTATTTTGGCCTCATTTTCTATAAATGGTGCTCCCTTTCACTCTGGAGATGGTCCCACTTTGGGTGATTGAGTCTGGCTGCTGGACAGATGAGGAAACTGAGTTTAGAGAATTTGTGTGACTTGCCCAAGGCTACAGGACAGTGAGAGGTCGAGTTGGGTTTGAAATATCTGCCCGAAGAGCCAAGGGGTTCAACTATCGTAGCCATCTGGTTCCTCTGCGATCTGCTGCCTGCGTGCTCCCCCTGAGAGCAGTTTTGGCTGAAAAAACTAGGTCTGTGGGCAGATGCCTCACGCTCCAGCCCGAGTCCTCAAGGCCCAGTTGGGACTACTGGTGCCTGAGATGCCAGGGCTTTGGGCCCCTCCCCCCTCTTTCTCCCTCCTTTCCCTCCCTCCCTCCCTCCCTCCTTCCCACCAGACCCCATCTTTTGTGGTCCAGTATCTGGGAAAAGACACAGCGTCCTTCAGCATTTGCAAATTATTCACAAATTATATGCACAGACACATGGGGTCCAACCACATACTTCACAGACCTGAACGTGGGTCTGGGGAAGATTGTGGATTTGTGAGTTTAGGAGGGTGGGCATCTCATCAAGCGTGATCTTATCTTCATGCTTTCAGCCTTACAATATCCAAGCCCAGGTTATTCTTTTTTTTTTTTTTTTTTTTTTTTCAAGAAATTCTTTCATAATTGAGATTTTATTGGTTGTTTTGAGGATCAGTACACAGACATTTCAATTTGTACACAATTCTCAACATACGTACCAAAAACCTAAAAAATCATGTAGTTGTGATTCTTTTCTGAACAGTTATTCCAGTGACTTTCCAGCTTAAAATTTGGGGGCAAATTTTCCTTCGCAGGATATCAAGTACCAATATCTTCAAATATTGATATGCTGTTACATCGTAAGTCCCACTAATTCACAATTTAGTATCATATACACTACATACTCAAATTGTCAATCGTTCACAGCACATTAACAGTTACTAGAAGAACTGGACTACCACGACCAAAGTTGTTACATACAGAGTGCACAAAATTCTGCCCAGGTGAGCCAAGATCAAGGGGTGAGTGGTTTGCTTTAGGAAACAATTCTACCAAAAACAACGTGGGAAGAGAAGTAATTTAAAGTGTTTAAGACATTAAATGCACAACTGACTCCAAACTGCCATTTAGTATGCTTTGTATTATAGGATAGAAAAGCTACCCCCCATCTGTGGAATGTTCAGCTGACACCCAAGACAATCAAAGCCTCCCATATTCAATATCCCACTATTTTCTGGTTGTACCAAAAAATAAACAACCAGCAAATGATTTCACCTCTTAAAAAAAAGCATTTACACTTAAAAAATGGGATGAGGTGGGATTCCTTCCTTTTTAAAAATGTTTCTAGAGCTACTAAAAAACTTGCATTTACAAAATAGTTGATAAAAATATTCCTCTGGATTGTACAAGAAGGGAAACAGGGACCACTGATAGGACCAGGTGTGTGATATTAATCAGACTTGGCTTCTTTCTCTCCTGCTTCATCAGAAGCTGGGCTCTCCTCATTTTTAGTTTCTCCATTTTCTGCAGGTAAGTCTTCTTTAGTCTCTTGGTTAGCCACTTCAGCCTGTTTTCCCTTTGCTCCCCTTTTCCCTTTTGTTTGCACTTTTTTGTCGGAAGATTTATCCTTTCCTGCCGCCTTTTTTGGCTTCGTTTCCACTTTTGCAGGAGCTGGTTTAGCTGACAACCTCGCCGATCTCCTCTTGGGCTCCTCCTTCGCCGCCCCCTCGCCGGAGCTGACCTTCCTCTTGGGCATCGTGGCGGCAGGGCGGGCGCGTGCCGGGTGCCTGCGGGCCGCGGCGCGCCGAGAGCCTTCGCGAAGCTGGGCTGCCTGGCCGCTGCCGCTCCTCCCGCCGCCCGAGCTCCCAGGTTATTCTTTAAACACATTCTTTTGCAAAAATACCCTCAAAAAACAAAAAACAAAAGAAAGGCTATCTCTATCCATTCTGCTTTTGTTTTTCTTTATTTTCAGATCTATTTACATGAAAGCAAGAAATTCTCACACCAGCCTTCTTTTATGATTATAACAGAGAAGCAATGAAAAGACAGAATTTTGAGGAGAAAAGGGTGCTGGCCTTATTTAAATAAGCAGAGGCCTGCAGAGAGGAGGAAGTAATGCAAACCTGCCAGGTAGATTAGGACAGGAGCTGGGAAGAGTCCTACGTAGGGAGAAGTTTCCTCGTGTTCTTGGGGGTGGCAGGAGGGACTCGGAAAGTGACAGCCACCATCCATATTCTGGAAGGAAAGCTGTGCTCCTGAGAGCAGGGGAATTCTTCACTTTTCACTCACAGCCTGCACTGGGTTTCAGGTTTGCAGGTGGGAATTGGCCAGTGGAGACTTTCATTTCCTACAATGGAACTGTAGTAAAACGAACCCGAAGTCCTAATTTAAATAAATGTAAGGGAGCTGTTGGGGGCAGCTGTTCCCTGGTTGGGAGTGTTCTTTCTGCCCAACTGTGGGCGGCAGTATGGATGCCAGGCAGGAGCTGAGACCTCTGATATCCTTCCTCCTTTAAACCTGGAAAAGGCTAGTGTCCGTTATCAGATGGGGCTGTTGGCTGTTTCCTTTCTCCCCCAGCTGTTACATTTTTGGAAATTGGCAGCCCTGGAATGATCCAGGGTGGTGAGAAGGAGTGAAATTTTAAACTTTGGGGACATGTTTTCCAGGTCTTCTCGGGATCACTAATATGAGTGACAGTGTGCTATGGAACACGTATCTCGGAGATGCCTTGGGAGCGCGGTTAGGCATCTCATCAGTTGGGGTGGCAGTGCCTGTGATGCCTGAGCCAGTCATGGAACTCCCTTCTCCGGACGCACTCAGGGGTCTTGGTTCTTTTTGTGAAAAGTCATTCGTGGATATTGAATAAGATAATATTAGACGGTCAGTGTTAGTCCCTTCTGCCCCTCACCCTGTGTGAGGGGCTCCATCCCGCCCTCCACCTGCCTTTTCCTTTCTTTTTTTCAGGGGTGGGGTTTGGGGGGAACTTCTGGACCCAGTGGGAAGGGAGGTCCGTGTTCTCCTGGGGACTGAGTCACGTTGGGTAGGGAAGGGGGAGAGAGACTGGTGTGGATGGTGGGAGCTGGGCCTTGGCAATGCCTGCATTTCCTATGGAGGAAAAGTCTGGAAGCTTGTTGTGTTTTTGGGGTGTGTGCTTTTTTCTTTTAATAATTTTTATTGGGGTATAGTTGATTTACAGTGTTGTGTTAGTGTCAGGTGTACAACACAATGAATCTGTTATAAATATACATATATCCACTCTTTTTTAGATTCTTTTCCCATATAGGCCATTACAGAGTATTGAGTAGAGTTCCCTGTGCTCTACAGTAGGTCCTTTTTAGTTATCTATTTTATATATAGTAGTTTGTATGTGTCAATCCCAATCTTCCAATTTATCCCCTACCCACCCCCCCCCAACCGCTGCCGCCCCGCCCCGGTAGCCATAAGTTTATTTTCTACATCTGTAACTCTGTGTCTTGGCGTGTGTGCTTTGCTTTTCGTTTTTGAACACGTGGTGAGTCTGGTTTGTTAGTGCTGCCCTTAGGGCATGAAAGATGATTCTCATTCCTTCCCCGGTCCCCCACATCCTGCCCTCGTAGTGGGCGTCGCTAATAACAGATTTCCCTGGTCATGCTTTTCTCCTCTAACCTGCCTCATCCTAGAAAGGCTGCAGTCCTAGTGTATCCTGTTCTTAGAGTGATGGTAACGCTGGCCTTGGACGTGGTGCGTCTTCAGTCTGGACGTTGGCCCTGGGTTGGTGGCAGCAGCCTCAGCATCACCTCAGCCTCTCGGGCATCCCATTCCTCCTATAGAAAAGGGGAAAATGATAAGAGCGTCATTTACCCATTAGGACTGTTGTGAGGATTGAGTGAGATGCTGTTATCCAGGGCCTATCCGAGCATGGAGCTTAACAAATGACACACGTGAAGGTTTCATTTTCCCTTGGACACAAATAAGACTTAACAGTGTTTCTACTACAAAGATGGTGGTAGTTGTTATTAGTGGTAGTGGTACGAGCAGTACTATAGTAGTGGTACTAGTAATATTATTGCTAGTTGTGGTAGTAGTGAGCCTTTGGCTTAGCTTCGGTATGAAAGTCCATAAGGATTTCTCTATAATAATCAGCTAGATTATTATATAGAAAAATAACATTCTATGAATGTTATACTAATATTGTTAATATATTAATAAATAATAATATAAAAATGATATTTATCATCAATAATATTAATGTATCATTGTTGTTAGCATATGTTAATAATATTTATTAATATATCATTTGTTAGCATAATAATATGCTAACAATAATATACCAATAATAATGTAACTTAGCAGTATTATGCCTATGGAAATTTATCCATAAAGCACCCCAAAGCATAATAATAAGGCATTGTTAGCAGTAAAATATTCCTTACAGTTGAGTTTCCAGATGAAAGAACACTTTGCCTTTTAAGCAGCAAAATTTCCAAAACCAAAGCCCAAAATGCATAATTTTTTTTTTTTTTTACATCTTTATTGGGCTATAATTGCTTTACAATGGTGTGTTAGTATCTGCTTTGTAACGGAGTGAATCGGTTATACATATACATATATCCCCATATCTCTTCCCTCTTGCGTCTCCCTCCCTCCCACCCTCCCTACCCCACCCCTCTAGGTGGTCACAAAGCACCAAGCTGATCTCCCTGTGCTATGTGGCTGCTTCCCACTAGCTATCTATTTTACATTTGGTAGTGTATATATGTCCATGCCACTCTCTCACTTCGTCCCAGCTTACCCTTTCCCCAACCCTGTGTCCTCAAGTCCATTCTCTACATATGAGTCTTTATTCCTGTCCTGCCCCTAGGTTCTTCAGAACCATTTTTTTTTCTTCTAAGAGTCCATATATATGTGTTAGCATACGGTATTTGTTTTTGTCTTTCTGACTTACCTCACTCTGTATGACAGACTCTAGGTCCATCCAACTCACTACAAATAACTCAATTTCGTTTCTTTTTATGGCTGAGTAATATTCCATTGTATATATGAGCCACATCTTCTTTATCCATTCATCTGTCGATGGACACATAGGTTGTTTCCATGTCCTGGCTACTGTAGATAGAGCTGCAATGAACAATGTAGTACATGACTTTTTTTGGTTTTTTTTTTTCCATTTTGTTACAATATGGATTTTTTTTTTTAAACATCTTTATTGGAGTATAATTGCTTTACAATGGTGTGTTAGTATCTGCTTTGTAACAGAGTGAATCGGTTATACATATACATATATCCCCATATCTCTTCCCTCTTGCGTCTCCCTCCCTCCCACCCTCCCTATCCCACCCCTCTAGGTGGTCACAAAGCACCGAACTGATCTCCCTGTGCCATCCGACTGCTTCCCACTAGCTATCTATCTTACAGGTGGTAGTGTATATATGTCCATGCCACTCTCTCACTTTGTCCCAGCTTACCCTTCCCCCCTCCCCATATCCTCAACATGACTCTTTTTGAATTATGGTTTTTTCAGGGTATATGCCCAGTAGTGGCATTGCTGGGTTGTATGGTGGTTCTGTTTTTAGTTTCTTAAGGAACCTCCATACTGTTCTCCATAGTGCTGTATCAATTTACATTCCCACCAACAGAGCAAGAGGGTTCCCTTTTCTCTACACCCTCTCCAGCATTTATTGTTTGTGCATTTTTTGATGATGGCCATTCTGACTGGTGTGAGGTGATACCTCATTGTAGTTTTTATTTGCATTTCTCTAATGATTAGTGATGTTGAGCATTCTTTCATGTGTTTGTTGGCAATCTGTATATCTTCTTTAGAGAAACGTCTATTTAGGTCTTCTGCCCATTTTTGGATTGGGTTGTTTGTTTTTTTGATATTGAGCTGCATGAGCTGTTTGTAAATTATGGAGATTAATCCTTTGTCCGTTGCTTCATTTGCAAATATTTTCTCCCATTCTGAGGGTTGTCTTTTTGTCTTGTATATGTTTTCCTTTGCTGTGCAAAGCTTTTAAGTTTCATTAGGTCCCATTTGTTTATTTTTGTTTTTATTTCCATTTCCCTAGGAGGTGGGTCAAAAAGGATCTTGCTGTGATTTATGTCATAGAGTGTTCTGCCTATGTTTTCCTCTAAGACTTATATAGTGTCTGGCCTTACATTTAGGTCTTTAATCCATTTTGAGTTTATTTCTGTGTATGGTGTTAGGGAGTGTTCTAATTTCATTCTTTTACATGTAGCTGTCCAGTTTTCCCAGCACCACTTATTGAAGAGGCTGTCTTTTCTCCATTGTATATTCTAGCCTCCTTTATCAAAAATAAGGTGACCATAGGGGTCTGGGTTTATCTCTGGGCTTTCTATCCTGTTCTATTGATCTATATTTCGGTTTTTCTGCCAGTACCATACTGTCTTGATTACTGTAGCTTTGTAGTATAGTCTGAAGTCAGGGAGCCTGATTACTCCAGCTCCGATTTTCTTTCTCAAGATTGCTTTGGCTATTCGGGGTCTTTTGTGTTTCCATACAAACTGTGAAATTTTTTGTTCTACTTCTTTGAAAAATGCCATTGGTAGTTTGATAGGGATTGCATTGAATCTGTAGATTGCTTTGGGTAGTGTAGTCATTTTCACAGTGTTGATTCTTCCAATCCAAGAACATGGTATATCTCTCCATCTGTTGGTATCATCTTTAATTTCTTTCATCAGTGTCATATAGTTTTCTGCATACAGGTCTTTTGTCTCCTTACGTAGGTTTATTCCTAGGTATTTTATTCCTTTTGTTGCAGTGGTAAATGGAAGTGTTTCCTTAATTTCTCTTTCAGATTTTTCATCATTAGTGTATAGGAATGCAAGAGATTTCTGTGCATTAATTTTGTATCCTGCAACTTTACCAAATTCATTGATTAGCTCTAGTAGTTTTCTAGTAGTTTTCTGGTAGTGTCTTTAGGATTCTCTATGTATAGTATCGTGTCATCTGCAAACAGTGACAGTTTTACTTCTTCTTTTGCGATTTGGATTCTTTTATTCATCTTTCTTCCCTGATTGCTGTGGTTAAAACTTCCAAAACTACGTTGAATAATAGTGGTGAGAGTGGGCAACCTTGTCTTGTTCCTGATCTTAGTGGAAATGGTTTCAGTGTTTCACCATTGAGAACAGTGTTGGCTATGGGTTTGTCATATATGGCTTTTATTATGTTGAGGTAAGTTCCCTCTATACCTACTTTCTGGAGGGTTTTTATTATAAATGGGTGTTGAATTTTGTTGGAAGCCTTTCTGCATCTATTGAGATGATATATGTTTTTTATCCTTCAATTTGTTAATGGTTTATCACATTGATTGATTTGTGTATATTGAAGAATCCTTGCATTCCTGGGATAAACCCCACTTGATCATGGTGTATGATCCTTTTAATGTGCTGTTGGATTCTGTTTGCTAATATTTTGTTGAGGATTTTTACATCTATGTTCATCAGTGATATTGGTCTGTAGGTTTTTTTGTGTGTGTGTGTGACATCTTTGTCTGGTTTTGGTATCAGGGTGATGGTGGCCTCGTAGAATGAGTTTGGGAGTGTTCCTCCTTCTGCTATATTTTGGAAGAGTTTGAGAAGAATAGGTGTTAGCTCTTCTGTAAATGTTTGATAGAATTCGCCTGTGAATTCTAGGCATCTGGTCCTGGGCTTTTGTTTGCTGGAAGATTTTTAATCACAGTTTCAATTTTGGTGCTTGTGATTGGTCTGTTTATATTTTCTGTTTCTTGCTGGTTCAGTCTCGGGAGGTTGTGCTTTTCTAAGAATTTTTCCATTTCTTCCAGGTTGTCCATTTTATTGGCATCCAGTTGCTTGTAGTAATCTCTCATGATCCTTTATATTTCTGCAGTGTCAGTTGTTACTTCTCCTTTTTCATTTCTAATTCTGTTGATTTCGGTCTTCTCCCTTTTTTTCTTGAGTCTGGCTAGTGGTTTATCAATTTTGTTTATCTTCTCAGAGAACCAGCTTTTAGTTTTATTCATCTTAGCTATTGTTTCCTTCATTTCTTTTTCATTTATTTCTGATCTGATCTTTATGATTTCTTTCCTTCTGCTAACTTTGGGGGGTTTTTGTTCTTCTTTCTCTAATTGCTTTAGGTGTAAGGTTAGGTTGTTTATTTGAGGTGTTTCTTGTTTCTTGAGGTAGGATTGTATTGCTATAAATTTCCGTCTTAGAACTGCTTTTGCTGCATCCCATAGGTTTTGGGTCATCGTGTTTTTGTTGTCGTTTGTAGGTATTTTTTGATTTCCTCTTTGATTTCTTCAGTGATCTCTTGGTTATTTAGTAGTGTATTGTTTAGCCTCCATGTGTTTGTATGTTTTACAGTTTTTTTCCTGTAATTGATATCTAGTCTCATGGCGTTGTGGTCGGAAAAGATACTTGATACAATTTCCATTTTCGTAAATTTACCAAGGCTTCCTTTGTGACCAAAGATATGATCTATCCTGGTGAATATTCCGTGAGCACTTGAGAAGAAAGTGTAGTTTGTTGTTTTTGGATGGAATGTCCTATAAATATCAATTAAGTCCATCTAGTTTAATGTGTCATTTAAAGCTTGTGTTTCCGTATTTATTTTCATTTTGGATGATCTGTCCATTGGTGAAAGTGGGGTTTTAAAATCCCCTACTGTGACTGTGTTACTGTCGATTTCCCCTTTTATGGCTGTTAGTATTTGCCTTATATATTGAGGTGCTCCTATGTTGCGTGCATAAATATTTACAATTGTTATATCTTCTTCTTGGCTTGATCCCTTGATCATTATGTAGTGTCCTTCTGTGCCTCTTGTAATAGTCTTTATTTTAAAGTCTATTTTGTCTGATATGTTAATTGCTACTCCAGCTTTCTTTTGATTTCCATTTGCATGGAGTATCTTTTTCCATCCCTTCACTTTCAGTCTGTGTGTGTCCCTAGTTCTGAAGTGGGTCTCTTGTAGACAGCGTATATATGGGTCTTGTTTTTGTATGCATTGAGCCAGTCTGTGTCTTTTGGTTGGAGCATTTAATCCATTTACATTTAAGGTAGTTAGTGATATGTATGTTTCTATTACCATTTTCTTAATTGTTTTGTTATTGTAGGTCTTTTCCTTCTCTTGTGTTTTCTGCCCAGAGAAGTTCCTTTGTAAAGCTGGTTTGGTGGTGCTGAATTCTCTTAGCTTTTGCTTGTCTGTAAAGGTTTTAATTTCTCCATCAAACCTGAAGGAGATCCTTGCTGGGTAGAGTAATCTTCGTTTTAAGTTTTTCCCTTTCATCACCTTAAATATGTCCTTCCACTCCCTTCTGGCTTGCGGAGTTTCTGCTGAATGATCAGCTGTTAACCTTCTGGGCATTCCTTTATATGTTATATTTTGTTTTTCCCTTGCTGCTTTTAATATTTTTTCTTTGTGTTTATTTTTTGATAGTTTGATTAATATGTGTCTTGGCGTGTTTCTCCTGGATTTATCATGTACGGGACTCTCTGTGCTTCCTGGACTAGATTAACTATTTCCTTTCCCATATTAGGGAAGTTTGCAACTATAATTTCTTCAAATATTTTCTCAGTCCCTTTCTTTTTCTCTTCTTCTTCTGGGACCCCTATAATTCGAATGTTGGTGCATTTAATGTCCCAGAGGTCTCTGAGATTGTCCTCCATTCTTTTCATTCTTTTTTCTTTATTCTGCTCTGCAGTAGTTATTTCCACTATTTTATCTTCCAGGTCACTTATCCGTTGTTTTGCCTCAGTAATTCTGCTATTGATTCCTTCTAGAGAATTTTTAATTGAATTTTTGTGTTGTTAATCATTGTTTGTTTGCTCTTTAGTTCTTTGAGGTCCTTCTTAAATGCTTCTTGTATTTTCTCCATCCTGTTTCCAAGATTTTGGATCATCTTTACCCTCATTTCTCTGAATTCTTTTTCAGGTAGACTGCCTATTTTCTCTTCATTTGTTTGGTCCGGTGGGTTTTTACCTTGCTCCTTCATCTGCTGTGTGTTTCTCTGTCTTCTCATTTTGCTTAACTTACTGTGTTTGGGGTCTCCTTTTCACAGGCTACAGGTTCGTAGTTCCCATTGTTTTTGGTGTCTGTCCCCAGTGGCTAAGGTTGGTTCAGTGGGTTGTGTAGGCTTCCTGGTGGAGCGGACTAGTGCCTGTGTTCTGGTGGATGAGGCTGGATCTTGTCTTTCTGGTGGGCAGGACCGTGTCCGCTGGTGTGTTTTGGGATGTCTGTGAGCTTATTATGGTTTTAGGCAGCCTCTCTGCTAATGGGTGGGGTTGTGTTCCTGTCCTGCTAGTTGTTTGGCATAGGGCGTCCAGCACTGGAGCTTGCTGGTCGTTGAGTGGAGCTGGGTCTTAGGATTGAGATGGAGATCTCTGGGAGACCTTTTGCTGTTTAATGTTACGTGGAGCTGGGAGGTCTCTGGTGGACCAATGTCCTGAACTCGACTCTGCCACCTCAGAGGCACAGGCCTGACACTCGGCAGGAGCACCAAGACCCTGTCAGCCACATGGCTCAGAAGAAAAGGGAGAAAAATAGTAAGAAAGAAAAAAACAAAGTAAAATAAAATAAAGTTATTAAAGTAAAAAATAAAAAATAATTATTAAAAATAAAAAAATTAAAAAGTAATAAAAGAAAGAAGGGAGCAACCAAACCAAAAAACAAATCCACCAATGATAAAAAGCGCTAAAAACTATACAAAAAAAAAAAAATGGACAGACAGAAACCTAGGACACATGGTAGAAGCAAAGCTATACAGACAAAATCACAGAAAGAAGCATATACATACACCCTCACAAAAGAGAAGTAGGAAAAAAGATATATATCTTTCCTTCCAAAGTCCATCTCCTCAATTTCGGGGTGATTTGTTGTCTATTCAGGTATTTCGCAGGTGCAGGTACATCAAGTTGATTGTGGAGATTTAATCTGCTGCTTCTGAGGCTGCTGGGAGAGATTTCCCTTTCTCTTCTTTGTTCGCACAGCTCCTGGGGTTCAGCTTTGGATTTGGCCCAGCCTCTGATTGTAGGTCGCCTGAGGGCGTCTGTTCCCTGCCCAGACAGAATGGGGTTAAAGGAGCAGCTGCTTCAGGGGCTCTGGCTCACTCAGGCCTGGGGGGAGGGAGGGGTGTGGAATGTGGGGCGAGCCTGTGGCCGCAGAGGCCAGCGTGACGTTGCACCAGCCCGAGGCGCGCCGTGCGTTCTCCCGGGGCAGTTGTCCCTGGATCACGGGACCCTGGCAGTGGTGGGCTGCACAGGCTCCTGGGAGGGGAGGTGTGGATGGTGACCTGTGCTCGCACACAGGCTTCTTGGTGGCGGCAGCAGCAGCCTTAGCGTCTCATGCCCGTCTCTGGGGTACACGCTGATAGCCGCGGCTTATGCCTGTCGCTGTAGCTCATTTAGGTGGTGCTCTGGATCCGCTCTCCTCGCGCACCCAGAAACAATGGTCTCTTGCCTCTTCGGCAGGTCCAGACTTTTTCCCGGACTCCCTGCCAGCTAGCTGTGGCGCACTAGCCCCCTTCAGGCTGTGTTCACGCAGCCAACCCCAGTGCTCTCCCTGGGATCTGACCTCGGAAGCCCGAGCCTCAGCTCCCGTGGCTCTGAAGCTCCCCCTGTGCCCACCCCCTGTCTCCGCCAATGAAGGGGCTTCCTAGTGTGTGGAAACTTTTCCTCCTTCACAGCTCCCTCCCGCAGGTGCAGGTCCTGTCCCTATTCTTTTGTCTTTGTTTTTTCTTTTTTCTTTTGCCCTACCCAGGTATGTGGGGAGTTTCTTGCCTTTTGGGAAGTTTGAGGTCTTCTGCCAGCATTCAGTAGGTGTTCTGTAGGAGCTGTTCCACATGTAGATGTATTTCTGATGTATTTGTGGGGAGGAAGGCAATCTCCACGTCTCACTCCTCCGTCATCTTGAAGGTCTCCCCCAAAATGCATAATTATGTTCTGGAAAATGTCTAAACTTGTATTTGTCTCCCTTCTCCAACAGGCAAGTCTGCATCTTCTTTAAACTTTTCATTCATGTGACTCATTTCATCTTTGTGCCGTAGTGTAATCCATGGGAATTACTGAGGTGTGAAGAACAGTTTGCCCCGACAGTAAATGGCCCCAAACTAGCCTGCTTTTGTAGTTCTTGTGACTGCTTTTGATTGTTCATCTTTTTTTGCGCTGCTGTCAGACCATCCTCACCAAGCCTAAACTGCTTGGTGAAAATTTGAAGATGGCTATGGATTTTTCAGTATGGAGCTCATAGACTTTTTAATTTGAATGATTTATCTCATCACTCATGAGCTTTTCTCAGTTACTTCTAGGAAAGTGGGCTCTTTCCTCATTTAAAGTCTCTCTAGGTAATACAAGTTATAAAACAGAGCTCTTATGTTCTCTTAAGGAAATTTTGTTTATGGTATATAAAAAGAAAAGTTACTGCAGCTTTTTTTGGTAGAATTTTTACCTGAAGTTCACCTTGAAAGGACATGTGCCTGTGGGCATTTTAAAGCAAAACAAACAAAAAAAAGAGGATTGAAATTTCAGAAGTAATCTAAATAAATATTCTATGGTATAGGTATAGGATAGGTATTACTATGAAAAAAAATTTGAACCAGCTTCTGGAAACGCCTGTCAATTCTGTCTTATATTTTGCTGAATTTAGGGAGGTGGCATGTCAGATTGGTAGATCCTCTGGATGTGGAGTTTTTCAGTCTCTGTGATGGGCAGGATAAACCTAAACTTTGGTCAGCCTCTACTGAGGTACAGTTTGGCCTTTCGTCGCATCTTTGACGGCAAAAGGATAGGTGGAATTCACTGGGTGGTATGAATTCTAAGTACTTCTGTGGAATTATAAATACCTCAAGGAAAAGAGCTATCTTAGTTTTCTTTGTATTCACTTAACAAATATTTATTGGCTCTTGAAGCACTTTGGAATAGAGTTCCAAAGTTGAAAACGTTTAGGGCTTAGAGTAAGAAGACGTGGTTTAAATTCCTGCTGTGTCCTTTCGTGATTCAGCTGTGTCCCCGAGTCTCAGGCTACCTTCACAGATAACTGTTGAGTGGCTGCTCTGTTCCAGGTGCTATGCCAAGTGCACAGACACGGCCAGGAAGCAGCTGGACACTCCGTCCCTGCCCTCATGGAGTTTACGGTAGGGCAGGGCTTTGTCAGCTCTGTCGTTTCTGTCCTCCTGTTCAGTGTTTGGCCACATCTTCTTAAGACCTTATTATGTGCATGGATACCTTTATGGTAATAAGAAATGTATACCATTCTCCGTAAGCAGCAGATAACCAAAGGAACCATCCTGTGTTTGAGTCTGGCCAGGTGCTGCTGCCAGCCAAAAGCTCGGTGATGGGAATTCGCAAATTCTTGTCAAGTGTTAGGGGCTGTAAGGATATACTAGTGCCATGCCGAGGGTTGAAAAGGGGGGAAGAAACTTGCTCACTGCATCTTTTTAAACTAAAATAGGAAGATTTTCAAAAACTGAATTGAATGCTTGATTTTCTTACTGTGATGGAGCTGAACTCTGCCTGATGGGGAACCTTCACGGAGGAGGTGAGGGTGGAGTGGTGTCTGGAAGGACAGTTAGGAGTTGACCTGGCAGATAACTGGGAGGAAGGATATTCCAAAAGGCCAGTTATAAAAATTGATTTTATTTGCTTTTGAAATGTATATTATTTAATATCTAGTGTCAAATGTAGAAGTCTGAAATTGTAGAAATTAAGAGACATTTCTCTTTTAATGAAGAATATTGAGACTTTATCATGAAGACTTGTTTTTAAGAGGATCATAGGGGAAAATGCCCTGATTAATCCCCACCTGCTCTCATTTCCTACTAAGGATGAAAACATCACCTCTTGGATTAAAGTTACCAGCCTGCCTCCTGGTCCTCAGGCCCTGAAACTTGCCTCTCCAGCAGTTTCGCAGAGGTTTGGGTTAAAGTGTAAGTCAGGGAGTTTCAAAGATCTTAAAAGATTTTCTGTAGTTCCTGTTTAAGATTGGGTAAAAAATAATATCAGCCATTAGTTGAAATAAAGTGTGATATTTACTTTACTTAGAAAGAAGCAAGCCCCTGACTTTATGGAGCTTACACTCTAGAGGGTAAGAAAGTAAAGAAATAAAATAACCTTGCAAATAAATGTATTTGGTAAAGATGGTAAATGCTAGGAAGGAGAGGTACTCCCTGAGCAAGTGAGAATTGAGACTTGTGGGGGATGTTAAGGGGATTAAAGGAGAGAAGGATCTGGAAGGCAAGGATGCATAGAGACCCTCTGGAGGGAGTGGGGAGAGAGCTGGGTCTCCAACCTCCCTCCATGGTGCCTTTGTATAAGGTCATAATATTTCATACCATTTCCCAGCTCCTGGAAAAAAAGAAATCCATCTTTTCTTAGGTGACCTCTCTCAGCTCTGGAGAGTCTGACGTGGAATTCCAAGAGCTGTAACTGTGACTGAATGTGCCTAATTCCTCAAAAGAGAAGTGCCCTTTGGCTATGGAGTAGCAATATTGAATCTTACCTTGATAGCTGATGATGGGGCAATTGGGAGACACATATATTGGGGATGCTTTATTGTTCCGATTAATGCACTTGAATATGAACCTTGGTGTTCCTTTGCATTATAAAATGCATGTCATAGTAAAAAATTAGTTTCCCTCCTACCAAGGGCCCTATTAGAACTTGGAAAGCCTCCTTCCCGTCTTCCCATCATCTGAATAGTGTGCCCTACTTATGCCCCAGATGACAGGCTTCTTATGGAATTCCTCGTTTCCTGATGATCCTGAGTTTTATTATTTGAGTTACGCTTTTACTACTTACAGGATTTAAAAAAAGAAGAAGAAGAAAAAAAAGAGGCAGTCAGAGTTGGCTTCCAGACAATTTAGAGCTCCCTGTGGCTTCCAACACAGGGCATTTTAAACATTCTCTGCCTTTTTCCTTTCTTGTATTTCTTTGTACAACCCTGCCCTGGTTGTGGTGATTTAATACGCCATGCCTGTAAATATCTACTCCTTGTTTGCATGGAAATAGTGTACAAATTGGATCAAATAGCATTTCCTTTCTCTCCTGACGGCTTGGATTTTTTTTTTTTTAAGTGGCTTTGACGAGAGTCAGGGCCAGATTATTAAATCATCAGGGTGACCCTTTCTGTTCATCAGCCATTAATGAACTTAGAAGACTGGGATCTCATCTGGCAGACAAAATCATTTTGTCTGACAAACAGCTTAAAGTATTTGTAAACAAGGACAAATTGGGATATGTAATTTTTTTTTCCCCCAGTTGGGCCTGTGATCTGAATACATGGGTTTTAGAGTTTTTTTCCCTTTTTAAACTTCTCAGAGGTTGGTAGAAATAAAGCACTGGATTTCTTCATGTTTCATTTACTTCCGTTGTGTTAATTGTCAGCCTGGTGGTTCCCTGAACACAGCAGCTGTTCCGGAATTAACGGGTGAGGTGTCTTAGAAAGAATGCTAGGAAGTGTGTGAGTGAGAGATGGTTTGACCAGTTACTTACTAAGTGACTTTACTGAGTTACTATCTCTGTACCTCAATTTCCTAATTCATAAAATGGATAGTAAAGTAAAATGATAAATACGTATAGTGTGTGTGTATATACATGCTGTATGTATATATTATATACTATATGTATATATACCATACATAGTATATATATTATTGTATGTGTAAATATAAAGTATATATGCATATATGTGTATAATTGTGTGTGCATATATATTTTTTTAATTTATATATACATATAAATAATATATTCATTTTGTGCTTACTAGTGCCTGCAAGCATCTCCTGAAAACAGAAAGACAGACCTCTTTGAGGGTAGACTGTCACTTTCATTGCAGTCTTTCAGCGTATTATTTAATCTTATATTGGAGTACCTAAACTCTGAAGTGGTTTAAAAAGAAAATTAGGACATTAGAAACATTTACCTTCAATTTCTATTCCCTCAAATTTAGAGGAACATTCAGAAATGCTTTAGTTAACCTCCCGGAGTCTTGTTCTAGGGGGTGTGGTGGGAAACAAATGATCTGGAGTCCGATTGCTGTTCCATTCTAGTTGTGTGGTATTGGGCAAATTGCTTAGTTTCCTCTTCTATAAAATGGGGATTGTACCGCCTCGTTTACGGGGTTGGATTTCCATAAGGCACTGTACGTAAAGCCCTTAAAATACAGTGCTTGGTACAAAGAGACCGCTCAGGATATGACAGAAAATAGGACTACTACTAGTAGTAATATTATTGTTTTAGTCATCGGCAATAAAACAATCAATGGTTGCAGTTGTTAAACAGAACAGAAAAAGAGTTCTACTTAACAGAGTATTGGGGAGGGGTGGCTCAAAGGAGTCTGGGTCAGCTTCACTAAAGAGGTGACCTCTGAAGGATGGATTGGAGGTTGTCATTCACAAAAGGAGAAAAAAGGAAGAAGGAAGTGAAAGATCGTCTTAGTGGCTCAGCACTGATTGTTTTCACCAGCTTAGAAGTTCCGTTTGAGTCCATAGGACCTCTTTATGACCCATTGATGAAAGAAGACTCCAGTCCGTCCCCCCCGCCCCAGGCCCCTGCTTACAGCAGAGCCTGCTGTTCAGTGGCCACCTGGGGATTTAGAGCCTCTTCTCTACCCAAGATAGTCAGAATCATGCAGTGGCACTGATGCTGCTGTTTTTACGATCGTGTCCCCTATCTCTTGTCCCCAGCTAGATTTCTCACACACAATAGGCTGCAGTGGATATTTGTTTGATTAAATTAACAATGACAACCCTTCTGCCTGAAGTACCTCTAGTAGACCCCTCTTCTTCCTTTCATGGAAACTCTCATTTCTCAGCTGTCTCTCTCTTTTCCCATCCCCTTGTTCCAGTCTGCCTCCCGGTAAATCTCAAACTGTTCTTCCAAAAGCGTCCTTTTCCTAAAAAAACATAGTCCCTGTTCAAAGGAACTCACTCTCCGATGAGAGAAATCCAGACCCAACGAACTAAAATATATTTTGCCAAGTGCTATGATAGGAGATCAGAAGACAGGTGTTTGACCCCTTACATGATCTTGAGGACATCTCTTGTCTTTCAGGAGATTTAGTTTTTTATCTGTAAATTGGGGACAATGGCAGTCATGTCACAGGATTATTGTGTGGATTAAAGCAGGCAAAGAACTAGAGTGTGCTGCCTGACACGCTTATGTCTAGAAATGGCTCAGGGTAAATAAGGGTTGACCAGTAGAATCTTTTTTTTTTTTTTTTTTAACTTGATTCTTTATTTTGGTAGGGGCTCATCTGTGTTATTGGAGCCTGACCATTCTGATGCCATTGGTATTTTTTCAATTGCGGTCTAGTTTACATGCCATAAATTTCACCCTTTTAAAGTGTACAGTTCAGTGGGTTTTAGCATATTCAGCAGACTGTGTTACTGTCACTACTGTTTACTTCCGGAACGTGTTCATTACCCGCAAAGAAACCCCATACACATCAGCATTCACTCCCCACCCTCCTCTTCCTCGAGTCCTGGGTAAGCACTTTCTGTTTCTGTGGATTCGGACTGGGAGATTCTTGAAGGGTTTCTCCCTCCTCCATCTTGAATGCTTCCAAATCATGAGTCTTCCTATATTTAGGTCCTTTAAACCTTTTAAAAAATATGTGTTGATTTGATAATGATGATGATGATGATGACGACGATGATGATAAAACTGAAACAGCAGGTTGAGAAGATTAGAATTCAGAATCTAGACTTAATTCAGTCCTGTGCTCTCTGGATAACTTTGGATGTGTCTTTCCCTTGTCTGAGCCCCAGTTTCCTTATTCAGATAATTTGTATTGGATTCAAGAACTGTTCCCTCCCCAACTCCCAACTTCTCTGTTAGGTTTAAACTCAGTGATTTTGAGTCTGTGCATGTGTATATATATATATATATATATATATATATATATATATGCCTTTTATATGCTTGTTCTCTAAGTTTCCTGCTGCTTTCTCTTATCTACAAAGCTGGAATTGCCTGCTTTCTTTCAGTTTCAGTGTTCTAATAAATATAAAAATAAGTAAATACATTATGTACACCTTTTTGTGTGTGTGTGTGTATATAAAACAGTGGCTTTTTTTTTCAGGCACCTCCCCTCTGAGAACTAATGAGACAATTCATATAAATTACTTAGCACAGGGTTTGGCACATAGTAAGTACTAAGTAAAAATTCTTTGCTAGGTGAATGATGGGTCACCCTGGGTAAACCAGTTGACCTTTGCCCATGGGAAATTGTTAAATTAATTGTCCCAGATGATCCCAGTTGGAAGCTTTTTTGATCTTGGGATGGCACCTCTGATATCTGCTCTCTTTTACCTTATCCTGCTCTCTTCACGTGGCATGGGAAAATGAAAAACGTCCAAATGAAGACAAATCTATTGGATACCCAAACCACCAGGCTATTGATCCTTAAAGCCAGACAGCAAGGTTATGAATTGGGTGATAAAATGAAAGCATTTAGCTAATGAACTAGCACTTATTAACTAGACTGTTCATGTGTTGCATCCGTCTAATGTGTTGGGTGAGTGAGATATATCGGAACAGTTTGCTTTTTTTTTTAGAAGGCTGGATGCCTGTGATTTAATCTGATTTAATTTGAAAGTGGCAGGAACATTAGCTGAGAGTTCTTACCTGGAGCTAGAAAAGGAGGAGATTGTTAGAAGCCATGAATAGTTCTGCACCCCTGCAGAGGAGGGATTTAAATCTCCTGATGGATTTTGGAACTGATAAGCAAATGTTGTGTTTCGGGTGTCAGAGATCAGTGTGGGAGCCTGTAATTATTTTAATTGGATGCCAAGGCCCAGAGGGAAGTGAGTGTCCAGTTGGGTCATGGAGTAAGGTGCTAGAACTAGGTATTCTGAAGCTTGCTTTATGCTCTTTCTTTCACACCATTTAGAGTGTTGAGACCGTAGTAGTTTTCAGGCCGTCCTATCCATCCTCCAGTTGCCTTGAGTCAGTCCTGCTGCCCTTTGACCCATGGCCTCTGGGGACCAGGTATCCCTGTGACCCCATAGAACTGAAACGTCTCTTCCTGACTCTGCCTCATGGTGGTTTCTTTTCTTGACCTTTGTGTGATGGGGAAGGTAACTGTTATGGGATGAATTGTGTTCCCCCCAGGGACTTCCCTGGTGGTACAGTGGTTAAGAATCCACCTGCCAATGCAGGGGGACACAGGTTTGATCCCTGGTCCGGGAAGATCCCACATGCCGTGGAGCAACTAAGCCCGTGAGTCACAACTACTGAGCCCGCGCGCCACGGCTACTGAAGCCCACGCGCCTGGAGCCCGTGCTCCGCAACAAGAGAAACCACCACAGTGAGAAGCCACACACTGCAATGAAGAGTAGCCCCCGCTCGCTGCAACTAGAGGAAGCCCGCACGCAGCAACGAAGACCCAATGCAGCCAAAAAAAATAATTGTGTTTCCCCCAAAATTTATATGCTGAAGTCCCAGCCCCCAGGACCTCAGAATGTGTTCTTTTTCTGGAAATAAGATGTCATCATTGCAGTTGTCATTGTACCCCAAGCCGAGGGATAACCAGAAGCTCAGAGAGGGGCCTGGAACAGGTCTTCCCCTAAGCGTCTTCAGAGGGAGCATGCCCTACTCATATCAGGATCTTGGACTTCTAGCCTCCAGACTATGAGATGATAAATTTCTGCTGTTTAAACCACCCAGTTTGTGGTACTTTGTTACAGCAGTCCTAGGAAAGTAATGCAGTAACCCACTAAGCGTTCTATACCATGAAAGTACAATTAGTTACGAGAGGGGAAAAAGTAAAGAGGAGACTGTACCTTCTTATCCCACTCCCAGTTCTTTTGTTTTTTAATGATCAAACTGTCATTAAGTGCTTGATAAATCAGTGTTCATTATATACCTGCTCTGTACCGGATAACATGCCGGGCACGTCTCCACCATATTGCATCCTGGTTCTACCCCATACTGTGTGTGTAACGTGTGGCATGTTATTTTTTAATTTTTTAAATAATTTTATTTATTTATTTATTTTTGGCTGCGTTGGGTCTTCGTTGCTGTGCGTGGGCTTTCCGTAGTTGCGGCGAGCGGGGGCTACTCTTCGTTGCGGTGCACAGGCCTCTCATTGTGGTGGCTTCTCTTGTTGCGGAGCACGGGCTCTAGGTGCACGGGCTTCAGTAGTTGTGGCACACGGGCTCAGTAGTTGTGGCATGCGGGCTCTAGAGCGCAGGCTCAGTAGTTGTGGCGCACGGGCTTAGTTGCTCCGTGGCATGTGGGATCTTCCTGCACCAGGGCTCGAACCCATGTCCCCTGCATTGGCAAGCGGATTCTTAACGTGTGGCATGTTATTTAACCCACACTGAGCCATGGTTTTCTCAGCTGTACAGTGGAACTATGATACACAACTATTAGGAGTTCTAGGAGGATTAAATGAGATGTAAATGTGGTCAGGCACCCAGCATAGAGCCAGGCACACAGTAGATGCTAAGTAGATGCTGTTACTTGAGCTCCCCATGTGCCAGCTTCTAGAAATTTAAAGCCATTAATAATAATAAAGATGCTTCCTTATGTGCATAGAACAAAGGGATTTAGGTAACCTCAAGAAAAGCCATTCTTCTCAAACAAGTACTTATACACAAACGTTCTTGGTAGCATTGTTCACAACAGCCAAAAGATGGAGACAACCCAAATCTCTCAACCGATAAATGGATCAATAAATGTGGTACATGCAGGCAATGGAATATTATTCAACCATAAAAAGGAATAACACACTGATACAGGCTAGAACATGGATGAACCTCAAAAACATTATATGAAGTGAAGGAAGCCAGACAGAAAAGGCTGCATACTGTATGATTCCTCTTAAATGAAATATCTGGAATTGGTGAATCTATAGAGACAGAAAGCAAATTGGTGGTTGCTAGGAGCTCGGGGGAGGGGAAAGTGGGGAGTGACTGCTTAATGGTATGGGATAATTTTTTTTGTAGTGATGGAAATTTTTTGGAATTAAATAAAGGTGGTGGTTGCTCAAAACTATGAATGCACTAAATGCCACTGAATTGTACATGTGAAAATGGTTCATTCTATGTCCTGTGAATTTTACCTCAATACAAAGAAAATCCATTCTTCTTTAATTGCAGGGATATTTATGTGGCCCAAATCAGGGGAACATGGAACAAGGGTTAAAATATATAACTACTGGGAGTCATCACACAGGACAGTTAGATATCATGGAATCTGGAGGCCCTTCAGCATCTACTCTTTAATCTAGGAGAGATGTTTTCTGTGATCTGAGGCAAATAATGTTTCTGTCCCCCTAAAAGAGGAATGGCCTTTGTGGCATTCTTCCTCCTGTGGCTCAGTGACACCGTGACTTTTCCCTCATTGCAGCCCATGGCCAGGACTGAGTCATGGGCCATCCCCCAACCAATCCCTGGCAAAGGAGAATGGTGTTGCTCCAGCACACTGAGACCAGCTGTGATTTATCCCCTGCAGCCGGAGGTCCCCTCTCAGCACAGTGCCGCCCCACTGTCTTTGTCCCTTAGGACTCTGTAACACAGTGCCATAGACTGGGTGGCTTATGAACAGCAGACGTTTATTCCTCACAGTTCTGGAGGCTGGAAGTCCAAGATCAGGTGCCAGCATGGTCGGGTTCTGGTGTGGCCCCTCTTCTGGTTTGCAGAGTGCTGACTTCTCCTTGTATCCTCTCATGGTGGAGACAGCCCCTTTAATAAGGACACTAATCCCATTCAGGGGGGCTCCACCCTCATAACCTAATGACCTCTGAAAGACCCCTACCTCCTAATACCATCATATTGGGGATTAGGATTTCAATATATGAATTTTGAGAGATACATTCATTTCATTGTACCCACACATGGGCCAAATCAGCATTTTGTTAACAGAAATGTTCCCAAATCAAGGACATGGCTCTAGGCTTGGCTCCCAGCCTTCAGGTTGGCCTCTGGGTTGCACTTTCTCCTGCACTGACTCAGTCCTCACATGGCTTGCAGAGGTGTTAGCTTCCTCAAGCACAGATGCTGTAATTCCTGCTCACTGATCTTCAGTAGCTCCCCAGGAGCTGTGGAATGAAGTTGACGTTCTCCTTCACTTAGCATTCAAGGCCGTCCCGGTCTCATTCCCTCCACCCGTCAGTCTTGTTATGTGATGGCTCTGCGCACTGTCCTTTGGAAGGATGGTTTGCTGCCATCCCCTGGCCCCAGGCATGCCCTTCACTTCTCCCAGTGGTTCCCTCTGCCAGGGATGACTGCTTTTGCCTTGCCAGCCTTTCGACATTGTGGCATCCTCTTTGGCTCAGATCAGATGTTTTTTTCCTGAGACCCCTGCCTCCCCTGGTCCTATCTTGTGTTCATGTTCATGGGATCTGTGTCTGTCTGTCCGCTGTGTTCTCACAGGGCTCCTCAAGGGTGGGGACCCTGTCTTATTCACTTCTGTAACCCTGGCCCCAAGCCCCAGGCCTGGAATAGAGCGTATGCCCAGTAAACATGGCCTGTGTAGAATTGATGAATGGCAAAGAGTTGAGAAAAAGCAAAGAACTCACTGCTTTCATTTTCATTTGCCACAAGAGATATTTGCATAAAATCTCCATCGGCCTCTGAACGTGGAGGAAAAAATAGACTCTGCAAGTTAGACACGTAATCCTCCAACAGTCGGGAAGACTGGAGTGCATTTTGCAGTATCGGCCCTTGTTAAATGCTTATGAGCGTTTGCTTAAGCAGAATGAAAATGTGAGGCATGCCTGCATAAATCATCCCTTTCCAGAATGGAAATCAAAAGAACGAAGACCGAAACACTCCGATGGGTGGCTTCATGAGTAGCCTCGTGGATGTGATTAAAAGCTGATTTAACATTCAGAAGAAAAACATAAAAATCAGCCTTCCCGGAGCTGGAGTCTGACCCCAGGAAAAGTGTATATCCTCAGGAAAGATCAATTTGCATTAAAGATCTCTTTGGCAATGCATTGTTGAAAGAGGTTAATATTGTAAGTGGAAATTTTTGATTGCTTCACGATTCTTTTTCCCCTTTTTTGCTTCACCACCTGTGTCACCCCAGAGAGAGCTCTGTGCTAGAAGTGATATTCTCACTTCTTGCCTATTGTTGTCTTTACCAAGCTTGCGTTCCTGCCCTTAAAAAGCAGAATCCCGGTTGTATGGTATGATAGAAGGGAAGGAAATTAGGAAAAGTACCTGGGATGCAGGTCAATGCACTCCACTTCCCCAGGCCAAGGGAGGCGATTTTGGAGGAGAAGATGACCACGGTGAATTTGTAGTTCTTCCTGGCATGTTTCCCCTGGAAACATGCTCTGAGCCCTTTAATGAGGGATGGATGGGTCCCCCCTGAAGAAGCGGTGCCTTAGACCATGGTTTCCCAACCTCGGCCCTGTTGTTATTTTGGGCTAGATAACTGTTTGTTTGGGGGCTGTTCTGTGCTTTGTAAGATGCTTAGCAGCATCTGTGACCTCAACTCACGAGATGCTAGTAGTACCCCATTCTCTCTAGTCTTGATGATCAAAAATGTCTCTTAGACATTGCCAAATGTCCCTGGGTAGAGGGCAAAATCATCCGTAATAGAGATCCACTGTTTTAGAGGCTTACCATGTTGCTAAGCAGAAGTTAGTCTAGTAGCAAGAGGAGGCGGCAGTGGAAAGGCAGGGAAGTGTGAAGGACATGGTGCCCTTCCTTCACCTGGTGGTCCTGCACCGGAAGGTATGACTTGGGTGGACCTGGAGTGACTAGGTTGGCAGGAGTCACATCCAGGAGGCCTTTAATTGCCTCCCTGAGGAAAGCACATTGGGTCTGAAGTAAGAAGTCTTGGGGTTAATCCAGTGCCCCTCTTCCCAGCTGTGTGAACTGAGTTACCTAACCTTTCGAGCCTCGGTGCCTTTATCTGTAAAGTGGAGTCTCCCAGATTGGTTGTGAAGCCTGAGTGACCTCAGGCCATGTGGAAGTGTCAGTGTGGTGCCTGGCATCCTAGTTGCCCAATGAACGTTGCCCTCTTTCCTGAGCGCTCCCAACTCTGGTTAAATCCAGTTCTCTCTAGTTCTGCCACCACCCGCCCAAGGTTGCTATTTATCCAGCCTGTATTACTGCAAAGCCACCAGCATTCTCTGCCTCAAGTCCATTGTCAAGCCCGCAGCCAAACTTACTTCCCTAAACAGGATGGTGTGAAGGCCTAGAAGATATTTAAACTGGTACCGTCCAGCATCATGGCTCTGCAGCACCTGAAGTGTGGCTAGGTCAAATGGAGATGTGCTGTTAATATAAGGTACCCTCTGGATTTTGATGATGTAGAATGAGGAAAAGAGTGAAAAATATCTCATTAATATTTTGCATTGACTATGTGTTAAAATGCTAATATTTTAGACATGCTAAGTTGAACAAAATGTATCATTAAAATTAACTTCTCTTATTTACTTTTACCTTTTTAAAAGTAGGTATGGAAAACAGGATGAGTTTTGTAAGAGTAGCTATTGTCTTATCCAAGGAAGCATATTGGTTCTTCATGGGAGAATCATTTCCTGGTACAAAGTATTGAAGTAGAATTTGTTTCATGGGGCAGTCCCTTTTTAAAGAACGGAAGTTGTCTCCTTATAAAGAGCAGTAACGTATTGAATAATTGCTCAGCACATTTCTTTTTTTCTTCCTGGCAGATGTTAGGATGTTCTTTCCTTTGTATAGTACTCCCTTTGCTGATATGCACCACCTTGAGGCTGGGCCAGGGCACAGTCATATTTATTAATTCCCTCTCCTCCTTTATATGGACTGAATGTCTGTGTCCCCCTAAAATCTGTATATTGAATTCTAACCCCCAGTGTGATGGTTTTGGGAGGTGATTAGGTCATGAGGGTGGAACCCCCATGAATGGAATCAGTGCCCTTATAAAAGAGACCCCAGAGAGCCCCCTCACCTTTTCCACCATGTGAGGACACAAGGAGAAGATGGCCACCTGTGAACCAGGATGCACCCAGACACGGTCCTCACCAGACACAGAATCTACCAGCACCTTGGTCTTGGGCTTCCCAGTCTCCAGAACAGTGAGAAATGAATGTGTGCTGTTTAAGCCACCCAATCGATGATATTTTTGCTATAGCAGCCCAGATGGACTAAGATGCCCTTCTACATGCTTTGTGGATGTCACAGCAAGGAGGCAGTAGTGTCTGTGGTGTCTCTAGAATTTGATTGGTCAAGCAGATAAAATTCAACTAATTCATTTTTATATTATTAATACTACTGTAGTATCTCACGTTGTTGTGTAATTGTATTTGGGTTTCATTTGATCTCCCTTGATCCCTGTGACAACCCTTAATGCTTGATATTGCCATGGGCCTTCACAAAAAGAGATGGGAGGTTCTGAGGTATTGAATGACTTTCTGAGATCCTACAGCCTATGGGCAAAGCTCAGGTCCTGATGCCCGGTCCTCTTATAAATGCTGTGAGGTCCGTGTGAAATTCACGCTGTGCCTTGGGGGTTGTTTTTTAAAACATAATTAGAAACAAAACAGGCAAAACTCTCAGGCTGCGGGTAGCGTGTCCTAACTGCAGAGTTTTGGGGAAATGGGTGGTTGAAAACTGGGTTCGTGACCCTAGGGAGGCCTCTGCCCTTGATCTGGGCCATCACAGTGGTTCCGAGGTAAAAGGACCTGTTTCCCTGGAGCAGGAGAATTTGACTTCCCAGCGGGATCAGGACCAAGTAAGTTGGCGGGGATGGACCCTTCGAGACCTTAAAACACAGTGAACTCCACGTTGTTCGTGTTTGTTTCAAAGCATATTGCATGTGGCTCTTACTCTTGCAGTTCACATGATCAGTTTTTAAACAGTGACTCCCAGGCCAATGCCATTCTCCGAATGAAAAAAGAGATCACGAGTGCCAGTTCGACAGCCGAAGCTACAGGTTCATCTGCAGGAGGGAGAGGCTTTGGGGCTTGATGTGCAGAGGAGGAGGTGGAGGAGGGAAGAGACTGCTGGTAGGCCTTTAGGAGGGATGCTCCAGGTCCAGTGCCTCTTGTGTGCTCTTCCTCCGGGGGCAGAGAAAGGAGAGAAAGTGACCGAAGTGAACTTTGCAAGGGACCTCAGACGTAACAAAGGGTTTCTAAGGGGCAGACCATTGCTGCAGGGACCTACTTGAGGTGCTGTGTGGATTTTGTTTCTCATATTACAGATGGTGTACAGTCAGACAGCTAGCTGGCAGACTTTTGTTTAAAAGGGCTTTGGGAACAGTACAAGTGACAGCAAGGTGCCTGCTTGCCGAGGCTCTCCCAGCACCTTCATCTGTTCATTTGAGGAATGCCTGCTATGTGTCTGGGTACGCATTGAATATAAAGCAGTCATGGACTTTGCCCAAGTGGAGATGACAATCTAGTGGGTGAGGCAGCCATTCAACGAGTAGTCAAATAATTGGATAATTCCAAAATTTGATGAGTCCTGTGAAGGAAACACCCAGGGCGTGGTGATAAAGTGAAGTGGGTTGGGGAGGAGGATACTTAGGCCTAGGAGTGTCCCAGAAGACCTCTCTGAGTTGGTAGCTTTCAAGATCTAGACTTGAAGAGATGCAGCCAGATCTAGACTTGCCAGCAGTGCAGCCCTAGAGATAGTTAGAAGTTAGCCAAGCAAGTCTTTGTCGGTGTGGCAGAGAGTTTAGGATTTGAGAGCTGGGGGAAACATTGAATGATTTCAAGCATGATCAGAGATAGGAGGTGCTGCAGGAAGCACACATGGGAGATGATGGTGGCTTTGATTCATATCGTGGCAGGAAAACGGGAGAGAAATGGGTGTGTTATGGGAAAGAGTACATGTTTTAAAGGTGAAAAGGGCAGGATGGGAGGATGCGTGGACTTGACAAGATGAGAGGGGTAAGTGAGGCATTGAGAATGGCTCCCAGGTGTCTGGCCTGAGCGATGGAGTAGATGATGTTGCCCTTTATGGAAGTGGGAAAGATCTAGGGAGGGACGGGTTTGGAAGGGAAATCGGGAGTTGAGGTCTGAGGCATGTGCAGTAGAGGAAGATCATGATACATGTCAATCTGGAGGTCAAGGAGAGGCTAGGGTTAGAGATATAAAGGTGGGAGTCATCAGCCTAGAGATTGTTTTACAAGCCATTGGAATGGGGGATATCACCTGGGTAGAGAAACAAAGATGCGTCCCCAACTGATTCCTGGAACACTCCTGGAATTTACCATTCTGAAAAGAAGAGGTTTGGGGAGAAAAGGCATATATGAAATAAATATTTCAGGGACTTCCTTGGTGGTTCAGTGGTTAAGAATCTGCCTGCCAATGCAGGGGACACGGGTTCGAGTCCTGGTCCAGGAAGATCCCACATGCCATGGAGCAACTAAGTCCGTGCGCCACAACTACTGAGCCTGCACTCTAGAGCCCGTGAGCCACAACTACTGAGCCCGCGAACCACAACTACTGAAGCCTGCGCGCCTAGAGCCTGTGCTCTGCAACAAGAGGAGCCACCGCAATGAGAAGCCCGCGCACCACAACGAAGAGTAGGACCTGCTCGCCGCAACTAGAGAAAGCCCGTGTGCAGCAACGAAGACCCAATGCGGCCAAAAAAAAAGAAAAGAAAAAAAATCTCAGAGGATAGGAGAGTGAGTTTACCAGAGAAAGAATAGTAGCATTTCTGAGCAGGTGACCGCCCATTTGAAACCAGAAATGATTAAAGGGAACGAATCTGCCTGCCCGAGAGCATGATTTCATACCCTAACATTTGGTTTCCCACGGAAAGCCGTGGAGAACAAGCATAGTTGTGTTCGTTCATTTGAAGCATCAGATTTCTCCAGGCTAGTACGGTTGGAAAAAAGGAGGGCCAAGGGGGGTGTGAGTCCTTGCAGAGGGAAGTTATAATCATAAACCAGGGCATCTGAGCCGAGTAAGTGAAAATATAAAGAAAATCTAGACCTGGATGAATAGTAATGAAGAAAGCCAGTGGATTGAGGTTCATGAAGACAGCGAAGCATTTGTGTAAGGGCAGCCTGGGGAAGCGACCAGAGGGCCTGGGCGGCCACTCATGTTGACATTTGCTATCTCGGAGGTTGTTCTAGAATGTGAACCTGGCAGATATTGTGAATTGGCTAATTTGCATCACGGTATTAAGGTGGAGAGGAGTGGTGAGAACTAAAGTCTTCCAAGAATGAGAGGTGTGACCAGGACTTATTTGCTTAATGACTGAGTAGGACAGAGAGCCCATGGTGGTGCCTCAGAGGAACAGTGGTCTTCCTGCGAGGGAGGGGCAGAAGATTCGGTAGCGACAACTGGAAACCAGGAGGGTGGAGACCCACTTCCTAGTCCTTAGGTATGTGGACTAAGAATGCCACCTCAGCCACTGCAGCCGCCCCTAATGGTGCACTTTGAGGAGCCTCAGGATGGGAAAGAAAAGGCCCTAGATAGCTAAGGTGCATTTCAAAGGAATGATTTCAGTGAGCCCAGACTCTTGCATCTTCCCATACACAGAACAGCGCTAAATTCGTTAACGTGAGATGTCTGGTTTTCTTTAATTAACAGGAATCTTTTGATGTTCCAGCTACCTGGTTTTTGTTGCAAAATACCTGTATATCCTGGCTCCTCCCATACCTCTTCAGAGCAAACTGAAAGGCTGCCTCCAGGGTTTGAAGTCCTCAGAAAGTCCACCGAATAAAACAGAATTCTTAACTTTTAGGATGTGCATTTTTTTTTCCAGTTGTTATGTGTTTGCCTCCAGAGAGTAGTGGAAAGACTTTTCCCTTGGGAAAGCAGTGGTCCAGAGGACAGCTATGCATTCCCTTAAAAGCTGGAGGTGGAATGAAGTGAGGGGAAGTTGAGGATAAAGAGGAATGTGTGGGTCACACAGTGGAAGTTCCACAGGATTTCTTCGTTGGACTTGGGAGGAAAGAGTGGGCTGGAGGTTGTGTGACAGGAGTAGTTTGTATGATAATGAACATCCAAGGAGGCTGCTGGCTCTCGCTGAGAGATTCAGGCCTTGACCCACTCAGTACATATTTATTGATCACCTCCTTGTGTGCCAGATGCTGTGCTGGCAACAAACAAGCAGCAGTGGCCAGAATGGACAAGCTGCCTGCCCTTGAAGTATCTGCTCTGACTGGGGAGGTTCAGACTGGTCATCAATTGTGTGTCCTGTAGCAAAGAACTGTTTTCCTGTTTTTTTTTCAGAAAATACTAGAATTTGAATCCCAGGGTTTCCAACAACTAAATCAGTGTCCTTAGCCTCTTTTAGTGTCGATTATGCCTTCTGTAAAATGGGTGTGGTGGTGCCTCTGTGGGTGGTGTTGGTGTTGCTCAGTTATTATTCAAATGTGCAAGAATTGCTTTTGCCAGGAGGTCAGGGTGGGTCATCAGAGCTACGGTCAGTCCGTAAGATGCTTGTGTTTAATTAGAAAAAGGCACTTTTACTTCTAGAAACTCTGCTTCCATCAGTCAGAGAACTGTTGTAGTAAATATGCAATCGAAGAAGTCCAGGAAGTGAATGGTGTGCCCTCCTGCACTGGCTTGTCCCTGCAGGGTGAGGGGAGGGGAGAGGCCAGCTTTGGGTATTAACCAGTTATTTACTAAGTGCTTGAGTACAGGCCTCTCAAACAGTAACGTGCCCTCGAATCACTTAGGCTCTTGTTAAAATGCAGATTCTGATTCATTGGGGCCGGGGTGGGGCCGATATTCTGCAGTGGCTGCTGGTTCAGAGACCACACTTTGGGTTGAGATGGCTACGTGTAAACCTTTGTCTTAAATGCCGGTAGAAGACCTGGATCCTTTGCCCTTAGGGGTTTTGGTCTGATGTGGAGAGATTAATGCACAGGAAATGATTAGAAAACAATTAAGTGATCAGGAATGCGCTCTTGACACCTGTTGGGGTTTAGAAACAAAGAGAAGGAATGCCTCTAGGTCTGGACGTGCCAGAAAGCTTTCACAGAAGCAGTAAGGACTTGAAATTCCTCCTGAGGTCCAGCAGAGGAGGAAGGACATTGCAGGACGGTTGGGGGTATGTGTGAGAGGATGGCTTGGGTATAGACATGAGGTGGGGATGTCATACCAGCAATAATACAAATAATGATAACAGCCAAGCTAACATCGGTAGAGGTTCTGTCTACTGTAGGACCTGTTTTATAAGCTCTTTGCCCTCTTAGTACACGGGTGACGATGTTATGACTCTCAGGATTCAGCCACTCTTTTTGTTAGAAAAATCGGTGGCCCAAGTCTGTTACTTGTCCTAGGATCAATTTGGGATCCTAAGTGATTCTGATGGGTTTGGCCATTGTGTTCTTTTTTTGGGGGGAGTATTTATTTATTTATTTATTTGTTCATTCATTCATTCATTTATTTATGGCTGCATTGGGTCTTCATTGCTGCATGCGGGCTTTTCTCTAGTTGCGGCGAGTGGGAACTACTCTTCGTTGCGGTGCGTGGGCTTCTCATTGCGGTGGCTTCTCTTGTGGAGCACGGGCTGTAGGCGCACGGGCTTCAGTAGTTGTGGCTCTTGGGCTCCAGAGCGCAGGCTAGAGCTTAGTCGTGGCACACGGGCTTAGTTGCTCCGCGGCATGTGGAATCTTCCCGGACCAGGACTCGAACCCGTGTCCTCTGCATTGGCAGGCGGATTCTTAACCACTGCGCCACCAGGGAAGTCCCATTGTGTTCTTTAGACTTTGTTATTTTTGGAGGTTACTTAGATTTTTATTCTCTCTTCATGTGCAGTGTTTCTGGACAATCCACACGTCTTGAACACCCATGAAAAATCATTTCTAACATCCATGATGCTAATTAAAAGACAGCCTCTGGTGGTCTCATTTTATGTTTGTTTGGTTTTTTTACAACAGAAACGAACACAGTATTGTGAAGCAGTTATACTACAATAAAGATCTATTTAAAAAAAAAAAAAAAAAAGACAGCCTCTGGTGTTGATCAGAGATGGCTGAACACAGCAGTGTTTGGAATGTGGGCCTCTGACTGGGGTCTTTCAGGTGGTAACTAGCAACCCCTCCAGGGTATATTCCCACCTAGGATCCTACATATGTTAACTCACTGCCCCTAGCATGTAAGGTAAAAGTAACACGTATATACTACAGTGTTTGCACTGAGGTGTTTTGAATTGAAAGCAATATAACAAGAAGACATAGTGATTTAAGCTTTTAAATATTTTTAAATGATAAAAGGAATGCATACTCCTTATATTTATATAATATTTAGGAAAAGTATATGCTCGTGTATATTGAAATTATCCATATGCTATACCCAGAGATAACTTTCAACACTTATACCTTTTTCATAACTATAGCTACGTAGGTATTATATGTTTATATACAATTTATTACATTGGATTGAAGGATACTTGCAATCACATTTTATGTTCAACTTTGAATCCTACCTTTTGTGGCTTAACAGCTCACGAGAATTTTTCTGGCTCATACAGTGTATTTCATAGATGTGAATTTCATTGGTTGAGACAAATGGGAGAAGACAGATGGAGTAGATATTTAGGAGGAGAAATTGACCAGCTTGGCTCAGGAATTGGATGTTGGATTTGAGGGAGGGGCATTTAGAGATGACTCTTAGACACCTGGATTAATAGGTGAGGCCTTCTCCCTTTCCCCAGGCAAGAACAGTTTAGAGACTGGTTTTCTAGTTAATGCATCAACATTTGCAAATGCTTGGGATGTAATTTCCAGCCCACCTCTGGTTTCTTCCTTCCTTTCTTTTTCTTATGTTGATTCCTATATTAACTTCCTGGAGGAACTTCTGATATAAATTGAGATTTTTCTTTAAAATGTGTTTCTAGTGCACAGAGGTGTCATTTAAAAGTCAAATTCATGAAGGAATATTTTTTACCTGCTGGGTTTAATTTCAGATGCCAGTGTTATCATAAAAGGCAAACCACCCTAGACTCTGTTTTAAAACTTTGTTCAAACTGTGCCAGTTGAAATTAACTTCTGCAGATGGAGAGAGGAAAGGAGGAAAATAAGTGTTGTAAAGAGTCTTTTTTTTTTTAATTTTGAATTTTATTTTATTTATTTTTTTATACCGCAGGTTCTTATTAGTCATCAGTTTTATACACATCAGTGTATACATGTCAATCCCAGTCGCCCAATTCATCACACCACCATCCTCACCCCGCGCCGCTTTCCCCGCTTGGTGTCCATACGTTTGTTCTCTACATCTGTGTCTGTATTTCTGCCCTGCAAACCGGTTCATCTGTACCATTTTTCTAGGCTCCACATATATGCGTTAATATACGATATTTGTTTTTCTCTTTCTGACTTACTTCACTCTGTATGACAGTCTCTAGATCCATCCACGTCTCCACAAATGACCCAATTTCGTTCCTTTTTATGGCTGAGTAATATTCCATTGTATATATGTACCACAACATCTTTATCCATTCGTCTGTCGATGGGCATTTAGGTTGCTTCCATGACCTGGCTATTGTAAATAGTGCTGCAATGAACATTGGGGTGCATGTGTCTTTTCGAATTATGGTTTTCTCTGGGTATGTGCCCAGTAGTGGGATTGCTGGATCATATGGTAATTCAATTTTTAGTTTTTTAAGGAACCTCCATACTGTTCTCCATAGTGGCTGTATCAATTTATATTCCCACTAACAGTGCAAGAGGGTTCCCTTTTCTCCACACCCTCTCCAGCATTTGATGTTTGCAGATTATCTGATGATGCCCATTCTAACTGGTGTGAGGTGATACCTCATTGTAGTTTTGATTTGCATTTCTCTAATAATTAGTGATGTTGAGCAGCTTTTCATGTGCTTCTTGGCCATCTGTATGTCTTCTTTGGAGAAATGTCTGTGTAGGTCTTCTGCCCATTTTTGGATTGGGTTGTTTGTTTTTTTACTATTGGGCTACATGTGCTGTTTATATGTTTTGGAGATTAATCCTTTGTCCGTTGATTTGCTTGCAAATATTTTCTCCCATTCTGAGGGTTGTCTTTTCGTCTTGTTTATGGTTTCCTTTGCTGTGCAAAAGCTTTTAAGTTTCATTAGGTCCCATTTGTTTATTTGTGTTTTTATTTCCATTACTCTAGGAGATAGATCAAAAAAGATCTTGCTGTGAGTTATGTCAAAGAGTGTTCTTCCTATGTTTTCCTCTAAGAGTTTTATAGTGTCTGGTCTTACATGTAGGTCTCGAATCCATTTTGAGTTTATTTTTGTGTATGGTGCTAGGGAGTATTCTAATTTCATTCTTTTACATGTAGCTGTCCAGTTTTCCCAGCACCACTTATTGAAGAGACTGTCTTTTCTCCATTGTATATCCTTGTCTCCTTTGTCGTAGATTAGTTGACCATAGGTGCGTGGGTTTATCTCTGGGCTTTCTATCTTGTTCCATTGATCTATGTTTCTGTTTTTGTGCCGGTACCATACTGTCTTGATTACTATAGCTTTGTAGTATAGTCTGAAGTCAGGGAGTCTGATTCCTCCTGCTCCGTTTTTTTCCCTCAAGACTGCTTTGGCTGTTCGGGGTCTTTTGTGTCTCCGTACAAATTTTAAGATTTTTTGTTCTAGTTCCGGAAAAAAATGCCATTGGTAATTTAATAGGGATTGCATTGAATCTGTAGATTGCTTTGGGTAGTAGAGTCATTTTCACAATATTGATTTTTCCAATCCAAGAACATGGTATGTCTCTCCACCTGTTGGTATCATCTTTAATTTCTTTCATCAGTATCTTATAGTTTTCTGCATACAGGTCTTTTGTCTCCCTAGGTAGGTTTATTCCTAGGTATTTTATTCTTTTTGTTGCAATGGTAAATGGGAGTGTTTCCATCATTTCGCTTTCAGATTTTTCATCATTAGTGTATAGGAATGCAAGAGATTTCTGTGCATTAATTTTGTATCCTGCAACTTTACCAAATTCATTGATTAGCTCTAGTAGTTTTCTGGTGGCATCTTTAGGATTCTCTATGTATAGTATCATGTCATCTGCAAACAGTGACAGTTGTGCTTCTTCTTTTCCAATTTGTATTCCTTTTATTTCTTTTTCTTCTCTGATTGCCATGGCTAGGACTTCCAAAACTATGTTGAATAATAGTGGTGAGAGTGGACATCCTTGTCTTGTTCCTGATCTTAGAGGAAATGCTTTCAGTTTTTCACCATTGAGAATGATATTTGCTGTGGGTTTGTCCTATATGGCCTTTATTATGTTGAGGTAGGTTCCCTCTATGCCCACTTCCTGGAGAGTTTTTATCATAAATGGGTGTTGAATTTTGTCAAAAGCTTTTTCTGCATCTATTGAGATGATCATATGGTTTTTATTCTTCATTTTGTTAATATGGTGTACCACATTGATTGATTTGCATATACTGAAGAATCCTTGCATCCCTGGGATAAATCCCACTTGATCGTGGTGTATGATCCTTTTAATGTGTTGTTGGATTCTGTTTGCTAGTATTTTGTTGAGGATTTTTGCATCTATATTCCTGAGTGATAATGGTCTGTACTTTTCTCTTTTTGTAGTATTTTTGTCTGGTTTTGGTATCAGGGTGATGGTGGCCTCATAGAATGAGTTTGGGAGTGTTCCTTCCTCTGCAATTTTTTGGAAGAGTTTGAGAAGGATGGGTGTTAGCTCCTCTCCGAATGTTTGATAGAATTCACCTGTGAAGCCATCTGGTCCTGGACTTCTGTTTGTTGGAAGATTTTTAATCAGTTTCAATTTCATTACTTCTGATCAGTCTGTTCATATTTTCTGTTTCTTCCTGGTTCAGTCTTGGAAGGTTATACCTTTCTAAGAATTTGTCCATTTCTTCCAGGTTGTCCATTTTATTGGCATAGAGTTGGTTGTAGTAGTCTCTTAGGATGCTTTGTATTTCTGCGGTATCTGTTGTAACTTCTCCTTTTTCATTTCTAATTTTATTGATTTGAGTCCTCTCCCTCTTTTTCTTGATGAGTCTGGCTAATGGTTTATCTATTTTGTTTATCTTCTCAAAGAACCAGCTTTTAGTTTTATTGATCTTTGCTATTGTTTTCTTTGTTTCTATTTCATTTATTTCTGCTCTGATCTTTATGATTTCTTTCCTACTACTAACTTTGGGTTTTGTTTGTTCTTCTTTCTCTAGTTCCTTTAGGTGTAAGGTTAGATTGTTTGCTTGAGATTTTTCTTGTTTCTTGAGGTAGCCTTGTATAGCTGTAAACTTCCCTCTTAGAACTGCTTTTGCTGCATCCCATAGGTTTTGGATCATCATGTTTTCATTATCATTTGTCTCTAGGTGTTTTTTGATTTCCTCTTTGATTTCTTCAGTGATCTCCTGGTTATTTAGTAACGTATTGTTTAGTTTCCACGTGTTTGTGTTTTTTACGTTATTTTCCCTGTAACTGATTTCTAATCTCATAGCGTTGTGGTCAGAAAAGATGCTTGATACAATTTCAATTTTCTTAAATTTTCTGAGGCTTGATCTGTGACCCAAGATGTGATCTATCCTGGAGAATGTTCCATGTGCACTTGAGAAGAAAGTGTATTCTGCTACTTTCGGGTGGAATGTTCTATAAATATCAATGAAATCTATCCAGTCTATTGTGTCATTTAAAGCTTGTGTTTCCTTATTTATTTTCTGTTTGGATGATCTGTCCATTGGTGAAAGTGGGGTGTTAAAGTCGCTTACTATTATTGTGTTACTGTTGATTTCCCCTTTCATGGTTGTTAACATTTGCCTTATGTATTGAGATGCTCCTATGTTGGGTGCATATATATTTATAATTGTTATATCTTCTTCTTGGATTGATCCCCTGATCATTATGTAGTGTCCTTCCTTGTCTCTTGTAACATTCTTTATTTTAATGTCTATTTTATCTGATATGAGTATTGCTATTCCAGCTTTCTTTTGATTTCCATTTGCATGAAATATCTTTTTCCATCCCCTCACTTTCAGTCTGAATGTGTCCCTAGGTCTGAAGTGGGTCTCTTGTAGACAGCATATATATGGGTCTTGTTTTTGTATCCATTCAGCAAGCCTGTGTCTTTTGGTTGGAGCATTCAATCCATTCACGTTTAAGGTAATTATCGATATGTATGTTCCTATGACCATTTTCTTAATTGTTTTGGGTTTGTTTTTGTAGGTCCTTTTCTTGTCTTGTGTTTTCCATTTAGAGAAGTTCCTTTAGCATTTGTTGTAGAGCTGGTTTGTTGGTGCTGAATTCTCTTAGCTTTTGCTTGTCTGTAAAGCTTTTGATTTCTCCCTCGAATCTGAATGAGATCCTTGCCAGTTAGAGTAATCTTGGTTGTAGGTTCTTCCCTTTCATCACTTTAAATATATCATGCCACTGCTTTGTAGCTTGTAGAGTTTCTGCTGAGAAATCAGCTGTTAACCTTATGGGAGTTCCCTTGTATGTTACTTGTCGTTTTTCCCTTGCTGCTTTTAATAATTTTTCTTTGTGTTTAATTTTTGCCAATTTGATTACTATGTGTCTTGGCGTGTTTCTCCCTGGGCTTATCCTGTATGGGACTCTCTGCGCTTCCTGGACTTAGGTGGCTATTTCCTTTCCAACGTTAGGGAAGTTTTCAACTATAATCTCTTCAAATATTTTCTCGGGTCCTTTCTCTCTCTCTTCTCCTTCTGGGACCCCTATAATGCGAATGTTGCTGCGTTTAATGTTGTCCCAGAGGTCTCTTAGGCTGTCTTCATTTCTTTTCATTCTTTTTTCTTTATTCTGTTCCACAGCAGTGAATTCTACCATTCTGTCTTCCAGGTCACTTATCCGTTCTTCTGCCTTAGTTATTCTGCTATTGATTCCTTCTAGTGTAGTTTTCATTTCAGTTATTGTATTGTTCATCTGTGTTTGTTTGTTCTTTAATTCTTCTAGGTCTTTGTTAAACATTTCTTGCGTCTTCTGGATCTTTGCCTCCATTCTTTTTTCGAGGTCCTGGATCATCTTCACTATCATTATTCTGAATTCTTTTTCTGGAAGGTTGCCTATCTGCACTTCATTTAGTTGTTTTTCTGGGGTTTTATCTTGTTCCTTCATCTGGTACATAGCCCTCTGCCTTTTCATCTTGTCTATTTTTCTGTGAATGTGGTTTTTGTTCCACAGGCTGCAGGATTATATTTCTTCTTGCTTCTGCCGTCTGTTGTAAAGAGTCTTAAAAAGTGTTATTTAAATATTAATGCCACTTGAGTTCTGCTCCATATATGTTCCTACTTTCCGCTAAATTATAAATTCTTCTATAGCTTTTCCAATTATATTTGTGTCTGTTGCACTTTTTTTTTTGGATTGGAACAAACAATGGTGATATGTTTGACTCTGGGAAAGAAAATGATAAGATTTAGTATGAAGGATTTAGTTTCCATCAGAAGGAAAATGCCCCCCTGGCAAAGCTGTTAGAATGAATTACTTAAGGAGAACAGAGCCTGAGGTGTCTCTGCCCTAGGTGAGTGTAACCTTTGGTCAGTTAATCCATCTTTCTGGGCCTTGGTTTTCTAATCTATAAAATGGGGAGGAAAAAATAGCACCTACCTCATAGGCTATTTTGAGAATCAAACAAGTAAAAAAACACTGGAAGGTGCTTGACACAAAATAAGTGCTACTTACTGCTAGTTGCCTTTACCATAATTAAGTGAACTGTGAAAAAAAAAAAGAAGTGATTTTAGTGTAGTGGTACCTACCAACTGAAGGAGGATTAAATAGGTGGGTCTTTCAGGTTTAAAATACCCATGTGCCCTGTCGGCCAAGACCTATTTGTTGAAATCTATTTTCTACCAAACCCTGTTGGGGCGGGGGAGGGTGGGAATGGCGAGAGATTAAAAAACGTAAGTAAGGCTGCTCTTTGGTGTTCTGGAAGGGCGGTGGGGTCACCTCTGCCTTGTGCTTGATCATCTTTGCTAGTCATTTATTCTAGGGTGCTCTCATTTAAGACTCATACCATCCCCCACTACAGAGGGCAGCGCTTATGTTATAGATGGACAAAATGAAGCTTCCCCAGAGACGGGGGCGTTGCCAGGGTCACAGCTAGTCAAGTGTGGCAGCTGGATTTGCATCCAGATCTTTCTAACTGCACAGCCTTTCCTCACAACACTCCCTCTTCCTGAGAGATCACTAGCATTGCTGTGCTTCTCATTCTTAGTGACTAGCGGAGTTTGTGTGTAGGGTTTGTTTCCCATACTTCAGAACGGAAAACTTCCCTAGGAGGGACTTCTCAAGTCCACATTCTTTGTTTAAAAGGATTTTGCTTTTTCGGGTTTTACTTTCTCTTCCACACCCTCCAGCCCTGTGGTCTTTGATGTATTTCCAAAGAGGGCCATTTAGAAAATCCCATCAGAATGGTCACAGAAGAAAGCTTAGCCTTGACTGCTGAGGTTAGCTCTTTGGGCGTTTATTGCCGGCAAGTTGCCGAACACAGATTCCTGAAGCTTGAAAGGGTTGCCTTTGGTTAGAATCTGATTCCGTTTATTTGTTGGACAGACAATTATCAGGCCCTGCAGGTGACAGCGGTAGACTAAGTCTTAGTGAATACAAGGTGAGTCAGACAGGGCACCTACCTTCTGGAAACACCAAGGCTGGTGCGGAAGGAAGACACTTAAACCAGACCATTGTCACATAGGGTTTAAGGGTTACCACAGAGGGAAGGACACATCCAAGGGGACATTCAAACCAGCTCTTTGGTGGTCATCCCTTCCTCAGGTATCTGCAGCCTTTTATACCTGTCTGCCGTGGCAGTTCTGCTCTGTGAAGGAGGCTCCACGTGGACTTTTCTCTCCACCTCCAGCCACTGTGATGTCTGTGTTAGGAGCTGGGAGGACATGAGAGTGTATGGTCTGTTGGTTTTTAAATTTTTTTGTAAGTCACATGCCTTCCTGGTCAGGTACTCAGATGAAAGATCATTTGCCCTCTGCTTGGTCTGGATTGACCTTCTGCCTCTTCTTTGAACCTGTCTCAGCCAGCCTTCTGCGTGGTCCACGATTGTCCCTCTGCAGGCTGGTTGTAGGTTGTCTGTCTGCTCCTTTCCGGTCTCTGCATGTTTGAATTGTTTCATGCTTTTCTGGACATCTTCTGTGAAAGGGAGGAAGCTATTAAGACAGTCCCTGTGGAGTGTTTCTAGGTTTTCCACTGTGATTGAGATGTAGCCTCCCGCCCATGACGTTGGGGCCTCTCCAGTCTCCTTTCCCTTGAGTGTGTTGTCTGTTAGCCTTGCCCGCCTTGTGCAGTTCTCTCTGCCGGGAACACGGGAACTGTTTTGCCCTCTTGACTAAACATGGATGGGTCGGCACCTTCATCTGTCCTCCCATAGAGGTCTGTGCAAATCTCAGTCATCACATTCTTGGGGTTCCTGTGGATGTTTTATGTTGGTCTTTCTTGGTAGACAGTGTCCTTTAAAGCCAACCCTTACTCTGGTCATTTTTGAAAACACAGTACCTGGTTAGTGCTTGGTACATATAAGATGCTAACTAGCTGCTCTTTTAATAAGTGGTTAGTCCAGGCTTCAAAACTCACCTAAACTATAAAGTATACGCGTGTATGTATGCATGTGAGAGAGAGAGAGATCTGTTACAGTTTGTATCATCCTGCATTTGTTTATTTTGTAAAGAACTCTCTCAGTTTGGGTAGACTGCAAGACTGCAGCGTCACCTCTTGGGATGAAAGGTTAGCAGGAAATTGTAGATGAGTCGAACCACTCTCAGAATCTGCAGGATATTTCTCTTTTGCAATTTGCATCCATTGATAGTGCTAAGAACTCAGCCCTTCCTCTTTGCTCTTTCTTTCAGAAAGTATTATGAGGGAGGCCGAGGACTCCACGCTCCGGGCAGAGAAACGGCACTGGGATTAGGGATTGCCACTTCTGAGAGGATGCTGGGAATCTGCAGAGGGAGACGGAAATTCCTGGCTGCCTCGTTGACTCTGCTCTGCATCCCAGCCATCACCTGGCTTTACCTGTTTGCTGGGAGCTTTGAAGGTAAGAAGGAAGCTTTCCCACAGGGAGAGGGATGGAGGGAAGAAGGAACACTGGCTGTCCCAGAGTCCTAGGAAGAACCTCCAAGTCTTCTAATCCCAGCTTCTCATTCTGTAGAACAATGGAATCTTGATGCCCGATCACAGGAAAAGATTTACCTAGGTTTACAGAGGGAATTAGAGGGAGTTAGTAATGGGAGGAGAAAAAGCTAAATACGAAAGCAAAAATAAGGCGCCCCTGGATGCAGCAGCGTGGCGGAGGTTACACAAACGTCAGATAGCAGCTGTGCAGGCTGATCGCCGTGTCGATAAAGGGGAAAAGGTTGGGTCCTGGGGGGATTACTTAGCTATTTGTGGAGTAAGATGTTTCATTTGTTCTTTCATCTATTCATTCACTTATCTGCACATTCAGCATTTTGCTACTGTTTAACGTCTACGCTAAACCAGGTACTGGGAATCCGGTGATAACAGATCTGGACCTTCGGAGTGCAATGGAGGAGACAGGTTAACACGTGATCTCTGTTCATTGCTGTATGTGAAGCTCTGTTAAGATAAGGCAAGCCCAGGGCGCTGGGGGAGAGGGTGATTGAGGCTGTCAGGCAGGCTGGGTACAGAAGATGAGCAGTGATGCTGACCTGCTGAGTACAGGAGCTCAGCAAAGGAGTCGCCTTCCCCAAACAAATAACAACTGCTCATCCCTGCCGCGTTCCCGAAATCCACGGAAAAGACGAGTCTCACATCCTTCCAGCCAGCAGTTTCAAATGCAGTGCAGTGTTCTGAATATCAAAGATGGTTTTCTAAGCTTCGGGGAGGGAAGGAGTGGCAGTGTTGAAGAGCACACTTTCTGTTTGTTTACCCCAACACTTGAGTTAAAAAAAATATATATATCTCTCAAGTGAAAATCTGTCTCCAGGAAGTCACTACTGTGTTTTTTTTAAACATTTCCTTTATGCATAATTTTATTGATAGCTCAAGGCTACTTTTTAATTAGGAGTTCACTGCCTGAGGTTTGTCCTGAGTTCACTAGGCTGAATATAAACGAGGTGGAGCTCTGTGCCTGCATAGCAGGGAAGGGCTCAGGGCCACACCCCTGTCCCTTTCCTGCCCCAGACATCCCTGGAGTAGTAGAGCTTTCATCTAAGCAGCTACATAGATTATGCATGGAAGTGGATGGTTAATTTTTGGCAAAGAGATCAGAGGGAGGAAGGTGAGTTGGTTTTGGCGCTGGAAGAGGTAGAAGGATGCATTCTCCAGGGATGATGGAAGAGACCCTATGACAGAAGACCAAGAGCACTGGTGCTGGCACAGGTTAAATACACTAAACATTGACTTTGCCAGTATAACTATAATAATAATAGCATAACAACAACAACAATAATGATGATAACAATATACACCACAATATTCTGAGCATTTCTACATGCCTGGCGTTGTTGTAAGGACTTGACACCTGTTAACTCTTCCTCCACAATAATCCTATGTGGTGGGGACAGATGCGGAGGGCAAGGAAGATCAGCTTCAGTGACGTCACCAAGGACCCAAAGCCAGGCAAGATGTGGCCTGGATTATTGGACTTGAGAGCTGTAATACCATGTTGTGGATTGGGCTTCGGTGAGGGTAGACTTTGGTGGGGGGGCAGGGGGGGTGGTGCTGACAAAGTGTCACATGATGTTTTTGGATGTGTGTGAGGGAAATTGTACAATTTTGATTTTTCACTCATTGGTAGAAACCCAACATTAAATAATTTTGGCAAAAAGGCAATTTGGGGACTAATAAAAGTAGTAAGTTCGAAGGTAGGGCTAGCTTCAGGCAGGGTTGGATCCAGGGGCTCCAATGATATTTTTGTAGCTCTGTCTCTCTACTTTCCTTTGCTCTACTTTTCTCTGCTATGGTTTCTTTTCAAGAGTAGCTTTTCCTACACAGTGAAAGCTTTGGCTTACAACTTATCCTTACCAGTCCCTTGTAGAAAAAGGAGGACTTCCTCCCCCTAATTCTCCAGCATTACCTCTGATTGGATTGCCTCTGGTCACTCGTGGTCTGGAGAGCATTCACTGTGGTTGGGGGGAGGCTGGTGAGGGCAGCCCTGAGCCCTGTGCCTATTTCTGTTCACAGGGTAGAGAAGAGTTCCCTGAAGCATGTGGAGGGAAACTGGGGAGAGGTGGCCCCCAAAGGTAAATGGTGCAGTTCCCCAAAGAGGAGAAACTAGGAGTTGATCTGGGTTCTGGAGAATTCATACCTGGCTGTGCTTAGTGATGGGCTGATATCGACTTGAAGGTCGCTTTACAGCATCATGCTCTCTGGTCCAGCCCTGGCCGATAGAGGGACTGTGCTCCTTGACCTTGAATGATTTTGTTAGGCTGGCAGATAGATTGCATTAAATAGGGTCTGGATGACGTGGGTACATTAACAGAAGCATTCTAGCTAGAAGGATGAAGGTGACGGATTTCTTTTACCGGGCTCAGTTAGTCCACTGGTCCACTGCATTTATTTCTGGATGCTACACTTTAAGAACAATCTAGACAGGTCAGCACATTTAGGAGAATATAGGTGAATGACCGTGTCAACTCAAACTTTGTTTCATACGAAATAGTGGAAAGAATGGGGCTGTTTGCCTTGGAGAAGCAAAGGCTCCAGGTGTACAGGATCAGCTTCAGCCAACAGTCAAAGGGCTGTCTCCTGAAAGAGATTAGGCTTCCTCTGATGGCCCCTGAATCTATGGAGGGACGTGGCAGGGAGCCAGATGTCAAGCTCATCATAATAAGGGTCATTCTGTCCACTGCTGGGACGAGCTGCCCTGGGAGGGAGCGATGAGAGGTGTGCAAACAGAAATGTGAGCATCAGGGGCAATTGCACAGGGTGATCTGCCTGACCCGTCCTGACCCAGAGAGCTTGAGACTAGAAAAGGCTGAGTGTTTATCCAGAGACAAAGGTGTCCTCCTCGGAGTTCCTGCCGGTTGCCCCAGGCATCGGTACACTTCCAAAAGAGCCTGCAGAGACATTCTTTTCTCTGTAGTTAAACATAACAACTTTTCAGTCCACTTACTGACACCCTTGAGTTTTCTGTTTCAAGGCAGGTGGAGCCATAAATAAGGGCCAGAGCAGCTGCCTGGATTCATGGTAATGCTATTCAGGCTTTATGTGGGTGTATTTATTTTTCAACCCTGTTTAATTTCAATGGATCATCTCCTGAGAGCAGAGTCTAGAACTCTCCCTGAGATATGGAAGCTCTTAGCATAAGGCTCTGGAGTCAGATTACACGCAGAAGCACGATATATCGAGAGAGCACTGGCTGGGGTCAGGGTCTCAGGCTCTAAAATCACCTCAGCCAGAGTAGTTGGTGATTTGGGGCATGATCATGCCTCTCTCTTTATCTCTTCCAGCTTGAAATGACGTTGTAGAAATGAAGCTCACCTACTGGTGCACTAACATTCTACACGCTTATGATTCTAAGCATTGGGTGTGAATGAATTGGAAATGAGCAGAATCTTCTCCAATTAATGGGAAATAGGACAGGAGGAGGGAATAGGCTTATTGTGATTTGCTCGGGAGTGTGGATCCAGGATCAGTGCATAAAAGTTACGGCGAAGCAGGACCTTTCTCAGTGTAAGAAAGAACGGCTGTTCTGACACATTTGCCAGGTGTTGCAGTGCACCGTCTGGGAAAGCATTGAGATCCCCCTTCCCAGAGCTGTTTGTCAAAGGCCAAGTGACCATTGGTTGAGGATGCTAATCAGGGGATTTTTTTGCTGGTGCTTTAATCCCGAAGTTCCTAAATGCTACTGACTTCATATCTTCCCACACCCACCTTTGTTCCTCTGCCATCTCCATTAACATCCCCAGCTACCCGTGCTCCAGGCTCTAAGCCTTCATTCTCGTCCTTCTTCATTCCCTCCATCGCTTGGTTGCCATATCCTGTTGGATCTGATCTTGACCTCTTGCCTCTGTGTCTCCTGTTTCCTCCCTTTCAGCACCTCTGATGCCCTGGCTCAGCTGTCTGCGTGCATCCTTTGGCATCAGGACCGATGTGGCAGCCATCCTCGTCTGCCCTCCGGCCCCATCTCCTCGCACCCTCCTCACATTCCCCATCCAGCCACACTAGACTTCCTTGACGCTGGTGTGCACTGCCCTCCGTCCTCTGGACTTTGCACATGTTGTTCCTTCCCCTCCTGTCTTTGCCTGCCTGACTTAGATCCTCCTGTCTCAGCTTAAACATGATTGCTCCTCACCCTTAACTCGCTGGCTTCCTCAGCTACCCCGTCCTGACACCCACCCCGCCCCCCGCCAACTCCTCATCCTTTCCCCTCCCTCATACTCAGGGCACTTCGTTTTTCTTTTTTTTATAATTGCTGTCTTCACGACTGAATACAAGCATCCGGAGGGAAGTGGTTCACTCTGTTCATCCTTCCATCTCTAGCACCTACTACGTGCCAGGAGAACTGTTTGTTGAATGAGTGAATGAGCGAAGGAATGTGCACTCTTCTGGCTTTAAGTGCTGACAGCTCTCTTCATTGCTTCCTGGGTTAACTCCAGACTCCTTATCATGGCTCTGGGGTCTTTCACAGGCTTTCTCCCTTAGCTTATAATTTCTGTCTTCACTCAGGTGAGGGTGCCTCATCCAACACCCTGAGAAAACGCCTTCATTTTTGCTCTTTGTTCTTTCTGCCCAGGATACAGTTCTCTTTTTCCACAACCCTTCCTCCCAGCCTGCACCTTCAGTGCCCATATTCAGTGTCATTTTCCTCTAATGTCTGATCCTATACGGAAACTTCTCTGACGGCACTCACCGAGGGATATTTTGCTTGTTTGGTGTCTTTCTAACCACTTGGCCTGTGAGATTCTTGAGACAAGAGACTGTTTTACTCATCATCACATTCCCACAGCCTGAGCATCGCTCTGGTGGGTTCTTAGTAAATGCTGGCTGGAAAGGGTTCTGCTACTAAGGGCAGCAGGAGCCAGTGGTAGACAAGGGCTCCTCCTGGTGCTCTGAGCATCTCTGATTTTGAGACCTCAGGATATGGTGCCAGGAGCCTCACCTGCCTTCTGGTTGGGATGTTAATTCTGGGACTTGACTAGTTCTGCTTAAACACGCCTCCACTTGAATTTAGAGCATGTCTGTTATTTTCTGCCAGAATCGCCTTTTCTCATGGGCATGAGAGTTTTGTTTGTGGGGTGTGGTTCTTTCTTTTCTGCCCATCAAAGAGATGGCGTTCAGCTGCTATTGAGTTAGCAGCAGGTGGAAAAGGGTGCTTTTCAGTGGTTCAGAAAATTGTCCACACGTTGCCCTCCGATCATTTATAACCAGCTCTGCGCAGACGCTTCGCAGACGCTTCCTGTGGTCAGGGAGGTGGGCCGGCGAGGGTGTGGGTGTCGTTTAAAAGCAAATGTCTTCAGAGGCTGCAACGTCCAGAACATTTAAAAGCAGTGTCATGAACAAGCACAGGATATTAATTCCTAGCCGATTTCGGCCCACACCTGCGTTTTGTCGTTCCTGAACCCTCTTCACTGTTCATGCGCTTCTTATCAACACAAACCCCTTCTGAAATGAATGGCTTGAGAGTCGTCACTATAAATTTCAACAGGAGGAAATGAGGTCCTGACATTTGACCATTTTGAAGAGTTGCAGTGAGAACCAGCATTGTAAGTTAAAGCGTTTTCTTTGTTTTATCGTCACAGGGAATCACGGGGCACGTGAACAGAGGAGTAGGGGAGATGCGGGCTTGACCAAACATGACTGATTTCCCAGCCCTGCATCCCCTCTCCCCATCCGTCAGCCCAGACACGGTGCCAGGAGGTTTGTGAATTCAGACCGAGCAAGGTGCTAGCGGATAATGTGCTGACGTTTTCATTAGCCCCTGAGGCTAGGCTGTGTGGCAGCTTTGATGGCAGCCGAGCTATTTTGCCTTCCTGCCAATGGCCCCGATGTATGACTTAATATGGGTATGAACCGTAGAAAGATGTTATGGGGTATAAGAACATAGGATGCTGAATGCGAAATGAGATGGAAAGGGTCATATAAAAGTCATATTGATTTTTTTTTTTTAATAGATCAGAAATGAAGGGCTTTCCTAGCCAGTGCTTAATAGCATCCGTGCCAGGCCTAAGCAAAAGCCTATAACGGATGAGAATGTGCAAGTGAGACGCTTCGAGTGGTGACCCGCCACAGGGCACAGTGGGGCTGCGTGTGTCTGTGGTTCTTGCCTTGGGCAAAAAGACATCTCTTCAAGGTCTTGGAATCTGAGAGGGCAGGGGAAGTCTATCACGATTTTATTTGGTTGTGAGACGGTTGCTAAGGTAACCTCTACTTTTCTTACACCCAGCTTTTGATCTTAAAACCATATCGGTGATCTTGCTGGGGTGGAGAAAATGACCCTGTTGTGTCAGTTAGCTGCATCTCCTGGAAGAGCTCATGGCAAAAGTCTTAGACCAGGAGTCAGAAAAACTGGTTTCCACTAATCCCAGCAGCTACCTTGTGTTAGTTTCCAGTGGCTGCTGGAGCCAATTACCACGAATGTAGTGGCTTTAAAAAGCACAAATTTATTATCTTAACAGTTTCAGAAGTCAGAAATCTAAAATGAGTCTCATTGGGCTAAAGCCAAGATGCTGCCAGGGCTGGTTTCTTCTGGAGACCCCCAGGGGAGAATTCATCTCCCGGCCCTTTTCATCTTCTAAAGGCTGCCGTTTTCCTTGGCTTGTGGCCCCTTCCTCCATCTCCAAGGCCAGAAGAGTAGCATCTTCAAATTACTCTTTCTGACTGTGACCTCTGCCTCTGTGGTCACATCTCCTTCTCTGATTGTGACCTTCCTGCCTCCGTCTTACAAGGACCCTTGTGATTACATTGAGCCCAGCTGGATAATCCAGGATAATTGTCCCATCTCAAAATCGTTAATTTAATCACACCTGCCAAGTCCCTTTTGCCAGGTAAGGTAACATAGTCACAGGTTGTGGGGATTAGGATGTGGACATGTTTGGGGAACCATTATTTGGTCCTCCATACCCCTCCCCCCCAGGCCTATGCTCCTGCATCCCCTCCATCTTGTTATCGTTCTTTAGAGGCAAAGTAAAGTGGTGTCGTACCATCTGCTTTCTCATATGGACATCTTATCCTGCTCCAGGAGTTTTGGCTTCAGTAATTTTGATTTGATACATGAATATCTAGCAGGACTTAACGCTCATGAAAAAGACATTGTATTCAGACGTGTTTGCCTGTTCAAACAATTTTGGATTATAATACATTGCCTATAATAGGTGCTTCATCGGTAACCAGTGATAGGTTGAGGTTTTCTGAAATGAAAGGCCCAGAACTTTTGCTCTTTGGGGGTTCTGGTCTGAAAGTGATTTCATTTATTTTTTAGTTTCAGATACCAATGTAACAAAAAGAGGGGGATTTCATCAACCTGTTGATGGTTAAGGAGGTCTGTTAATTTTAAGTAAATGAGAGCCACTTGTGTAACTACTTGGAAGACTCTTTGGTGTTATCAGCCCAACCTATCAGTTCTGTCCCCAGCCATCTACCAGAGAGAAATGTGTCTACATTAGCACAAAGGACGTGTAAGAGCACGTTCACATCGGTGTGTGTGTGAAATGCCTGTCCACAGTGAAAATAAACACATAAATAGTGGCATATTTATATCATGAAGTACAGCAGAGCCATGAAAATCTACTCACAGATAATACTGCACAAAAGAAGACAGACACAAAAGAATAAATACTGTATGATTTCAATTATATGGGCAAACAGTAATCTAGGGGTGGAGATGAGGCTGGGACAGGACAAAAAGAAGACTTTGGGGCACTGGCAGTAATTGAATTTACTTTTTAACCTGTGTGATTATACAGGTGTGTTCACTTTGTGACAGTTCATCCAGTTTTTCATTTATGATTTGTTTACTTGCCTGTATGTGTTTTATTTATTTATTTTTTAACCTATGCAGGTCTTGAATAAGTACCTGAATTTGAATAGCTGGTGTGGGTCTTGCATTCTTTTCAGATGAGAGGGATTTTATTAACCTTTGGGATTTAAGAATCTATGTCACTGTTTAACTTTGAAATTCAAATGCTTTTTAAGCATGGGATTTTTCTTTGGGGATAGATGTTTAACATTTCTATGTCACCACATTTCCATTTTTTCTTCCTTCTATACCTCACCATTTGGACATGTATTCCCCCTGTGAGGGTCTGATCACAGCTCTGACTTCAAGATCGGAAATTGGCTCATAAAACCCTAATTCTGAAAGAGTGTTTTCATCAATTTGAAACAAGACCAGTATTCCTACCAGAACTCTGGCAATGACATAGCTCCAATTAATATTAAAATGATATTATGTCATAATATGGACACCAAACCACATTGGATAAACATTCCCATCTGCATGAGTCAATAAACATCTTCATAAAGCCGTGGTGCCTGGAAAAGAAAGAAAACTTTTATTGTATTGTCGGAGATAGGAAAACATGAAAAGGCTACGTACTATTTACACTGTAACTATAATGGAAGCAGTAGCAATAATTTCTGTTTATTGCTTGTTAAACAATAATTGGCTGCCTCTGGCCTGCAGGTGTGTTGGGTTTGGCCTGCCAACTGCCTTTACCGTTTTTGAATTCATTATTAACAGTTAAAAATTTGGAGATTGCACATAAAAATCATGATATCTGGCTTTCTTTAATAAAATGGAAATACCTAGGAAACTGGACCCTCATTTCACGATAGCACCCATTGGCTGGAGCTGAGTAGTAGCTGTTCCTTTGCCCAGTGTGTGGATGTTCCGCGTTGTCATGGTGCCTGCCCTCCCTGGCTGTCCCTGTGTCATCCCGTGCTCAGAACTGAGTTGAGAAGAAAGAGCCCCTGGTCTTTGCTTACCTCACTTGCTGACCCCGGTCGGGCTCACGTTAACTTTTTTTTTTTTCAAACATCTTTATTGGAGTATAATTGCTTTACAATGGTGTGTTAGTTTCTGCTGTATAACAAAGTGAATCAACTATACATATACATATATCCCCATATCTCCTCCCTCTTGTGTCTCCCTCCCACCCTCCCTATCCCACCCCTCTAAGTGGACACAAAGCACCGAGCTGATCTCCCTGTGCTATGTGGCTGCTTCCCACTAGCTATCTGTTTTACATTTGGTAGTGTATATATGTCCATGCCACTCTCTCACTTCGTCCCAGCTTACCCTTCCCCCTCCCCGTGTCCTCAAGTCCATTCTCTGTGTCTGCATCTTTATTCCTGTCCTGCGCCTAGGTTCTTCAAAACTTTTTTTTTTTTTTTTTTAGATTCCATATATATGTGTTAGCGTACAGTATTTGTTTTTCTCTCTGACTTACTTCACTGTGTATGACAGACTCTAGGTCCAGCCACCTCACTACAAATAACTCAATTTCATTTTTTTTATAGCTGAGTAATATTCCATTGTATATATGTGCCACATCTTCTTTATCCATTCATCTGTCGATGGACATTTAGGTTGCTTCCATGTCCTGGCTATTGTAAATAGTGCTGCAATGAACATTGTGATACATGGCTCTTTTTGAATTATGGTTTTCTCAGGGTATATATATGGCCAGTAGATTGCTGGGTCGTATGGTAGTTCTGTTTTTAGTTTTTTAAGGAATCTCCATACTGTTCTCCATAGTGGCTGTATCAGTTTACCTTCCCACCAGCAGTGCAAGAGCGTTCCCTTTTCTCCATACCCTCTCCAGCATTTATTGTTTGTAGATTCTTTGATGATGGCCATTCTGACTGGTGTGAGGGGATACCTCATTGTAGTTTTGATTTGCATTTCTCTAGTGATTAGTGATGTTGAGCATTCTTTCATGTGTTTGTTGGCAATCTGTATACCTTCTTTGGAGAAATGTCTATTTAGATCTTCTGCCCATTTTTGGATTGGTTTGTTTGTTTTTTGATATTGAGCTGCATGAGCTGCTTGTATATTTTGGAGATTAATCCTTTGTCAGTTGTTTCCTTTGCAAATATGTTCTCCCATTCTGAGGGTTGTCTTTTCGTCTGGTTTATGGTTTCCTTTGCTGTGCAAAAGCTTTTAAGTTTCATTAGGTCCCATTTGTTTATTTTTGTTTTTATTTCCATTACGCTAGGAGGTGGGTCAAAAAGGATCTTGCTGTGATTTATGTCATAGAGTGTTCTGCCTATGTTTTCCTCTAAGAGTTTTATAGTGTCTGGCCTTACATTTAGATCTCGAATCCATTTTGAGTTTATTTTTGTGTATGGTGTTAGCGAGTGTTCTAACTTCATTCTTTTACATGTAGCTGTCCAGTTTTCCCAGCACCACTTATTGAAGAGGCTGTCTTTTCTCCATTATATATTCTAGCCTTCTTTATCAAAGATAAGGTGACCATATGTGTGTGGGTTCATCTCTGGGCTTTCTCTCCTGTTCCATTGATCTATATTTCTGTTTTTGTGCCAGTACCGTACTATCTTGATTACTGTAGCTTTGTAGTATAGTCTGAAGTCAGGGAGTCTGATTCCTCCAGCTCCATTTTTCTTTCTCAAGATTGCTTTGGCTATTCGGGGTCTTTTGTGTTTCCATACAAATTGTGAAATATTTTGTTCTAGTTCTGTGAAAAATGCCCTTGGTAGTTTGATAGGGATTGCATTGAATCTGTAGATTGCTTTGGGTAGTATAGTCATTTTCACAATATTGATTCTTCCAATCCAAGAACATGGTATATCTCTCCATCTGTTTGCATCATCTTTAATTTCTTTCATCAGTGTCTTATAGTTTTCTGCATACAGGTCTTTTGTCTCCTTAGGTAGGGTTTATTCCTAGGTATTTTTGTTGCAACGGTAAATGGGAGTGTTTCCTTAATTTCTCTTTCAGATTTTTCATCATTAATGTATAGGAATGCAAGGGATTTCTGTGCATTAATTTTATATCCTGCTGCTTTACCAAATTCATTGATTAGCTCTAGTAGTTTTCTGGTAGCATCTTTGGGATTCTCTGTGTATAGTATCATGTCATCTGCAAACAGTGACAGTTTTACTTCTTCTTTTCTGATTTGGATTCCTTTTATTTCTTTTTGTTCTCTGATTGCTGTGGCTAAAACTTCCAAAACTATGTTGAATAATAGTGGTGAGAGTGGGCAACCTTGTCTTGTTCCTGATCTTAGTGGAAATGGTTTCAGTGTTTCACCATTGAGAACAGTGTTGGCTGTGGGTTTGTCATATATGACCTTATTATGTTGAGGCAAGTTCCCTCTATGCCTACTTTCTAGAGGGTTTTTATCATAAATGGGTGTTGAATTTTGTCGGAAGACTTTTCTTCATCTATTGAGATGATCATATGGTTTTTATCCTTCAATTTGTTAATGGTTTATCACATTGATGGATTTGTATATATTTAAGAATCCTTGCAGTTCTGGGATAAACCCCACTTGATCATGGTGTATGATCCTTTTAATGTGCTGTTGGAATCTGTTTGCTAATATTTTGTTGAGGATTTTTACATCTGTGTTCATCAGTGATATTGGTCTGTAGTTTTTTTTTGTGTGTGTGGAAAATCTTTGTCTGGTTTTGGTATCAGGGTGATGGTGGCCTCGTAGAATGAGTTTGGGAGTGTTCCTCCCTCTGCTATATTTTGGAAGAGTTTGAGAAGAATAGGTGTTAGCTCTTCTGTAAATGTTTGATAGAATTCGCCTGTGAAGGCATCTGGTCCCCGGCTTTTGTTTGTTGGAAGATTTTTAATCACAGTTTCAATTTTGGTGCTTGTGATTGGTCTGTTTATATTTTCTGTTTCTTGCTGGTTCAGTCTCGGGAGGTTGTGCTTTTCTAAGAATTTTTCCATTTCTTCCAGGTTGTCCATTTTATTGGCATCCAGTTGCTTGTAGTAATCTCTCATGATCCTTTATATCTCTGCAGTGGCAGTTGTAACTTCTCCTTTTTCATTTCTAATTCTATTTATTAGAGTATTCTCTGTTTTTTCCTTGATGAGTCTGGCTAGTGCTTTATCAATTTTGTTTATCTTCTCAGAGAACCAGCTTTTAGTTTATTCATCTTAGCTATTGTTTCCTTCATTTCTTTTTCATTTATTTCTGATCTGATCTTTATGATTTCTTTCCTTCTGCTAACTTTGGGGTTTTTTTTTTTCTTCTTTCTCTGGTTGCTTTAGGTGTAAGGTTAGGTTGTTTATTTGAGATATTTCTTGTTTCTTGAGGTAGAATGGTATTGCTATAAACTTCCCTCTTACAACTGCTTTTGCTGTTTCCCATAGGTTTTGGGTCATCGTGTTTTCATTGTCATTTGTTTCTAGGTACTTTTTGATTTCCCCTTTGATTTCTTCAGTGATCTCTTGGTTATTTAGTAGTGTATTGTTTAGCCTCCATGTGTTCGTATTTTTTACAGATTTTTTCCTGTAATTGATATCTAGTCTCATAGCGTTGTGGTCGGAAAAGATACTTGATATGATTTCCATTTTCTTAAATTTACCAAGGCTTGCTTTGTGACCCAAGTTATGATCTATCCTGGAGAATATTCCATGAGCTCTTGAGAAGAAAGTGTAGTTTGTTGTTTTTGGATGGAATGTCCTATAAATATCAATTAAGTCCATGTTGTTTAATGTATCATTTAAAGCTTGTGTTTCCTTATTTATTTTCATTTTGGATGATCTGTCCATTGGTGAAAGTGGGGTGTTAAAGTCCCCTACTATGATTGTGTTACTGTCGATTTCCCCTTTTATGGCTGTTAGCATTTGCCTTATGTATTGAGGTGCTCCTTTGTTGGGTCCATAAATATTTACAATTGTTCTATCTTCTTCTTGGATTGATCCCTTGATCATTATGTAGTGTCCTTCTTTGTCGTTTGTAATGGTCTTTATTTTAAAGTCTATTTTGTCTGATATGAGAATTGCTACTCCAGCTTTCTTTTGATTTCCATTTGCATGGAATATCTTTTTCCATCCCCTCACTTTCAGTCTGTATGTGTCCCTAGGTCTCTTGTAGACAGCATATATATGGGTCTTGTTTTTTATGCATTGAGCCAGTCTGTGTCTTTTGGTTGGAGCATTGAATCTATTTACATTTAAGGTAGTTATCGATATGTATGTTCCTATTACCATTTTCCTAACTGTTTTGGGTTTGTTATTGTAGGTCTTTTCCTTCTATTGTGTTTTTTGCCTAGAGAAGTTCCTTTAGGATTTGTTGTAAAGCTGGTTTGGTTGTGCTGAATTCTCTTAGCTTCTGCTTGTCTGTAAAGCTTTTAATTTCTCCGTCGAATCTGAATGAGATCCTTGCTGGGTAGAGTAATCTTGGTTGTAGGTTTTTCTCCTTCATCACTTTAAATATGTCCTACCAGTCCCTTCTGGCTTGCAGAGTTTCTGCTGAAAGATTAGTTCTTAACTTTATGGGGATTCCCTTGTATGTTATTTGTTGCTTTTTTCCCTTGCTACTTTTAATATTTTTTCTTTGTATTTAATTTTTGATAGTTTGATTAATATGTGTCTTGGTGTGTTTCTCCTTGGATATATCCTGTATGGGACTCTCTGTGCTTCCTGGAGTTGATTGACTATTTCCTTTCCCATATTAGGGAAGTTTTCAACTATAATCTCTTCAAATATTTTCTCAGTGCCTTTCTTTTTCTCTTATTCTTCTTGGACCCCTATAATGTGAATGTTGTTGCGTTTAATGTTGTCCCAGAGGTCTCTTAGGCTGTCTTCATTTCTTTTCATTCTTTTTTCTTTATTCTGTTCTGCAGCTGTGAATTCTACCATTCTGTCTTCCAGGTTACTTATCCATTCTACTGCCTCAGTTATTCTGCTGTTGATTCCTTCTAGAGAATTTTTAATTTCATTTATTGTGTTGTTCATCATTGTTTGTTTGCTGTTTAGTTCTTCTAGGTCCTTGTTAAATGTTTCTTTTATTTTCTCCATTCTGTGTCCAAGATTTTGGATCATCTTTACTATCATTTCTCTGAATTCTCTTTCAGGTAGACTGCCTATTTCCTGTTTATTTGTTTGGTCTTGTGGGATTTTACCTTGGTCCTTCATCTGCTGGGTGTTTCTCTGTCTTCTCATTTTACTTAATTTACTGTGTTTGGGGTCTCCTTTTCGCAGGCTGTGGGTTTGTCTTCCTGCTGTTTTTGGTGTCTGCCCCCAGTGGGTAAGGCTGGTTCAGTGGGTTGTGTAGGCTTCCTGGTGGAGGGGACTGGTGCCTGTGTTCTGGTGGATGAGGCTGGATGTTGTCTTTCTGGTGGGCAGGACCATGTCCGGTGGTGTGTTTTGGGATGTCTGAACTTATTATGATTTTAGGTAGCCTCTCTGCTAATGGGTGGGGTTGTGTTCTTGTCTTGCTAGTTGTTTGGCTTAGGGTGTCCAGCCCTGTAGGTTGCTGGTCGTTGAGTGGAGCTGGGTCTTAGCATTGAGATGGAGATCTCTGAGTGAGCTTTTGCCATTTGATATTACATGGGGCTGGGAGGTCTCTGGTGGACCAGTGTCCTGAACTCGGCTCTCCCACCTCAGAGGCTCAGGCCTGACACCTGGTTGGAGCACCAAGACCCTGTCAGCCACTTGGCTGCTGCTGGGTGACTATGGATTCCACAAAAAGCACTGAATGAAAAGGTGAAAAGCTGAGCACAGTTTTCATTAGTGTGTGGAACTTTGGCTGTGTTTCATATCTCCTTTATTCTAGAACCGAAGCTGAAGAAGTATCTCTCTCATTTGCATGGCAGAGGTGAAAGGGCCATGTTAACTTTTTGAGTTTGGACGTTTGGGCTTACTGTCTGCCACGGGCTGGGCTAGGTATTTTACATACGTGATCTCATTTTTTCCTCCAAACACCTTCACACTTGTCCCATTTTATAGATGAGGAAGCAGGCTGAGTGATCTTCAACTCTTTGGCCAAGGTCACCCAGGTTGTAAGTAAGGGAGCTGGTATTGGAACCCAGGCCGTGCCTGTAAGGAGCCTGCAAACTGCTTTCTCCCAACAACTTGCAGATATAGAAACAACTGGTGGGTGACATTTTAAAGTGAAAATGCTTAAGTTCCAGACAAGGACAAGACAAACCCTGAGACGGGAACAGGGGCCATCTTGGACGAGAAGGCAGACCATGTTCTGTGGCTGACGGGGTTATCATAAGCCAATAATAAGCAGAAAATTCAGTTAAACCCTTATTGCAATTTGTGTTTTGTTTCTGCCATAGACTCATACAATTATGAGCAGGAATGGACGGTAGGAATCATCTAGGCAGGCTTACAACCTAAGCAGATCAAGCCTTTGAAAACTACCCAAGGACTTTACCTAGAGCAGGAGATGATGGTGGGGGAGCGTGTCCCTAAATGACAGGTGACACTTAAATCGGGGGGGACAGTAGACAAGTTGCTTAACATCACTGCTGGTCGGTTTCTCCTCCACGAGAAGGGGAACAAACTGTGTACCTCATACACATGTTAACAGACTAAGTAGAGTACATGTTATAGAATGGCAGTAAGTGTTAGTTTTCTTCCCCTCTCTTATTTTCCTAGAATGTTGGAAGGTCATCCTAGGAAAGATGCAAAAGATCACCCATCTGGTCTAAACAAGGCTCACTGAGGCACCCAAGGTCTAGAGCATGTGACCGAATGAACTAAGGTCAAAGCCTCAGCCAGTGGTGTAATTGGAATCACCGCCTGATTCACTGCTTGATATTGATGTGTCCGTTAACATTTTTAGTAAAGGCAAAAGGTGAATGCCCCATTTGTTCATTTCTATCCATCTATATTTCCAGACATTTGCAGTTAGAAAGCAGGAGGTTAGGAGGGAGGAGGCAAGGAGACACAGACATATATTGTAACTGTAGTCATAAGTACACCTGCAGGCAATCATGAACCCATCGGCCACATTTGGAGAAAGTTATTTCACACAGGTGACCTGTTGTGAGAACCTTTAAAGAGTCACAAAGAGGAAAGGACCATCCTCTGATGCAAAGTGGAATCACTTCTCTAAAGATTTTTCTGATGGGGTGTAGCTGAGTCAGTACACTTTATTCAAATTCCCAAACCTCCTTTTAAATGCTGTGTGTCCTCAGCTGAGTAACTTAACCTCTCTGAGCTCAAATTGTCTCTTCCAAAGTTGGAGGGGCTGCTTCCTATTTAATAGGGGTTTTGTGCAGATGAAAAGGAGTCCATCGTGCCTAGCGGAGAGTAGATTTACAGAGTCACTTTGTGTTCAGCAGGGTTTTATATGCTGACTGCTCTCTGAAGCAAGAAATTGCTTAAGGAGTCAACAGAGTTGAGTGTTTAAGATCACACTGTTTGGAAGAAACCTGAAAATGCAAGGTTCCTTCTCTTTCTAGGGTGGGCCCTTGAGATAGTGGGTATTTGTCATTTTTGCCCCAGCAGAGGGCACTCCATGCCCCATCTCCTGCCCATCATGACTTCTCTTGGTGCACAGCCAGTGCTGGGTATTGAAGCTTGCAGTGACATCCCAGAAGGAAGTGTCTCCATTGCACCAGTAGGTAGCAATTACAGGTAGGTAGCAGGGTGGTGTTGAATCCGAGCTCTCCCGTATACATTTGAACAATCCTCCCACAACCCCATCAGGGAGGGAGGGTGTTCTGTTTCCGAGATGAGGTGGCTGAGCTTCAGACCCCTTAGGTGGATCATCGAGGTGGTTCATTCCTTCAGCAAACACCGTCAGTCACTGTTTTAGGACATTGGGGACAGAGCTATGAATTACATGAGCGTGTCTCCTGCTGTCTAGTGCAGGAAGAGAGATGATTCACAGACAGCTTCATACTCTGCTGAGTGGTGACCCATGCTACAAAGAGAAAGCAGGAGAGGCTTGGTGAGGAATGGGGAGGGGGAAAGTGCTTTTGATAGCGTGGTCTGGACAGGGCTCTCTGGTGATGTTTAAGAAGAGCCAGGCAGAGATCGGGAGGAAAAGCATTTCAGGCAGAGGGAATAGCAGAATGCGGAGAGCACTTGGTACCTTTGCAGAAGAACAGGGCGGAATCAGGGCGGCCAGAGGGAAGGGAGAGGAGGGAGCGCGGTGGACGAAGCCAGGAAAGGTGTAGGACCCATCTCACAGGCCTTGGGACAGGGTCTTAGAACCTGTGTTCTGAATTCTCTTTCCTCATCCTGTGTCTTCCTTGGGAAGCAAGCCATCTGGACTTGCCTTTGGCTGCTAACCGAGGATGAACCTAAGAGTATTTCCTCCTCCAGCCTGTAAGGAAGTCACCTGGATCTCTGGTTCCAGAACTGCTAGATGATAAGAATCACCTGGGCACCTGTTGAACATGCCGATGCTCGGCCCACCCTGGAGCGATACTTAGGAAAAATACAGTGCCAGGGCCCTGGCCCAGGTCTGCTAAACGGGAGTCTGCAGGGGAGGTGCCCAGGTACCTGCATTTTTAACAAGGGCCTCAGGTGATCCTTACCTTCTGGCCAGTTTGAGAAGTTTGCCCTGGCTAAAGTGAAGCCTCTGGGTGGCTGATCTCAGCTCCCCTCCTCAGCCCCCGGCCTCCAGGACTTGAATTTGATAAGGTTGAATCCGCTAGGTGATGACGGCACTGATTGACTGCCTGCTGTTTGTCTCACAAAGCAGCTTTATCTCCTTTGACATTTAAATCTCAGTCCTCACAACCAAGTTCCTGAGGGTGATGTTATTATCCTCAGCTAATATATCGTTTGTGCTTCTGTTAATCCCATGTGTTGAATTGCACCTCATTTACATAACTTACCTCCTTTTCAGAGCTGTTGTGTAGACTTAATGGTGTGTATTAGAAAAGTGCCTGGTGCATAATGAGTGCTGGATAAATTGTTATCAGTATTTACTGTGATTTCTACAGCCTTCAGATGGTGAGGCCTTGCCTTTCTGTAGTCAACGCCGAATCCTTAGTCTTTGGCACAATACCTGGAATAAAGTAGACGCTTAATAGGTGTTGAAGTGCCAGAAATGAGGATGATATTAGCTACTCTTTATGGAGCATTTAAATCCTTGACTTGCATTAACTCATGTGTTCCTCAGAACTGCCCTATAAAGTAGGTACTGATATTCCCATTTTACAGATGAGGAAAATGAGGCACAGCAAAGTTAAAAAATCAGCTCGAGGTTCCAGAGCTAGTAAGTGGTAGAGTTAAGATTTAACCCAGGCAGTCATGTTCACCAAGATCTAGCCAAGGTTCCATTCACCTCTTAAGTCGGCATTACTGATCTTCCTCTTTTCTGTGTAGGATTCCTTCCTCCTGCTCTGTTCTCCAAGGAGATTGGGAAAAGTTGGTCATTTCCTGCGTATAAATAACCCTTCACATATACTTGGAAAAGGTACTAGATTCAAACTTCTCCAGGCTCGGTGGGCTCAGTTGTGCTGACTTTTCAAACCGTGGCTGTTCTTTGCTTGCCTTCTGGGCTTAGCTGCCAGGTGCCTCTGTCCTGGTTGCTGATTGGCCAGACTTCAGGGACAGGTAAGGGTCAGTCTTTTCTGAGCAGTAAGGTAACTGGGCCCTCGCCTTCCCTTCCCAGGAGCCGTACCTGTGATTTATGCTCCCTAGGATGCTGTGCCTGGCTCACTCCACAGAGATTTGGGGCAGTTTGGGTTCCAGAACTCTTGAAGTCAGCAATGCAGAAATGAACGCAGGCACACCTTCGTGCCGGGAGAGGCTGGGCACACCTGGGGGCTCGTTCTGGGGTGGCAGTGAGGGAGAAGGGTCAGGAGAGAAAGGAGCATTTCACACACGGCTTTATTTTATGTTTTGGATAAACACTGAGGTGAGTGGCATGAAGGGGCGGATAAGTAAGCATCTCTGGGAAGTGAGTATTTACAAAATTTTTCTATTCCTTTCTCACCAGTCTCTTAATAGAGAGTCCTGCTTAGGTGGCTCTCTGAGCAGAAAGGAGTCTGCTTTTCCCTTTGGTCCACTTCTCTGCCCCAAATAGTCTCTGCCTTGCTTTCCAGATGCTTCAGTGACAGGTAGTAATCAGAAAGAGACCCCGGAATTGCATATTTTCTCTGCTTCTTCACTTGTTCCGTTCGCAGGTGACATCGCTGGTCTCCTCTTGGCTGTGAGGGAGTTCCCCCCTTCTGTCCTTACTGTAGGATAGTGGAAGTTAACACCGGCCAGCATTTGCTTTGTGCGCTGTTCGAAGTCCCTCTCTCAGGTGGGACCTGCCCTCATCCCCTCTTATAGATCACGTGCAGGATGTTAAGAGTCTGCCCTGTACACAGAACTAGTGTGTGCAGACTTGGCTTGTGTGACTCAGAGCCCTTGCTCTTAACCACTGATGTTCAGCCTCTTGCTTCCCTCCTGGGCCGCCTTTTCCTCCCTCCTTTCCGTTCTGATCAGTCGCCTACATGGAGTTCTTCCTCCGTGCTGAGCACCACACCAGTGACCAGGGATCAGAAGTAAGATTTAGACCCAGAGGAGTGAAACAGCCTGGGTGAACGGGAAATTTGAAGGTGTCCCATGTACATCGTGAAGCATTTCCATTGCCTATCAGAGAGGAGCGTCTACCTCCCAGGAACGAGGACAGCAAATCGGAGTGGGAGAGGCACAGCTTTGCAGCCAGAAAGCTCTGGGTCTGTGCCACATAGCAGCTGTGCGACCCCAGGTGCATCTCTTAACTTTTTCTAAGCCTCAGTTTTCTCATGTATAAATGGGAACAACCATACCTCCCATACAGATTTATTTGAAGGTCTGAGTGTGATGATTTAGGTAGGCAACTGATGCGTATTGGGCTCTCAGTAAATCCCAGCTCCTTGTTTTATTACATTTATTTTTGATGAGGTCATTTATCGGTGAACTTCAGATCTGTAATTGCAAATAAAATATAACATAAGAAAAGCTCTTGGCACATAGTTGTTGGCCAATAATTATAGAACAGAGGCTTCATTTACATGCAGTCGGACTGGACTTGTTGCCAGCATAATGAAAAAGCAAAATGAGAACAGAGAGTGGTTAAGTAGATGCCTCAGGGTCACTCTGCTCGTAAGTGGCAGAGCTTTCTCGTTGGATCTGTAGCAGCTCTGGGTCAAGCTAGGCTAGCATTGTCTTCCTCTTAGAGAAAATGAGGACCCAGGGAAGCTGAATATATCTTGTCCATGTTTTCAAGTCACTGGCACCTAGAAGGGACTTCATCACCAAACAGCCACGTGGCACGTCAAGGACTCTGTTTCTTAATCTGTAGGATGGGAGTGATACTGTCTGCCCTGACCTCCCCTAAGAGTGGTTGTGGAGATCAGATGAAATATTCCATGAGGAAGAAAACCATGAAGTATATAAAGGTGAGCTGGCCTGACAAAGGACAGGTAGAATTTCATTACCAGCTCGTAATTTTCCAGGGCTCCCCTATTGAGTCCATTTCCATTTTCTAGAAATACGGAAAGCATTTGGAAACAAGAAGCTATTTTTGGTCCACACAAGGATCTAGGGTAGAAGTCAAAAGATGAAGTGCTTCCTCCCTCTGAATGTAGTCAGTAGCTGAGGTCTGTGGCATAGAAGATGGGGGCACTTAGCCCCATAGGAGAATTTCTGAATTTATTACATGCTCCATTGCATCATTCAGAGAGCAGCCTCGGAGCCTGAGTTCACACCTTCGCTCTCCCAGCTCCTGCCCACCCTTCAAGGCCCAGCGGCAAGCCACACCACCCTCCTGGTGCTCTTCCCAAAGCCTTTTTCTTCCCAGCCCCTAATGATAACTCTTTCCTGTGCCATCCATCCACCGCTAGGCATTTAGAAGCAGGGTCTGCAGTCTTGTGTTGATTTCATACTGCCTCATCTACTTATTCATTCACTCAAGAAAAATTCATTGAGGACCTGCTATGTCCCAGGCACACTTGGGAACTTTGGAAATACTCCATTCCTTTTGGAGCTTACGAGTCAGCAAACGAGAGAATGACACCTGCGTGCGCCATTTGGATATTGTGGTCAGGAGGGACTTTGACGAGGTGACGTTTGAGCTGAAGCCTGAAGTATAATTGTGAGCCAGCTGTGTGGGGACAACACCCCGGCAAAGAGAACAAGCGTAATTGCTCAGAGGCTGGAAAGAACTGGATGTGTCTTGGAGAAGCTGGTGGAGTCCAACAAGTCAGGGGTAGATGAGCAAGAAGATACGGGGTCGGAGATGAGGTTGGGGATGTAGGCAGACACCCCGTGGACAGGCCACTGAAAGGCGCTTGGACGCTTTTAAAGTCCACGGGGTGTCTGCCTGAGTCTAAGCTGATAGCAAGGCTACGTGTGTTAGTGCCCTGTTTCTGCTGTAACAAACGATCACAACCAGATTTATTGAAACAACGCAGATTTATTCTTAGAGCTTTGGAGATCAGTCTAAAATTGGTCTTGGGACTTCCCTGGTGGTCCAGCAGTTAAGGCTCCGGGCTCCCAGTGCAGGGGACCCGGGTTCAATCCCTGGTCAGGGAACTCAATCCCGCATGCCGCAACTAAGACCCGCCACAGCCAAATAAATAAATATTAAAAAAATAAAATCGGTCTCGCTGGGCCAACATCGAGGTGTTGGCAGGGCTGATTTCCTCCAGAGGCTCTAGGGGGGAGGCTGTCTCTTGCCTTTTCCGGGTTCCAGGGGTTACTTGCATTCCTTTGCTGTTGGTGCCTTCCTGCATCTTCAGAGCCAGCCATCACATCATTCTAGCCTCTGTTTCCATCATTACCTCTCTCTGACCCTGACTCTCCTGCCTCCCTCTTATAAGGACCCTTGTGATTACATTGTACCCACCTGGATAATTAGCATAATCTTTGCATCTTTGCATTAATTTAATCACATCTGCAAAATCCTTTGAGGCAACATAGTCACAGGTTCAGGGATTAGGATGTGGACAGCTTTAGGGGTCATATTCACCCAGACATACCAGGTGTATGTTTCCAAACAGTCAATCCTGGTGTCCGTAGAGAATGATCTAAGGGCCATAAGAATTTAGGCCAGGCCTCCAGCTAGGTGACTCACGTGGTCATCCAGGTGAGCCGTGAGGTGACCTGAACTCACATGGTGTCAGTGGAGATGAGGTGGAAGTGGCCGTCTGGAGACAGGGTTTGGAGGGAGAGCCTCCAGGTCTTAGTGATGTTTGGGCTGTGAAGGTGAGAGGCGGAAAGGATCAAAGATGACTCCCAGGTCTTGATGGGAGCAAGTGGATGCTGGGTGGAGAAGCCTGGAGGGAGAGCAGGTGTGGGGCAGGCGATCGATGGCTGGTTTGGGACATGAGAGAGCAAAATAGAGAGCAGAATAAAGATCTGACAGCAAGCATCCCACCCTGCTCACACCCGGGTATTGGGACCCTTGAACCACTGACACCCAGCAGGGAGGTGAGCTAGGACTCCATCGTCAACCATCTTTCCTAGGGAAAAAAAAAAAGATGTTATATGGAAAGAAAGATTGGGCTGCCTTTTTCATTTCCAGAGTGAAGTATACACTGTACTGTAATTTTTATCATAAAAATACGGTTGAAGTAAAGCTGGAGTGCCAATTTTATCAGGCGGTGCACTCAAGGTATGCTGGGGTGGAAAGCGCATGGGTGGCGAGTCCGATTCTGCCACTCTAGCTGCGTGGCCTCACAGCCGCTCTTGACCTTTCTGACCCTCGGCTCCTCACCACTCTTTGGGGAGTGGTTGTGATACTTAAGTGAGCTAATACGTGAGCCTTGAATGCATAGTGCCAGGTGTACAGGGCTTGTTCTGCAAGTATGAGCCTCCTTTAAGGGAAAAGGGATGCGAAAGAACGTCACCATCATGTGTAATAATAGTAGCCACTAATTTATTGAACACTTACTATATGCTGGGCGCTGTCTGTGATTTACACGGATTAACTCATTCAGTCCTCACAACCTCCCTGTGAAGTTGGTCCTGTTATTACCCCCACTTACAGGTGATGACACTGAGGTCCAGAGAGGTTAAATTACTTGCCCAAGGTCACTCTGCTTGGGCTCAGACTCGCCTGCCATCGGGCCCCCAGGGACCATGCTTTGACTTACTGAGCTATACAGTCTCTGCGTGTGGAGAGGAACCATGGTCATCCCCGTCTTACAGAGGAGGAGACTGAGCCACCGAGAGAAGAAATACAGAGACACAGCGGGTCGGTGGTAGTTGGCACGTTTCTCATTGATGGATGTTAAAAGCTGAAGCTGGGGGCTTCCCTGGTGGCGCAGTGGTTGAGAGTCTGCCTGCCAATGCAGGGGACACGGGTTCGAGCCCTGGTCTGGGAAGATCCCACATGCTGCGGAGCGACTAAGCCCATGAGCCACAACTACTGAGCCTGCGCGTCTGGAGCCTGTGCTCCGCAACGGGAGAGGCCGCGATAGTGAGAGGCCTGCGCACCGCGATGAAGAGTGGCCCCCCGCTTGCCGCAGCTAGAGAAAGCCCTCGCACAGAAACGAAGACCCAACACAGCCAAAAATAAATATAAATAAATAAATAAATTTATTAAAAAAAAAAAAAAGCTGAAGCTGGTTCTGCTGGGACTCTGCGTCCAGGAGTTGTTCTTTATCCTGAGCGAGGCTCCATCTGGAGGGGCAGTGTGGATCCAGGCTCAGATTCTCTTCCTTGGCTCGCACCCTCCTTCTGGCCCTGGGTCTTGGAAAGGCTGGATTTTTTTTTTTGCACGGTTGTCCCAGGGCTACTGCCCTTTTCTCCCTTCCAGAGGCGCTGACTGTGCTGCCTCACTCAGCATCTTGTTCCCCTGCAGCCCCTCCCACAGGTCTTCCCCGCCCCTGCCTGTGGCTTAACGAGAAATTACAGTCCTGGGTGTGGGAGATGGGTAGGTGCCTCAGCCAAGAATCCTGCTGCCCTAAGGACTCCCAGCCCAGCGGGGTTGGGTGTAATTGCTGGCTCAGCGTTTCTGCGCTCGGCTGGTGCACACGTGGGCATTTAGGAAAGTCTCAATTCCACTAGAGATGCTGGCAGCCACCCGCGGGTGACCAACGTTTGATCTTCAGTTGCTGGTTTTTCTGCAGATATTTACACTCCTATCAGCTTGGAAGTGCCTGGAAGGTTCAGACTGGCTTTGGGTCTCTTGAAATCCCCTACTGTGCGGTGTCCACAGTGGGAGTGATTCAGTTGTTTTTAAATTTGTCTTTTTTTAACTTACCTGAGGGAGCCGTGTCATTGCATGATATGTCAACTTTGTTTTTCGTTTTTGTTTTTTGGGGTATAGGTTAGCTATAGTGTTGTCAAGACTAATCTACAGGCAGACCTCATTTTATTGCACTTTATTGTGCTTCGCAGATAGTGCATTTTTTACAAATTGCAGGTTTGTGACAACATCAAATCTATTGGCACTGTTTTCCCACAGCATTTTCTCACTTTGTCTCTGTCACATTTTGGTAATTCTTGCAATATTTCAGACTTTTCCATTATTATATTTCTTACGGTGATCTGTGATCAGTGATCTCTTTTTTTTAATTGAAGTATAGTTGATTTACAATGTTGTTAATTTCTGCTGTTCAGCAAAGTGATTGTTATACATATGTATACATTCTTTTTTATATTCTTTTCCATTATGGTTTATCACGTGATATTGAATATGGTTCCCTGTGCTATACAGTAGGTCCTTGTTGTTTATCCATTCTGTATAGTTTGCATCTGCTAATCCCAAATTCCCACTCCATCCTTCCCTGACCCTTCCTTGGCAACCACAAGTCTGTTCTCCGTGAGTCTGTTTCATAGATAAGTTCATTTATGTCATATTTTAGATTTCACACATAAGTGATATCATATGGTATTTGTCTTTCTCTTTCTGACTTACTTCACTTAGTATGCTAATCTCTAGTTGCATCCATATTGCTGCAAATGGCATTATTTTGTTCTTTTTTATGCCTGAGTAGTATTCCATTGTATATATGTACATCTTCTTTATCCATTCACCTGTTGATGGGCATTTAAGTTGCTTCCATGTTTTGGCTATTGTGACTAGTACTGCTATGAACATAGGGGTGCATGTATCTTTTCTAATTATAGTTTTGTCCGGATATATGCCCAGGAGTGGGATTGCTGTGTGATCAGTGATCTCGGATATCATTACTGTAATTGTTTTGGGGTGCCACGAACCACACCCATATAAGGTGGTGAATTTAATCATTTGTTGAAATGACAACAGTGCATTTGGAATATTACATAAATTTAGTTGATAAAGCTGCAGCAGATTTCGAGAGGATCGACTCCAACTTTAAAAGAGGCCCTACTGTGGGTGAAATGCTATAAAACAGCATTGCATGCTACAGAAAAGTCCTTCATGAAAGGAAAAGTCAGTGGATGTGGCAGACTCCGCTGTGGTCTTTTTTTAAAAATTAATTAATTTATTTATTTATTTTTGGCTGTGTTGGGTCTTCGTTTCTGCGCGAGGGCTTTCTCCAGTTGCGGCGAGTGGGGGCCACTCTTCATCACGGTGCGCGGGCCTCTCACCGTCATGGCCTCTCTTGTTGCGGAGCACAGGCTCCAGACGCGCAGGCTCAGTAGTTGTGGCTCACGGGCCTAGTTGCTCCACGGCATGTGGGATCTTCCCAGACCAGGACTCGAACCCGTGTCCCCTGCATCGGCAGGCAGATTCTCAACCACTGCGGCACCAGGGAAGCCCCGCTGTGGTCTTATTTTAAGAAACTGTCACGGTCACCCCAGCCTTCCGCATCCCCCACCCTGATCAGTCAGCAGCCATTGACATCGAGGCAAGACTCTCCACCAGCAAAAAGGTTACCACTTGATGATGGCTCAGGTGATGGTTAGCATTTTTTCTTTTTTTTTTAACAATGAAGTATTTTTAAATTATGGTTTGTACATGGTTTTTTTAGACATAATGCTGTTGCACACTTAAAACTACAGTGTAGTGTAAACGTAACTTTCATATGCACTGGGGAACCAAAAAAATTCGTGGGACTCACTTTACTCTGATACTTGCTTTATTGTGGTGGTCTGGAAAACCCCACCCGCAATATCTCCAAAGTGTGCCTGTAATGAAAAGCTGGGGCAAAGAGGTCTCCATACTTATAAGGCCGCAGCATTTATTCTATATGCGTGTACTTTGTGTTCCCGTGAGCTGATGATTCTACACACAGCACAGATAATATGTTCATCAGACACATTTTGGTGATGGTGTGTCCCCTTGTATGAATCCCAAACTAGCCCCCCTTCACATTTGAAGTTTCTCGTGCACTTAATGAAACGGTTCCAGTTCACTCTTTGAAACACGAGGGTAAACATTGTTCTGCATGAGGTTTGCTCTTCTGGGATTCTGCCATTCTGAGTCCACATTTCCTAAGCCCTTAAGCCCAGTTGTCAGATGCTGTGAGATTGGGGGAATCAGGAATCTTGAGCTTATTTGAGATGAAAATTCACCCAGTGTTTGAGTGAGTGAGGATTAGTAGGGAGTAGAGGAGGAGATATTCCTTTTTGCTGCCTTTTTTTTTTTTTTTTTAATGACCACCTTTGAGAAGGATCCCAATACTTTTGAATAGACCTGTGTTACCCCTGATGTATTTGTACATTTCATTGTCATGCTGAGGTTTCTTCTGTGCAGCCAGCTGATTTTTGGTGCCTCTGTTTTCCACTCCCCTGTTTTCCTGTTAGATGATGGGACAAATATTTATTAAGAAGCTAGCGTATGGTTGATACTGGGTTAGAATCTGAGAAAGACACAAAGAGGGTTGAGCCATGGTCCCTGCCCTCAAGAAAAATTGTTCTCCTTTTGGTCTTAGGGGACAATGACCTTTCTCCATGTGCTCATTCCCCGAGGATAGTGGGTCCTTGGAGGAAAGCAGGAGATGCGGTGATGGAGACACTGTTTAATGGGTAAGGGAAGTTACAGGATGGTAGGAAGCAAGCATTTAGGTCTAAGAGTAGCCGTCTTAGACTTAAATGGGAGGATGGCTCCCAATTGCAATGCGCAGGAATTAACTGTAGTAAAAGTATGTACGCCTGTCTTTGGGAGTCCAGAAGGAAGGACTCGTAACTATCTGGGGATGTCCAGGAAAGCTTCACGAAGAAGGTGCCTCTTGGGCTGAGTCTTGAAGCATGGCCTGGAGCGGTCCATGGAGAGTGGAGTTGGAAGACCCTTGGTTGGGATCTTGAGATTGCAAGGGGGTGACAGTCTCTCTGCTGAGATCATTCAGTCTTTGAGATCAGCATGTTTAACCAAATTGGTCCAGCGGTCTTAGTTAAAAAAAAAAAGCACAAAGTACATCTGATGCTGTACGGTCTCATGCAGTGCCTCAGCTAGCAGGTTTCTCTCATAACTTTTGAGCCTTGAAGAAATCCTGTCTTCGTACGTTCAGGGTGTCCCTTTCTGCTTCTGTATGGTATTGGCGAGGCACTCTCATCCCTTCCCCCACCTCCCTCCACGCCCCCATCTTTGGCCCTCAGTGATTCTGTATTAATAGAAGCGATTAAGCCGCCTCATCTCATCAGGGAGGAGATATTAATCTTCATCAGGCCCGGGGAGGAGCTGCATTTTTTTATTTCTGCTCTTGCTTCCCTGCCCCGCTCCCCCCCCTGAGCTCAGGGGCTGCTCCAGTGTCTGTGGGGAGCTCTGTAATCTCCTGCAGATGCGTTTCTGGGGGTCACTTCTCTGCCCTCTCTCCCGTAGCCTCCCTGCATCGTGCACTGTAATTGAAGACCACTGTCAGGAGACGGAGGGAAGGGAAAAATGTTCCCTCAAATGGAAACTCCCAGCTTCATTGTCCTCGCTACTGCTGGGGAAATTAGAACAGGGCAATACCACAGCTGGAAGCGGTAGGCTTTTTTGGTTTATGAAATCCTATTCAGCCCTTGGAGAAGTATGCCAGCACCCGGGTGTCTTTTTTATGCTCTGTTGCTGTGATTAGCGGTGAGCTGAGGATGCCGGGGGTGGGGGGGGGGGCAGGGGCAGGAGGAAGGGAAGCTTGAGAATCACTCAGAGAATTAGGAAGGAAAGGAGCTTTTTCCCAAGCTCAGCATCCCAGCTCTTCCTGCTGGTGTGAACTGACTGCCAGTAATAGCTTATCACGCATCAAAATCCTATTATGTGCCAGGCGCTGTGCCGGCACAAGTAAATTATGTACATTGTCTCATGGAATCCTCACAAATCAACTTGCCAGATGTGTATTGCTGTTCCGTTTTTCAGATGAGAAAACCGAGGCTGGGAGTTTCAGTGCCTTTGTCCCGGTGGCATGGGGAGCAGAGAGGGAACCGAATTCTATCCTTGGTTTCTTGAGTCCTCCTTGGGAAAAAGCTCCTTTCCATCCTCATTCTCTGAGTGATCCTCAAGCCTCCCTCCGGCCCCCTGGCACCCAGCATCCTTAGCTATTGCTCACATACTGCCCACTGTACCTAGGAACGCAGTGCAATTTATTGTCCAGACTGGAACGCTTTAAAGGATGAAAGAGGATGCCGTAAGTTATTAGGCTGGGACAGCAGGCATAAGTGGGGATTGGTCCAGGGTAAAGTAAGAAGCTTCCATTGCAACTGGGGGCAGGGGATGCTTCCATGCTCCTTTTGGAAGCAGAGATGGCACAATGCACGTTGTCGCCCGCCCCTCACCTCATCTCCTGCACCCCTCCCCCCCTCGAACCACCACCAGGAGTCATCCGAGGTATGTGAGAGCCCCTCTGGCCTGCCACATGCCTGGTGCAAGAGGGCCTGATGAGTTTGCTTCCACAATGAAGGATCTCAAATAACCACTGCCCCTTCCGCTTAGCACGCAGCCTTCATACCCAGATCACCTCAGAGGATCTATTTAACTCCCTCTACTCGGAGGGATTGGCCTTCTTTGCAGCCTTGGAGCACACCTGGGTTGGGGAGATGGTTCTTTTTCCCAGATGGCTCTATTTTCATTCCACCAGCAATCTTCTTACTCAGAGGGATTCCCAGGACATTAAATTAGCAGAAAATGACATTAGCGCTAAGAACCAAACTCGATTATCTGAAATACAAGTATTTATTGTAAGTAATCAAGCAACCTCATCTCTGCCTCCCCACGCCTAGATCATATCCTCACACTGAATTTTATTAATGCCATTTTCCTTTTCGTTGGCAGCATTTTGCGGGGGGGTGGGGGCAGATTGTCTCAAAAGCGCAGAGTCTGCAATGATATTATGTATCAGCACAAGGCAAGTTTGTCTGTGTCTTTTTCTCATGTAATTTGCTGGCTCTCCAGGTGGTGGTCCATGGATATGAATGCTGACAGAGGCCACACCCTTCTCCTTGGCATGCCCCATCTCCTTCCTATCTACACGCACCACTCTGCTCACTTTTTCTCTAACTCGGCAGATATTTGTATGCCTTGACTTTTGCCCCCATTCTCTGCTTTTTTCCCTGAGAAAAATCCCACTGTCCAACCCCCAGTCCCCTTGTACTTGAAGCTGTCCCCAACTCACTTGTTGCTCCTGGTCCTTACTTGTCCCATTATTAGTGTGCTTTGTGCAGAATTGGTGCTTAATGTATGCTGTAAATGGGGCAATGTCATTGCTACCTCATCAGGTTGTTAAGGAGTTAAGTAATGCACGCAGAGCACAAAGTACAGAACCAGGCACGTAGGAATTATTATTAGCAATTGCATTTCTTAGTATTAAACATCGGGAAGGTGATAAAGTGCCAATATTCAGTGTGTGTCTCCCCCCAACCCCAGCTGAAGTGACAGCTCTTCTAGAGTAGGGGGCCATATCATCTTACTCAGTTTTGTATCCCTGGGGCTGAGTGCAAGGTGCTGGTTAAGTGTTCAGTGAATTGAATTGTTGTAAGATAACGGTCCACTTGGGGAAGTAAGGTTTTGATAAAGATCCTTTAGTCCCCTAAATACCTGGGGGCCAGTGGGTGGCGGGGGTGAGGCATGGGGCCTGAGATTAATTAGAAAGAGTCCTAGGATGAATGAGAAGCAGATGACAGGCATGCTAAGTCTGTTGCAAGCACACAGGGTCATTTTGGGCCACCGCAGAGCTGATTCCCAGTGTTTACACGGAGGTGCCACAGCCTCTGTGAAGAGGCGAAGAGGATCCCTTCCGACCTGTACAACACTGGAGCCTTGGGTGCATTGGGGGAGGTTTGACCTCTAGTGTGATGATGATCCTCCTTTCCTGAATCTGTAAAATAAGGTGGCTTGGTGTTGGGAGAGTTAAACAAATTTTATGTAGATTACCATCCCCTCAAAAGGGTAAAAATGAAAATCAACTCAGAATGGATCGTAGACGTAAACATAAGAAGAAAAGCTGTAAGACTCTGAGGAGGAAGCATAAGAGTAAATCTTCGTGACTTTGGATTAGGCAATTGTCTTAGATATGACACCAACAGCACAAGCCAAAAATAAGAAAAATTGGACTTCATCAGAATTTAAATCTATTGTGTGAATACCGTTAAGAAAGTGAAAAGACAGCCTAAAACATAGGAGAAAATATTTCCAATCATATCTGACAAGGGACTTGTATCCAGAATAGATGAAGAACATTTGTAGCTCAACAAAGATAAGACAGCCTAGTTTAAAAATGGGCAAAGGACTTGAGTAGACATTTCTCCAAAGAAGGTTTACAAATAGCCAATAAGCACATGACAAAGAGGCTCAACATCATTAGTCATTAGGGGATGCAAATCAAACCCACAGTGGGGTATCGCTTCACACCCACTAAGGTGGTGATTATCAGAAAGATAGAAAATAACAAGTGTTGGAGAGGATGTGGAAAAATCGTTACCCTTGGACCTTGCTGGGGGGAATGTCAAATGGCCCAGCCACTTTGGAAAACAGTTTGGCAGTTCCTCAAGGTTACACATAGCCTATAACCCAGCAATTCTATTCCTAGGTAAATGCCCAAGAGGATTGAAAACAGATACTCAAAAACTTATACATGAATGTTCATAGCAGCTTATTCATAATAATCAAAGAGTAGAAACTACCCAAATGTCTATGAATTGATTAAAAAAAAAATGTGATTTAGCCATACAGCGGAATATTATTCAGAACTAAAAAGGAATGAAGTATTGATACATGCTATAACATGATTGTACCTTGAAAATATAAGTGAAAGAAGCCAGCCACAAAAGGGCATACTTATGATTCCATTCATATGAAATGTCAAAATAAGCCATTCCATAGGGACAGCAAGTAGATCAGTGGTTTCCAAGGGTTTGGGGGAGGGTAAAATGGGGAGTGACTGGGAGTGGGTACAGGGTTTCTTTTTGGGTTATGAAATCGTTCTGGAATTAGATGGTGGTGATGGTTGCACAACTCTAGGAATATACTAAAAACCACGGGATTGTGTACTTTAAAAGGGTAGATTTTATGGTATGTGAATTATATCTCAATAAAGGTGTTATTAAAAAAAAAGATAAAAATGGAGCTGCTCCAGGTAAGGCAGAACCAGGAGGCCCCGATTTCCTCATCTGTTCATTCTCCTGACCTCACCCCACAGGGTGTTCCCTGAGATGTCCTCACAGTTCCAACGGACACAGTCTGAAGGACTCTGTGGTCCTCTGGCTTGGGTATCATCTAGTTCTAGGAAACGAATATGACTGAGCCCAGGGCAGCAAGAGAAAGTGTGGAAAAGTTCCTCTTTCTGTCTTCCCCTGACTCCCTGGGTGTGTAAAGGGTGTGCCTTCCAGCCTCCCAGTCTAAACAGAAGTGGGAGAAGGTCATTGTGATGACTTGTCACTTAACGTACAGATCATTTCTGTGCCAGAGTTGAGGCGAGGTTGTTAGGAAAGAGAAACATGAACCCCAACTCCCCTCCCCCATTGAAATGTGAAGGTTGAATGGGGCTTCCCTGCCAGTTCTTGGGACGAAGGAAAACAAAGGGACAAAATAGAAATTATCTTGCAGATGGCCAAAACAGTCTTTCAAAGCACCACACTGTTGTTTCAGTTTCTTGCTTAAACCCCTTCAGTGGTTTCTCGTCACTAATAGGATGATAGCCATTGTCAAGGCCTCCAGTTACCTTGTCCCATCTTCCATGCCCTGAGCTGTCACTGGCCTGCTTGCCAGACAGTCACAGGGTCTCCCAGACCTCCACTCACTTGACCGTGCCCACACTCTTTTCTGCTGTCCTGTCGGTGAGCTTGTATTTGTCTTTCAGGATCCAGCTTTTCACCACGTTATGGGTTGAATTGTGTCCCCCGCTGCCAAAAAGGATGTTGAAGTCCTAACCCCCAGTGCCTGTGAATATGACCTTATTTGGAAATAGGGTCTTTGCAGATGATCAGGTTAAGGTGAGGTCATTAGGGTGAGGCCTAATCCAATATGACTGACATCCTTATAAAAAGGGGAAATTTGGACACAGACATGTACAAAGTGAGGACATGGGGAGAATGCCATCTACAAGCCAAGGAGTGCCTGAGGCCACCAGAAGCTAGGAGAGAGGCCTGGAACAGGTTCTCCCTCACGGCTCTCAGAAGGAACCAACCCTGCTGGCATCTTGATGTTGGACTTCCAGCCTCCAGAACTGAGAGAGAATACATTTCTGTTGTCTGAGCCACCCGGTTTGTGGTACTTTGTTATGGCAGCCCCAGGAAACTGATGTATACCACCTTCATGAATACTTTTCTCCACCAAACAATTCACTTCTTCTGAGTCCCCTAGCTCTTTATCATTTGATTATTATACTTAACATATCACATTGTATTTACTTCTGTTTGTCTCTCTAAATAGAATGTGATGGTAGGGATGATCTCTTTGAATTCCTAAGGTCTAATGGTGTACATGTCATACAGGAAGGATGGATGGATGGGTGGATTGATAGATGGATGGGTCAAAAAGTCAGCTAATCTCTTTTGATTTCCTGCTTCCAAAAGAGAAAAGCCAAGTTCTTGGTATCAAAGTTTAAAATGCAAATTAACATTTGAAAGATACATGTGTCATCTTTATTTGAGTCTCTCTTTGGCAAGCAGTGTTTAAGGATGCATATCCCAGTGTGAATAACTTTGGATGTGTTAAAGAGTTCACCAGTGTTTAAGTTCATTAAATTAATGTTGTCATTTTGAATTGCTGAGTGTGTTGAGGGTTGTAAACTGTTCATCGCATTTCCGTGATTCTGCAGTAGTGTCATCTTCAGGAATGTTGGGTGTATTAAAAATAGAAGATTTGCTTCATACCAAAGAGTCCTAGACCAGGAATTAAACAACGCAGGTCTGCCGCTTAATGCTGTGTGGATTTTATTTGTTCATCCATTTAGGCGTTCAACTAAAATTCGAGTGCCAACTTTCTGCCAGGAACTCTATTGAATATTAGGGGTACAGAGGTAAAAGCTATAAGCTCTTTCCCTTCAGGGGCTTATAGTCTGGGGGGTGTGAGAGAGGTGAATGAAGCAAAATTACGTAATGAAAAGTGGTATGATGGTAGTTAGCACAGGGTGCTGTGGGACATGGGATAGGATACTCAGTCTCCAAAGGTGGTTGTCAGAAAAGACTTGTCACAGGAGGTGATTTGCCTGGCCACAGGGAACAGGGTGGGTGGTGTTCTGGACACAGAAAAGTATATGCAAAGGCACTGAGGCCTGTGCAAGGCCCCACGGCAGATCCCTGAGAAAGGGGCCAAGGCGACAGCCAGCAGTGGCAGCAGCATGAAAGTCAGTGACGTGGCCTCTGATTGTGAGTACCTTGGAGGTGACTGCAATTATTTGGATATAGAGGTTCCAGGGTAGTTCTTAGAAATTCAGTCACGTTCATTAATTTTTTTCTGTGTCTTTTGCAAACGTTACCAGACAAGCAGAGAAAGCTGGGCGTTATTTCTTTTGCAGAGTTGAGAGAACTGAGGCCAGCTCTAGACCAAAAGACACTCACCTAAGGCCGTACGGGTACCCCTCACTTTTCGAACCCTTATAGAAATACCCTGGCCTCCCTCCCCCACCAACCCACCAGCAGCAAGAGTGGCCCCGCCAAACTCTTTCCCCAGGACCTATACTCAGCATCTCAGCATCAAGCCACCATAGCTTTGAACTCGGTCTGTGAGCATCTGTGCTTCATCTTGATTTATTTTGTGCACCTGTTAGCAAGGTGTGTCCTTAGGGAATTGCTTCTTTGCTTTAGGCCATTCTGGCTTACGGAAGGAAGGTTGTGTAGAATAATGCTCTACTTTCAGATAACGAGCGGACCTGTAATTGCTCCTTTCCTTTATCCTCAGTCTTCTTTTGTGGACTTGATATTTGAGCGTCCATCATACCCGCATGTAGAGCTCCAGGTCCTGCTTCGAGTAGCTGGTGGGGAAGGCAGCAGTGCAGGCGAGTCTGGGATAGTCTCCTACCCGCTGGGTGAAGGCATGGCCTCCTGGGAGTGGGAGGACGTGGGAGTAGGTCTGTTCTTGAGTGTCAGGGACAGCTTCCCACAGACAGTGTGCCTGGAATAAATCTGGAAATGTTTTAATTTGCAGGATAGTATCTCTAGGCTGGAGGTGCCGTCCACCTGTGGGTCGAAGAGTCGATGGACGAATTCAGGAAAAGACCAATGGTGGTTGGGCTGATAAGGTCAGCGAGGGTCCGATCATATGAACCCTGTGGCGTAGTTGGTGGAGGGCCACCTGCAGGGGGTTCTGAGTCAGACTTGGATTTTAGTTCGGTTTAGTGGGACAGTTGGTGTCCGCTGTCAGGCCTGGTGTGTGCAGGCCCGTCCGTCTGGCCTTTGTCCCCGGTCCTTTGATCCTGCTACCCGTCCCTCCTGATGTTTTCTGCACTGGCCCCACTCCTACCAATCCTTCAAAGCTCGGCTCAAATCCCGCCTCCCCTAGGAAGCTTTTCCTGACCTTCCCAAGCCTCAGGAATTCCCCTTTCCCCCCCTTTCCTGACCTTCGCTGCCTTTGCTTTCTATGTTAGTCATTTAGAGAAGGGACCTGGTTTGAGGTCCCAGCCTTATTCGACAGTGGATCTGTGATTTTTGGCATATCACGTTACATTCCGTGTTTTATTTTTTTCATCTGTAAAATGGACGTCATGATGATACTTTCCAGACAAGGAAAATAAATAGACTCGTTATCTGTCTCCTTCCTCAAACAAATGAACTTGACCTTGATCTCATTCCCATGAGACAGCATTCATGGGGGGGTTCAAAGCCACAGGGCTCTCAAATTGCATTTCTCTTCATGTTCTGTGGTCCAGCTCCATCCCCAGGACTACACTGTGGTGGCAGAAAGTGACACTGACACACTCAGATACGAGTATTGGTCCTTTCTCTTACTTCACTTGGTTTAGCAAAATACTTTTGGGGCCTTGGTTCCCTCATTACGGTATATATGGGGTAAAATCTACCACCTCCTTTAATGTGAAGATTGAATCAGATAGTGAATGGATCACTCTTAGTTCAGTGCCCAGCCCAGAGTGGGTACTAATTAGATGGCTTCATCAAACCCACCCAAGCTGCTTTATTTGATGTCTCAGAGCAATCTGACATCTCTTGATTCTTTTTAACAACCACATAACAACGCTGTCATGAGAAGCAGAAAACATTTCTCTTTAGGGGGGCCAGTTTTGGAGGTGCTCTTGCTTGTGAAGCCCTCTTCCTGGCTGTCCTTAAACTTACAACTCCTGTGGATTTGCCCTGTTTCACCTTGACCTTCATGAAATCTTGGTTCTGTTGCCAGCCTTTGCCTGTTCCTGCTCACCACGGCAAACGATTCCCCTACGTTGCTTTTCCAAATCCACTCACATCTCATCTGAAAACCTCTCTCTTTCCCTCACTCATATTGCCTTAATTTCTCATTCCTCTGCCGTTAAATGGGTATTGATTTCTATTAAGATGAACATCAGGATTTATTGAGTGGAAGGTAAATATTGCCAGGGGCAGGGAGGGGGGAATGCTGCCCCCTTCCCCCCACCCATCCTGTCCTGCTTGTTGTTTAGAGAGTTAGGCAGAGTCCCAGTGTGGCACCCCCAACTGTTGCTTTGGGGGAATTGCCCACTGTGGGCCTGGGCAGGTAATTAACACTTAACAAGGTTAAGAGGAACCTCATGCATTTTGTATTAGAACATTCCCCGTCCTGGCACCATGCTTGACAAGGGGTGGATGCCAACAGATACTCCTCCCTCCCTCCTTTGTTCCTTCCAAAAGTATCTCGAAAGGCATTTGGCACTCCTGCCTTCTCTGGGCAAAGGGGAAGGAATTCAGGATCCGTATGATGAGTGTTTGTCAGTTTGCCACAAGTTTGTCAGTATTTACACAAAGCTAATGTTTCTGCTCCAGAGAAGAATTAGCCCCAAAAATGTTAAAGCCGGAAGTGAATGATCTGCATCTCCTGAAGTTTCATAGTGGTGAGTGCTGGTTCAGAGTGGGGAGGGGGAGGCCTAGAACCACATGCCAATTCTTGGCAGAGCTGGGCTTAGAGAGACTTTTGGTCCATGCCCTCATCTTTTCTCTATTTCTTTATTTTCTCATTTTTGTCTCAATCTGTCTGCCTATCTGGTGCACTCTACCTATCTATCTACTTACCTGTGTGATAATTAGAAATACATACTTGGTTTCTGCCCTGGTTCCTGACACAGAGCTATTAAAACCCTTGCAATTGTCCGAGTGATATGGGTGAGAGGAGTGTCTTTTGTTAGGCCTAAGCCCCTTTCAAACATACCTGAGTTTATGCTAATGAGGTGACACCTGATGGGCCCCCAAATAGCTTTAGGACTGGGGGGTTGGGGACTGGTTGCCAGGGCAACCAACTGGGAGGGGAGAAGGCCTGGGCATTGAGTTAATCACCAGTGGCCAGTGACTTAATCAGCCTTGGCCACTTAATGAAAGCAGAGAGTTCGGAGGGCTTCCGGGTTGGTGAACACTTGGAGGTGCTGGGAGGGTGGTGCCCCCCGATGGCACGGATCCCTCTCTCCTCACATCTCCCCTACACATCTCTTCCATTTGGCTGTTTCTGAGCTGTATCCTTTATAATAAACTACTGATCGTAAGTAAAGTGCTTTCCTGAGTTTTGTGAGTCAGCCTAGCAAATCATCGAACCCCAGGAGGGGATCTGGGGAACTCCAGACTTTATAGCTGGGTGGTCAGTGGTACAGGATGCCCAAACTTGTGACTGGTGTGTGAAGTGGGGCACAGTCTTGTGGGGCTGAGCCCCTCGCCTGTGGGGTTTGCACTAACTCCAGGAAGTGAATTGGACTGGAGGACACTCAGTTGATGTGAGGGAAGAAAAAACCTGCATATGTGGTGTCAGAAATGTTGACTAGAAACAGTTCAACCTGCCCGTTGCCTTACATTGTTGTCATTTTATAGTTCAGAATGGTCCTCACCAAGCTGTCTTTGGGCAAGTTAATGTCCCAGTGGCCCAGTTTTTTCAAATAAAGAGTACTGTGAGGATTAAACAAGCAGGGTTTCTCAACCTCGGCACTTAGACGTTTGGGGCCTGAAAATTCTTTGTATTGAATGAAGTTTGGCAGTTTACGCAGCCTCTACCTGCTAGATGCCACAGCACGACACTCCCCATCCCCAACACACGCATGTACAGTTGTGACATCAAAAATGCCTCCAGCCATTGCCAGATGTCCCCTGGGGCAAAGTCACCCTCAGCAGAGAAGTACTGGCATAGAATAAGACATCATTAAGTGTTGTTAAGAACACCCGCTGTTCTGATGATGATGATGATGATGATGATGATGATGATGTAGTTCTTGAATTTATGCCCCCAGGTATTTATGTAGTGCTTACTGTGTACAGTGCCTGGCACTAAGCTCGGAGAAACAAAAGAGGAGTGTAAACCTGTCGTTCTTGCCCTCTAGGGGGCTATGATGGGGTAGGAGAATCTTCCAGTGTTGTCTTGAGTGTTTTGTTTTGACCTAAATACATCAGAAGGACAATGATGAGGCAGGCTTACTGGCTCTCAGGCCTCTTCCTGGTGGACAGGTCTCTTCTTTTGATTCCCAGTGAACATGGCATTGCGGAACGGGGAAGACCTTGTTGGCTGGTCCCCTGGTTCCTGATGAACCCTGGCCTGGGTGAGACTGTCCGAGACTCAGAGTGGCTGGATCTTTGGAAGAGCAGGCACTGTCGGGGTGTCAGTGCTATTCTCCTGTGCGTTCACAATCCTTCCAGGACCTGGTGGGCAGAGCACCGCCACCTCCCCTGTGCGTGCCCCACACGGCAGCAGAGGGGTCCTCTCAACCCACAGCCACATTGCACAGCGCCTCTGCTCCAAACTCTCCATCAGACCGGACCGTCGGCCTTCCAGCATCTTCTGGAGCTGCTGCAACCTACTCCCCCTTTGACCCACCCCACCAAGTCCCCTCCTATCTCTGCTCCTCCTCCTGCCCCCTCAGCTCCCCGATTCCCACCACAGCTGCTCTCCTGGCTGTGCCCCCCGCTCTGGCCCCTCTGGGAGTGCCCTCCCCCCAGATCCGTCATAGCTCACTCCTTCCCTCCCACCAGGTCTTTGTTCACCTGTCCTCTCATAAGAGAAGCCTTCCCTCAGGGTCCTTTATGAAATAGCGGTCCTCCTCCTCCTTCCCGCCTGTGTCTCCTTGCTTTATTTTCTTCACAGCTCTGATCACCACCTTACGCATCCACTGTGTTTTGCCATTGTTGAGGCTGTTGCTTGTCTGTGTTCTCCCGCTTGAATGTGGATGCCCCGAGGGCTGGCAATTTGTCGATCTTGTTCGGTGTCCAGAAGAGTGCCTGGCATGTCCTGGACACTCAGTAATAGCCAGTGAATGAATAACTGAATGAACGGATAGATGGACAGGGGGACAGATTCTCGCTTGAGAAAGGAGACATTAAGATGACTCTGAGAAAGACAAATAGCATGGGGTATCACTTATAGTGGAATCTAAAAAAATGGTTCAAATGAACTTATTCACAAAACAGACTCACAGACATAGAAAACAAACCAATATGGTTACCAAAGAGGGGGGGTAGTGGGGGAGAAGATAAATTAGGAGTTTGGGATTAACATGTACACACTACTGTACATAAAATAGGTAAACAGGGCTTCCCTGGTGGCGCAGTGGTTGAGAATCCGCCTGCCAATGCAGGGGACACAGGTTTGAGCCCTGGTCTGGGAAGATCCCACATGCCGCGGAGCAACTGGGCCCGTGAGCCACAACTACTGAGCCTGCGCGTCTGGAGCTTGGGCTCCCAACAAGAGAGGCTGTGACAGTGAGAGGCCCGCGCACCGCGATGAAGAGTGGCCCCCACTTGCTGCAACTAGAGCAAGCCCTCGCACAGAAACGAAGACCCAACACAGCCAAAATAAATAAGTAAATAAATAAATTTATTAAAAAAAATAGGTAAACAACAAGGACCTACTATGTAGCACAGGGAACTCTACTCAGTATCCTGTAATAACTTATAATGGAAAAGAATCTGAAAAAGAATATATGTGTGTGTGTATATATATATATATATATATGTATAACTGAATCACTTTGCTATATACTTGAGACTAACACAGCATTGTAAATTAACTATAGGTCAATATAAAAAAAAGAAAAGATGACTCTGTTAATACAAAGTTGCTGTGAGTGTGCAGAACCTTTGTTCACCCTTTCCTGGGAGGGACGGGCCTCCAGTACCATAAAAGCTCTGACTGAGGTCAAGTCCATGTTATGTCAACCCTTCCCTTCTCCGTCTTGAGAGAATTGTCTCCTGGTTAATGAGCCCACCTGCACGTACAGATGAGGGCATGAAGAACTTTGTAGAACTCGGTGGCTGACAGCCCCGGGTTCACGTCTCTGATCCCCACAGCATTGTCAGCCTTGTCTTTGTGTCCTGGGCTCTTTGTTCTGGGACCCTTGCTGTGCTCTGTGCTTTGCTCATCCCCGACATGCAGGAGACCTTTCCATCCTTCTCATCTAACACATGAGGGATTTTTAGGAGGAAATAGGAACATGCATTTCGTCACCGTCACTCCTCTAACCGGCTGTCTTGCGCTCAGCGTCACTCAGGGAATCTGCCTGTGACCGTGGCACGCTCCGTCGCCCATGCACCTCTTGCTCCCCAGCCTGTGTTTCCTTGCACACGTCCCCTCTGCTGTCCTCTGTCGCTCTTGCTTGGCATCCTGCCTGTTCCCCCTGCCCCCGACGCTGTCCCTGGTCCACACTCTTCTCTCCACTAAGTCTCCTTTGACCCTTCCCCTCACAGATTGTGCTGCCTTTTGCAGCTGACGTGTCAGCATCATTCCATTTCTAAAGCAGGAAACTGATTTGGTCTGAACTGGCCCCAGGTTTTTCCTTCTGGTGCTTCCAGATCCTGAAACCGCTAGGTGGTGTTTTGGGGGTGGGCTCCAAGGAGCTCCAGTTCTTTATGTCTCAGCACAGAAAGAATTCAGCAAGAGGCAAAGTGATAGATGCGAAGTGATTTATTAGAACAGGGCGCTAGTGAGGCTTACAAGCGGGTGGGCCAGAGGGTGCCGTGCCCCGAGAACTTAGTGGGCTACAGTTTTATAATTAAATGAAAGGTGGGGAGGGGGAAAAGACCACCTTCTTCCTCATTCTTGAGTAGATGTCGTGTTTCCATCGTCATCTCCTCTTCCACGTCAGGCGGGGGAGTTTTCTTGTCCCTCCATGGTCAAGCCAGGACTGTCATGGCACAATGGAAGTGAACAAAAGGTGGTAACGTATGCTAAAAATGGCAGATCATTTCAGGTTTCAGTATAATGTCACCCTTTCCTTATGGTTTTGTTTTTAATGTGCCCAGAGGCGCGTGCCCTAGGAAACATTAACTTACTGAGCTCACTGGGCAGGATGTGGGTCTCATGCCACCATCGTTTTATTGTTTGGGGTCTTGTCTCGTGCTTCTGTTGCATGGTTTTGTGGTTAAGCAAACCTGCTTTCTTGAGTCATCATTAACTTACAGGGGTTGCCCATACTTTTTTCTTTACTTACAATCCGCTAGTGGGATTAACTATTTAATTACCTACTTTGTCCCTATCAATTCCTCACTTTCTTCCCTGTGCTGGCTGCCGCCAAGGGCTGGGCTCAGTGATGAATCCCAGTTGCATTGGTGGCCAGGGCCAGGCTCTGCTCGGGCTGAAGGTGGCGTTGGGAGCTGTGGGCATGAGTGAGGTCCCCCAAAGGCACCGTAACGCACGGGGAGTGGGAAAAGAAAAGGCGGTTTGGGATGGCTGTGTGGATGGCAGGGTCCTAGAAGATGGGACTTTTTTCCTTTAAAGTCCAGCACGAATACCACCTTCCAACAGTGTCTTCTTCCTTTTCTGAATCCTGTGCCCCCATCCCCTTTTACCACTATTCCTTGGTTAAACCTCATATATCCTTTACCCAAATGTGCCTGTATCGCAGCTGTTTCTGTGTGTGTGTAAGATCCTTGGAATCAGCAACTGCCTTTTTCATTCTTTCCCCCTCCGCACCTGACAGAACATGGCACACAGTAGGATTTCAACAGTGTCTGTAGACATGAACTGGCTGGTAGAAGAAAGGAGGCATGGGGGTGGTAGTATCTAGAAGTTCTTTGCATATTAACCAAGTCCTGGACTTATTACTTGAGGGGTCCAGAGATGGCATGCTTCCTTTCCTCCCTGATCTTGGGGCTTGTGCTGCTTTCACCAAGAACCCAACTCTGGGCTGGCTTTGCCGCCAGCCTAGAAATTCATTACTGCATTTCCCCCTTTACAGGGGCTTCATAAAATTCTTTTAAACTTAAAACTTTTCTTTCTTATATTTGCCCCTAATGGCTGTCTTACTTGAATTAGCCCTTGTTAGCTCTTATCTGACCTTGCCTTCTGCCTCCTTTTCTTCCCTCCATTCTACTAGAGATTCCAGAGGAATCTTTCTCAAAGGCTGCACCCCTCCTGCTCCGAAGCCTTCCATAGCTCCTTCTTGCCTGGAGAGCAAGAGAGGAAAGCCAGTCTTGTATTTACTCCCATCCAGGATCTTTCTCCAACTTTCCTTTCCAACTCTATCGATCCAGTTGGCCCCCAACCACCAACCTCAGCTCCCACTTATAACCCCAACTCTCAACATACCTGTGCTTTGGCCATCGGTGTTGGTTCCCCAAATGCGTGTGCCCCTCTTCTGTCTCTGTGCTGTTAGGACCCACCTCCTCCCTAGGCCAACCCCATCCTCTCTGCAGAGTCCATCTTAACTGTTTCCTCTACCAATACTGCTCCCTGTTCTGTCTGCTCAGAATTATGTTTTCCCTCCTCATTATTGCCACCGTGCCTGCCTCCATTGCAGGAGTTGTTATGACGTGCCTTCTGCTGTGACTGTTGTGTGATTTTGTCTGGCCGCTCGATTCCGAGGGCAGGAATGGTGTGTCCCCATAACATCCATTTAGTTCCATACACATCATAAGTCTCAACTTATTTTCATATCATTGAAGGACTTTGAATATCGTCTTTATCATATTTGGTGTCATTGCTATTTTCATCATCATCGTCATCATTGGTATCTTCATAGTGACTTAAAATTGACAAAGTTAATTTCTTGTCCAGGTGTTCTGTTGTACTTCTGACCAACAGGTATAAAATAGTATGTCAAAGACAAAGCTAAAAAATAAGAAATGGAGTAAGGGTTGCACACAATGCTTTTCTGTTCCCATTTAGCACCAAGGAAGATACTGCTCAGACCAAATCAATGGTTTTATGTGCAGAGGGGACATGAAGTCTAGAGCTTCTATGAGAAGAGAATTTTCTTTGTCCTTAAACCACGTATAGTTTTTCTTCTGTACATTTAGCCTGTACTAACCAATCGGCTTAAAAGGAGCACCACCCATGTTTATTCTCTGGCTGCCCTGGTCTTTCATCTGTCAAATTTGTACAATGCTCTTCAGTCAGAGCCTAGATTTGACTTAAAAGACATCTGTTCCAGACACTTCGTGAAAATGTTCATGAATGCATTTCTTCTTTGTAACCTTTCTTATTCTTTGCTTCAGTTTATCCAGACCTTTAAGTTAAGTGGGCAATCTCTAAGTTAATGATCAATCCCCCATAATTGTCAAGTATTGTATTTAGAAGAGACAGACATATTCAAATTCTCATGTAGTCTTTGTAATAAAGCTGAGAAAACAGGTATTTTTGCCCACATTCTCTGAATGAGACAACTGAAATTCAGAAGGAATACATGTTTTGCTGTGATTCAGCGACTTGCCCAAGGTCACACAGCTGGAGAGCCAAGATTTCAATCTAAAGCCAGTGGCTCCAAGTTCAGAACTCTTTCCCCTACACAACACCTGATCCCAAAGTCACTTTTACTCAAAAATCTCAATCATACAAGTGGTTGCAAATAATAAAGCCCAGTTACATTGTTTAGTTGACACCATGCTACTGAATCCTGCTTCCTTCTGCCTTTGTTTTTGGTTTTGGTTTTCATCAAAAAAAAAAAAAAAATTTTTTTTTTTTTTGGCCGCGCTGCACGGCATGTGGGATCTTAGTTCCCTGACCAGGGATCGAACCCACGCCCCCTGTGTTGGAACCATGGAGTCTTAACCACTGGACCTCCAGGGAAGTTCCTCCATCAAAATTTGATTTGCCTTTAATGCTCTGAATTTCTGACTTCCTTCCACTCCCTCGGGAATCCCATAGGCACTAGGGACCCAAGGAATTGCCCTTCCAGAGCCAAGCCAGTGCTCTGCGTGGGAGTGGCGGTCCTGGAAGGCCAGGCTCTCTTTCCAGCAGCCCTCTGGCTTCAGTTGCTTCAGCTTTTATTAGCACCCATCTTCTGCGGTGCAGCCAGATCCCTTCAACCAACCATTTCACCCCCTACTTAACCCCCACGCACCCCACAATGGCTTAGGACAGTGTAAGTTTTTGGATCTGTTCAGCGTGGCCCCTGTCCACCTTGTATGTCTGGCCAGTTCCTTTTCTGACATCCTACATGTCAACCTTGTATAACCACAAACCGTCCCCTCTAGCCTTGGACCTCAGGTGCGTGCCAGTCTACCAACTCTCAGAAAAGAGTGATTTTTAAAAGGCCCTGATATGTAGCATTTACCCATTTCTAAGGTGTAAATTCTCCCACCAGTAGGAGTCAGCTCCGGCACCCGACTGGAGCCACACTGCCTGGGATGCCCTTCTCTCCTCTCCTCACCTCGCTGATTCTTGGCTGTTGTCGAGACTTAGATGTTGCTTCTTCCAGGATGACTTTCTCAACCAGCACCCACCTGTCTCCTGCCTGGCAGAAGCTCTGTGTTTCCACATGCCCCCTTGCTAACACAAGTTATAAAGGGCACTTACCAGCACAGCTCATAATTGTGTGTGCTTGGACATCTTCCTTCTGTTTTCTGCACTCTGTGGGTGGGTACCAGCTGTGTTTTGATTCATTTCTCTAACCCAACGCTAAGTACAAGGTCAAAGACAGAAGATGTTCAACACATGTTTGTTGGATGGAGGCGTGTTTTGACTTTAAAAGGACAGTAACCTTTGTACTTAGCGCAAGAAGAGGGTTTTGTGTTGATGCAAGTTCTAATCCTGCATATTTCAGTTGCAAGACATACAGGTATGCTCAGGTTCGAAGAGGGGGATGGCTGTGTTATTTATGAGACTGGGGTCACGTGCCCAAAAACCCAGGAGCAGGAAGTACAGCTCAGTTTTTACCTGAAAATTTTGAAATCAAGGCTTTTTCTTCTAAGATGTAGGAGGCCATAGGGTCTGTCTCTTCTAGTTCTGTCTGTGTCTCTCCATCTTTTTCCTCTGACTCTCTTGTTCTCTTTCTCATTCCTCCACACCATGTCCTCTCCTCGGTGTCTCTGATCATCAGCTGTGTTCTTTTCCCCTCCACCTGTCCAGCTTGCTCTGTTCTTTCTTCTTCTGCACAACCCAGTATGGTCTTTCAGCCCCAACTCTGAATGCCTGTCAGCTTAGTCACCTACCACCAGTGAGAACTTCTTTTTGTGCCTTCTTTAAAATTCCCAGGAGAATAACTCTGGTTGGCTCAGCACTGCTGGTTGAAGCCCCCCTGTCGCCATCTTGGATCAGGCATCCCTGGCTGGTGTGATCAGTAGAGGGGCAGGCGGAGTCAGGGTGGACACACAGACAATGACAGACCTGTCCAGGACATTCAGAAATAAGGTGTTCCCTTCTAAATGGTGCAGTCGTGGCTGGTTGAAGCTAAAAATGATGGTAATTTGGAGTTGGGGTGGGGTGGCCACTTCATTCTCAGTTAAAATAATCATGGATCAGGAAGGAAAGAACTCAGCCCATTGACCATGTGGCCAGGCAGCTCGTTATTGGCTTATGTTGTTTCCACCCAATAAAAACCTAAGTCTATTAAAATCATCATGGCTGCAGCTTCTGTGATTGCCTTGGGGAGTCCAGTCAACACATTAATTAATTATCCTCAGTGTGAACAGATTTCCTCTAAAAAGCTTCCTGTCTGTTTATTTTCTTAGCCTCATTCTGTGCCTTCCAATTTGTCCACCTCGTTCCCCTCATAAATTGGTTGGTCACTGTCTTAGATTTCTCCCCAGCATCTGGTTTGGCTCTGCTCAGTGTGGTCTGGTGAGCCAGCTGTGGTTCTGATGGATTACACTTAGCCAGGAATCCTCGGAGCAGGAAGGTGGGTGTTTGTTATGGTCTGCCTCTTGGATCAATACCTCAAGGAATTGACATCCTTGGGCATCTGCTCTCTAGACACAGTCAATGTGCTAATAAGGAACTGTGAACTGATGATAAGAGCTCATTTGGCTCGATTGAAGGAGAAGTACAGATAGTACCTAGAATTGTCTGCAGTGCAACAGAAAAGGTCTACACTGCAGTTTGTGATTGAGGGTCTTTTTATTTTTTATTTTTTTAATTAATTTACTTTTGGCTGCGTTGGGTCTTTGTTGCTGCGAGCGGGCTTTCTTTAGTTGTGGCGAGCAGGGGCTACTCTTGATTGCGGTGCGCGGGCTTCTCATTGTGTTGGCTTCTCTTGTTGCGGCGTACGGGCTCTAGGTGCGCAGGCTCAGTAGTTGTTGGCTCGTGGGCTCTAGAGCGCAGGCTCATTAGCTGTGGAGCACGGGCTTAGTTGCTCCGCAGCATGTGGGATCTTCCCTGACCAGGGCTTGAACCCGTGTCCCCTGCATTGGCAGACGGATTCTTAACCACTGCGCCACCAGGGAAGTCCCTGAGCTTTTTTTTTTTTTTTTTTTTTAATAGAACTTCATTGGAGTATAATTGCTTCACAATACTGTTAGATTCTGTTGCACAACAAAGTGAATTAGCCATATGCATACACATGTCCTCATATCCCTCCCCTCCCTCTTGAGCCTCCCTCCCATCCTCCCTATCCCACCCCTCTAGGTCATCACAGAGCACCAAACCAATCTCCCTGTGCTAGGCTGCTGCTTCCCACCAGCCAACTATTTTACATTCGGTAGTGTATACATGTTGATGCTACTCTCACGTCGCCCCAGCTTCACCCTCCCATCCCATGTCATCAAGTCCATTCTCTATGTGTACCTCTTTATTCCTGCCCTGCAACTAGGTTCATCAGTACCATTTTTTTTTTTTAAGATTCCATATATATGCGTTAGCACATGGTATTTGTTTTTCTCTTTCTGACTTACTTTACTCTGTATGACAGACTCTAGGTCCATCCACCTCACTACAAAAACTCAATTTTGTTTCTTTTTATGGCTGAGTAATATTCCATTGTATATATGTGCCACATCTTCTTTATCCATCATCTGCCGATGGACATTTAGGTTGGTTCCATGTCCTGGCTATTGTAAATAGAGCTGCAGTGAACATTGTGGTACGTGACTCTTTTTGAATTATGGTTTCCTCAGGGTATGTGCCCAGTGGTGGAATTGCTGGGTTGTATGGTAGTTCTATTTTTAGTTTTTTAAGGAACCTCCATACTGTTTTCCATAGTGGTTGTATTAATTTACATTCCCACCAATAGTGTAGGGGCGTTCCCTTTTCACCACACCCTTTCCAGCATTTATTGTTTCTAGATTTTTTGATAATGGCCGTTCTGACCAGTGTGAGGTGATACCTCATTGTAGTTTTTTTTTTTTTTTTAAGTAGTAAAAAAATATATTTATTGAATACATAGTAAAAATTTAAATATCCCTGACAACATATTGCAAGTATTTTCAAATGTCAGAAATTTATGGAATCTGTTTATTTCCACCTGAGTTACTTTATTCAGTGCTTTCTTTTTTTTCCACACACACACACTGTATTTTATTTTTACAAGAGATAAATAGACTGACACCAAGCATTGTAAATGGATGACCACAACAAAAGCAACAATGGTTGCAATTACCAAACACAAAACACACTCATGCTATGTCATAATATTGACATTCAGTCCAGTAATCCTCCACTGTAACAGCTCCTTTACTTTGCAGTGAAAATTGATTTGTATATTCTTTACCTCTGAGTCCTTATGGGAATTTTTTTTTTTAATTCAAACAGAAAGTCACAAAAATTATAATCATCCTCATCAGTTCACTCAGTCCCATGTAATTGATTTTTTTTTTCCTCTTAATCTCTTGTTAGCACTTTTATGAGTTCATCAGTTTTTCATTACAGTTCTGAAAATGCTTATTCATTCAGTTCAGCAGTACAGTCAGTTACCAGAAACCTGTACTTGTCAGAGTCTTTTCCATGAATTCCTTGAAGATGAAACCCTTTTATAGGAACATATTTGCAAAAGCATCACAGTACACTCAGAACTGTCTGTAAATGACAAAAGGCTTAAAAATGACCATGGTTAAAGATTTGATGAGAGTTCATAATAATGCAATTGACAAGAAAATTTAGTTATTTCTGAGATATACATTTTAAAGTAATACCTAGAATTATGACTTATAACATTACACCAGAATATATAAGATTTCTAGAAATTTCATGTAATGTCTGAAACATTTATATTAACATATTTCCATACAAATAACCCAATGAAGGTTTAGTATTAGTTGTTTGGTTTGCTTTTTTTATACTGCAGGTTCTTATTAGTCATCAATTTTATACACATCAGTTTATACATGTCAATCCCAATCGCCCAATTCAGCACACCACCGTCCCCACCCCACCACAGTTTTCCCCCCTTGGTGTCCATATGTCTGTTCTCTACATCTGTGTCTCAACTTCTGCCCTGCAAACTGGCTCATCTGGACCATTTTCCTAGGTTCCACATACATGCGTTAATATACGATATTTATTTTTCTCTTTCTGACTTACTTCACTCTGTATGACAGTCTCTAGATCTATCCACGTCTCAGCAAATGACTCAATTTCGTTTCTTTTTATGGCTGAGTAATATTCCATTGTATATATGTACCACTACTTCTTTATCCATTCATCTGTCCATGGGCATTTAGGTTGCTTCCATGACCTGGCTATTGTAAATAGTGCTGCAATGAACATTGGGGTCCCTGTGTCTTTTTGAATTATGGTTTTCTCTGGGTATATGCCCAGTAGTGGGATTGCTGGATCATATGGTAATTCAATTTTTAGTTTTTTAAGGAACCTCCATACTGTTCTACACAGTGGCTGTATCAATTTACATTCCCACCAACAGTGCAAGAGGGTTCCCTTTTCTCCACACCCTCTCCAGCATTTGTTGTTTGTAGACTTTCTGATGATGCCCATTCTAACTGGTGTGAGGTGATACCTCATTGTAGTTTTGATTTGCATTTCTCTAATAATTAGTGATGTTGAGCATCTTTTCATGTGCTTCTTGACCATCTGTATGTCTTCTTTGGAGAAATGTCTATTTAGGTCTTCTGCCCATTTTTGGATTGGGTTGTTTGTTTCTTTAATATTGAGCTGAATGAGCTGTTTATATATTTTGGAGATTAATCCTTTGTCCGTTGATTCGTTTGCAAATATTTTCTCCCATTCTGAGGGTTGTCTTTTCGTCTTGTTTATGGTTTCCTTTGCTGTGCAAAAGCTTTGAAGTTTCATTAGGTCCCATTTGTTTATTTGTGTTTTTATTTCCATTACTCTAGGAGGTGGATCAAAAAAGATCTTGCTGTGATTGATGTCAAAGAGTGTTCTTCCTATGTTTTCCTCTAAGAGTTTTATAGCGTCTGGTCTTACATTTAGGTCTCGAATCCATTTTGAGTTTATTTTTGTGTATGGTGCTAGGGAGTGTTCTAATTTCATTCTTTTACATGTAGCTGTCCAGTTTTCCCAGCACCACTTATTGAAGAGACTGCCTTTTCTCCATTGTATATCTTTGCCTTCTTTGTCATAGATTAGTTGACCATAGGTGCGTGGGTTTATCTCTGGGCTTTCTATCTTGTTCCGTTGATCTATGTTTCTGTTTTTGTGCCAGTACCATATTGTCTTGATTACTGTAGCTTTGTAGTATAGTCTGAAGTCAGGGAGTCTGATTCCTCCTGCTCCGTTTTTTTCCCTCAAGACTGCTTTGGCTATTCGGGGTCTTTTGTGTCTCCATACAAATTTTAAGATGATTTGTTCTAGTTCCATAAAAAATGCCATTGGTAATTTGATAGGGATTGCATTGAATCTGTAGATTGCTTTGGGTAGTATAGTCATTTTCACAATATTGATTTTTCCAATCCAAGACCATGGTATATCTCTCCACCTGTTGTTATCATCTTTAATTTCTTTCATCAGTGTCTTATAGTTTTCTGCATACAGGTCTTTTGTCTCCCTAGGTAGGTTTATTCCTAGATATTTTATTCTTTTTGTTGCAATGGTAAATGGGAGTGTTTCCATCATTTCTCTTTCAGATTTTTCATCATTGGTGTATAGGAATGCAAGAGATTTCTGTGCATTAATTTTGTATCCTGCAACTTTACCAAATTCATTGATTAGCTCTAGTAGTTTTCTGGTGGCATTTTTAGGATTCTCTATGTATAGTATCATGTCATCTGCAAACAGTGACAGTTTTACTTCTTCTTTTCCAATTTGTATTCTTTTTATTTCTTTTTCTTTTCTGATTTCCGTGGCTAGGACTTCCAAAACTATGTTGAATAATAGTGGTGAGAGTAGACATCCTTGTCTTGTTCCTGATCTTAGGGGAAATGCTTCCAGTTTCTCACCATTGAGAATGATGCTTGATGTGGGTTTGTCATATATGGCCTTTATTATGTTGAGGTAGGTTCCCTCTATGCCCACTTTCTGGAGAGTTTTTATCATAAATGGGTGTTGAATTTTGTCAAAAGCTTTTTCTGCATCTATTGAGATGATCATATGGTTTTTATTCTTCAATTTGTTAATATGGTGTATCACATTGATTGATTTGCATATATTGAAGAATCCTTGCATCTCTGAAATAAATCCCACTTGATCGTGGTGTATGATCCTTTTAATGTGTTGTTGGATTCTGTTTGCCAGTATTTTGTTGAGGATTTTTGCATCTATATTCATCAGTGATATTGGTCTGTAATTTTCTTTTTTTGTAGTTTCTTTGTCTGGTTTTGGTATCAGGGTGATAGTGGCCTCATAGAATGAGTTTGGGAGTGTTCCTTCCTCTGCAATTTTTTGGAAGAGTTTGAGAAGGATAGGTGTTAGCTCTTCTCTGAATGTTTGATAGAATTCACCTGTGAAGCCATCTGGTCCTGGACTTTTGTTTGTTGGAAGATTTTTAATCACAGTTTCAATTTCATTACTTGTGATTGGTCTGTTCATTTTTCTGTTTCTTCCTGGTTCAGTCTTGGAAGGTTATACCTTTCTCAGAATTTGTCCGTTTCTTCCAGGTTGTCCATTTTATTGGCATAGAGTTGCTTGTAGTACTCTCTTAGGATGTTTTGTATTTCTGCGGTGTCTGTTGTAACTTCTCCTTTTTCATTTCTAATTTTATTGATTTGAGTCCTCTCCCTCTTTTTCTTGATGAGTCTGGCTAATGGCTTATCAATTTTGTTTATCTTCTCAAAGAGCCAGCTTTTAGTTTTATTGATCTTTGCTATTGTTTTCTTTGTTTCTATTTCATTTATTTCCTCTCTGATCTTTATGATTTCTTTCCTTCTGCTAACTTTGGGTTTTGTTTGTTCTTCTTTCTCTAGTTCCTTTAGGTGTAAGGTTAGATTGTTTACTTGAGATTTTTCTTGTTTCTTGAGGTAGGCTTGTATAGCTATAAACTTCCCTCTTAGAACTGCTTTTGCTGCATCCCACAAGTTTTGGATCATTGTGTTTTCATTGTCATTTGTCTCTAGGTATTTTTTGATTTCCTCTTTGATTTCTTCAGTGATCTCTTGGTTATTTAGTAACGTATTGTTTAGCCTCCATGTGTTTGTGTTTTTTACGTTTTTTTCCCTGCAATTGATTTCTAATCTCATAGCGTTGTGGTCAGAAAAGATGCTTGATTTGATTTCAGTTTTCTTAAGTTTACTGAGGCTTGATTTGTGACCCAAGATGTGATCTATCCTGGAGAATGTTCCGTGCGCACTTGAGAAGAAAGTGTAATCTGCTGTTTTTGGATGGAATGTCCTATAAATATCAATTAAATCTATCTGGTCTATTGTGTCATTTAAAGGTTCTGTTTCCTTATTATTTTTTTTTTTAATAATTTTAGCAATTTCATGTATCTTTATTTATTTATATTATTTATTTATGGCTGTGTTGGGTCTTTGTTTCTGTGCGAGGGCTTTCTCCAGTTGCAGCAAGTGGGGGCCACTCTTCATCGCGGTGCGCGGGCCTCTCACCATCGCGGCCTCTCTTGTTGCGGAGCACAGGCTCCAGACGCGCAGGCTCAGTAATTGTGGCTCACGGGCCCAGCTGCTCCGCGGCATGTGGGATCCTCCCAGACCAGGGCCGGAACCCGTGTCCCCTGCATTGGCAGACAGATTCTCAACCACTGCGCCACCTGGGAAGCCCCTGTTTCCTTATTTATTTTCATTTTGGATGATCTGTCCATTGGTGTAAGTGAGGTGTTAAAGTCCCCCACTATTATTGTGTTACTGTCGATTTCCTCTTTTATAGCTTGTAGCAGTTGCCTTGTGTATTGAGGTGCTCCTATGTTGGGTGCATATATATTTATAATTGTTATATCTTCTTTTTGGATTGATCCCTTGATCATTATGTAGTGTCCTTCCTTGTCTCTTGTAACATTCTTTATTTTAAAGTCTATTTTATCTGATATGAGTATAGCTACTCCAGCTTTCTTTTGATTTCCATTTGCATGGAATATCTTTTTCCATCCCCTCACTTTCAGTCTGTATGTGTCCCTAGGTCTGAAGTGGGTCTCTTGTAGACAGCATATATATGGGTCTTGTTTTTTGTATCCATTCAGCAAGCCTGTGTCTTTTGGCTGGAGCATTTAATTCATTCACGTTTAAGGTAATTATCGATATGTATGTTCCTATGACCATTTTCTTAATTGTTTTGGGTTTGTTTTTGTAGGTCCTTTTCTTCTCTTGTTCTTCCCTCTTAGAGAAGTTCCTTTAGCATTTGTTGTAGAGCTGGTTTGGTGGTGCTGAATTCTCTTAGCTTTTGCTTGTCTGTAAAGCTTTTGATTTCTCCATCAAATCTAAATGAGATCCTTGCAGGGTAGAGTAATCTTGGTTGTAGATTCTTCCCTTTCATCACTTTAAGTATATCATGCCACTCCCTTCTGGCCTGTAGAGTTTCTGCTGAGAAATCAGCTGTTAACCTTATGGGAGTTCCCTTGTATGTTATTTGCCGTTTTTCCCTTGCTGCTTTCAATAATTTTTCTTTGTCTTTAATTTTTGCCATTTTGATTACTATGTTTCTCGGCGTGTTTCTCCTTGGGTTTATCCTGTATGGGACTCTCTGCACTTCCTGGACTTGGGTGGCTATGTCCTTTCCCATGTTAGGGAAGTTTTCGACTATAATCTCTTCAAATATTTTCTCGGGTCCTTTCTCTCTCTCTTCTCCTTCTGGGACCCCTATAATGCGAATGTTGTTGCATTTAATGTTGTCGCAGAGGTGTCTTAGGCTGTCTTCATTTCTTTTCATTCCTTTTTCTTTATTCTGTTCTGCAGCAGTGAATTCCACCCTTCTGTCTTCCAGGTCACTTATCCGTTCTTCTGCCTCAGTTATTCTGCTATTGATTCCTTCTAGTGTAGTTTTCATTTCAGTTATTGTATTGTTCATCTCTGTTTGTTTGTTCTTTAATTCTTCTAGGTCTTTGTTAAACATTTCTTGCATCTTCTGGATCTTTGCCTCCATTCTTATTCCGAGGTCTTGAATCATCTTCACTATCATTATTCTGAATTCTTTTTCTGGAAGGTTGCCTATCTCCACTTCATTTAGTTGTTTTTCTGGGGTTTTATCTTGTTCCTTCATCTGGTATGTAGCCCTCTGCCTTTTCATCTTGTCTATCTTTCTGTGACTGTGGTTTTTGTTCCACAGGCTGCAGGATTATAGTTTTTCTTGCTTCTGCTGTCTGCCCTCTGATGGTTGAGGCTATCTAAGAGGCTTGATGGGAGGCTCTAGTGGTGGTTAGAGCTGACTGTTGCTGTGGTGGTCAGAGCTCAGTAAAACTTTAATCCACTTGAGTGTTGATGGGTGGGGCTGCGTTCCCTCCCTGTTGGTTGTTTTGCCTGAGGCAACCCAACACTGGAGCCTACCTGGGCTCTTTGGTGGGGCTAATGACAGACTCTGCGAGGGCTCACGCCAAGGAGTACTTCCCAGAACTTCTGCTGCCAATGTCCTTGTCTCCACGTTGAAACAGAGCCACACCCCACCTCTGCCGGAGACCTTCCAACACTAGCAGGTAGGTCTGGTTCAGTCTCCCCAGGGGTCACCGCTCCTTCCCCTGGGTCCCACTGCGCACACTATTTTGTGTGTGCCCTCCAAGAGTGGGTTCTCTGTTTCCCCCAGTCCTGTCGAAGTCCTGCAGTCAATTCCCACTAGCCTTCAAAGTCTGATTCTGTATGAATTCCTCCTTCCGTTGCCGGACCCCAGGTTGAGAAGCCTGACGTGGGGCTCAGAACCTTCACTCCAGTGGGCGGACTTCTGTGGTAAAAGTGTTCGCCAGTCTGTGAGTCACCCACCCAGCAGTTATGGGATTTGAGTTTACTCTGATTGCGCCCCTCCTACCGTCTCATTGTGGCTTCTCCTTTGTCTTTTGATGTGGGGTATCTTTTTTGGTGAGTTCCAGTGTCTTCCTGTCGATGATTGTCCAGCAGCTAGTTGTGATTCTGATGTTCTCTCAAGAGGGAGTGAGAGCATGTCTTTCTACTCCGCCATCTTGGTTCCTCCCCCCTTGTTTGTTTGATGCTTTAAATTCCCATGTCTTTCTTTCTTTTCTGTAGAGAGAAGTCTGTGCCTTTACTGGCCAGCCCGCTACTTGAGGGCAACGAAGCGGGAGGAGTGCGTGGCCCCCATGCCCGGCCGGCCGTGCTTCACAGGCTTGTAGGTGATGAGAACTCGCCTCGGTAGTGGCCAGTCATCTTAGGGTTGGTTTTCACCTGGCTGAAGGTCTTGCCGTTGTAAACGCCCTCCTAGCCGCCCACCATCTTTGGCAAGATGATCACGCCGCGCTGCACGTCTCCACTACCTCAGGCTCCCTCATTGTAGTTTTGATTTGCATTTCTCTATTAATTAGTGATGTTGAGCATCTTTTCTTGTGCCTTTTGTCCATCTGTATGTCTTCCTTGGTGAAATGTCTATTTAGGTCTTCCTCCCATTTTTTAACTGGGTTGTTTGTTTTTTTGATATTGAGCTCCATGAGCTGTTTGTATATTTTGGAGATTAATCCTTTGTTGTTTCATTTGCAAATATTTTCTCCCATTCTGAGGGTTGTCTTTTTGTCTTGTTTATGGTTTCCTTTGCTGTGCAAAAGCTTTCAAGTTTAAGTCCCATTTGTTTATTTTTGTTTTTATTTCCGTTACTCTAGGAGGTGGGTCAAAAAAGATCCTGCTGTGGTTTATGTCGAAGAGTGTTTTTCCTATGTTTTCCTCTAAAAGTTTTATAGTGTCTGGTCTTACATTTAAGTCTTTAATCCATTTGGAGTTTATTTTTGTGTATAGTGTTAGGTAGTGTTCTAATTTCATTCTTTTACATGTAGCTGTCCAGTTTTCCCAGCACCACTTAGTGAAGAGCCTGTCTTTACTCCATTGTATGTTCTTGCCTCCTTTATCATAAATTAGGTGACCATATGTGTGTGAGTTTATCTTTGGGCGTTCTTTCCAGTACCATTGACCTATATTTCTGTTTTTGTGCCAGTACTGTACTGTCTTGATTACTGTAGCTTTGTGGTATAGTTTGAAGTCAGGGAGCCTGATTCCTCCAAGTCCGTTTTTCTTTCTCAAGATTGCTTTGGCTATTCGGGGTCTTTTGTGTTTCCATACTAATTGTAAGATTTTTTGTTCTAATTCTGTGAAGGATGCCATTGGTAGTTTGATAGGGATTTCATTGAATCTGTATGTTGCTTTGGGTAGTGTAGTCATTTTCACAATACTGATTCTTCCAATCCAAGAACATGGTATATTTCTCCATCTGTTTATGTTGTCTTTGATTTCTTTCATCAGTGCTTTATAGTTTTCTGAGTACAAGTCTTTCACCTCCTTAGGCAGGTTTATTCCTAGGTATTTTATTCTTTTTTGTTGCAGTGGTAAATGGGAGTGTTTCCTTAATTTCTCTTTCAGATTTTTCATCATTAGTTTATAGGAATGCAGGAGATTTCTGTGCATTAATTTTGTATCCTGCAACCTTACCAAATTCATTGATTAGTTCTACTACTTTTCTGGTGGCATCTTTAGGATTTTCTATGTAGAGTATCATGTCATCGGCAAATAGTGACAGTTTTACGTCTTCTTTTCCAGTTTGTATTCCTTTTATTTCTTTTTCTTCTCTGATTGCTGTGGCTAGGACTTCCAAAACTATGTTGAATAGGAGTGGTGAGAATGGACATCCTTGTCTTCTTCCTGATCCTAGTGGAAATGCTTTCAGTTTTCACCACTGAGTATGATGCTTGCTGTGGGTTTGTCATATATGGCCTTTATTATGTTGAGATAGGTTCCCTCTATGCCCATTTTCAGGAAAGCTTTTATCATAGATGGGTGTTGAATTTTGTCAAAAGCTTTTTCTGCATCTATTGAGATGATCATATGGTTTTGTTTTTTTTTTTTTGATCATATGGTTTTTATTCCTTAATTTGTTAATGTGGTGTATCACATTGATTGATTTGCATATATTGAAGAATCCTTGCATCCTTGGGACAAATCCTGCTTGATCATGATGTATGATCCTTTTAATGTGCTATTGGATTCTGTTTGCTAGTATTTTCTTCAGGATCTTTGCATCTCTGTTCATCAGTGGTATTGGTCTATAATTTTCTTTTTTTGTGATATCTTTGTCTGGTTTTGCTATCAGGGTGATGGTGGCTTCATAGAATGTATTTGGGAGTGTTTCCTCCCCTGCAATTTTTTGGAAGAGTTTGAGAAGGATGGGTGTTAGCTCTTCTCTAAATGTTTGGTAGAATTCGCCTGTAAAGCCATCTGGTCCTGGACTTTTGTTTGTTGGAAGGTTTTTAATTACAGCTTCAATTTCATTACTTGTGATAGTTCTGTTTATATTGTCTAATTCTTCCTGGTTCAGTATTAGAAAGTTGTACCTTTCCAAGAATTTGTCCATTTCTTCATGCTTGTCCATTTTATTGGCATGTAGTTGTTTGTAGTAGTGTCTTATAATCTTTTGTATTTCTGCAGTGTCAGTTGTGATTTCTCCTTTTGCATTTCTAATTTTATTGATTTGCATCCTCTCCCTTTTTTTCTGGATGAGTCTGGTTAAGGGTTTATCAATTTTGTTTATCTTCTCAAAGAACCAACTTTTAGTTTTATTGATCTTTGCTATTATTTTCTTCATTTCTATTTCATTTATTTCTGCTCTGATCTTCATGATTCCTTTCCTTCTACTGACTTTGGGTTTTCTTTGTTCTTCTTTCTCTAGTTGTTTTAAGTGTAGGGTTAGATTGTTTATTTGAGATTTTTTTGTTTCTTGAGGTGAGATTGAATTGCCATATACTTCCCTCTTAGAACTGCTTTTGCTCTGTCCCATAGGTTTTAGGTCATTTTGTTTTCGTTGTCATTTGTTTCTATGTATTTTTGTATTTCTTCTTTGATTTATTCAGTGATCTCTTGGTTATTTAGTAGTACGCTGTTTAGCCTCCATGTATTTGTTGTTTTACAGTTTTTTTCCTGTAGTTGATTTTAAATCTCATAGCCTTGTGGTCAGAAGAGATGCTTGATACGATTTCAGTTTTCTTAAATTTTCCGAGGCTTGATTTGTGACCCAAGATGTGATCTCTCCTGGAGAATGGTCAGTGTGCACTTGAGAAGAAAGTGTATTCTGCCACTTTTGGGTGGAATGTTCTATAATATCAATTAGATCTATCTGGTCTGTTGTGTCATTTAAAGCTTGTGTTTCCTTATTTATTTTCTGTTTGGATGATCTGTCCATTGGTATAAGTGGGGTGTTAAAGTCCCCTACTATTATTGTGTTACTGTCGATTTCTCCTTTCATGGTTGTTAGCATTTGCCTTATGTATTGAAGTGCTCCTATGTTGGGTGCATAAACATTTATAATTGTTGTATCTTTTTCTTGGATTGATCCTTTGATCATTATGTAGTGTCCCTTTGTATCTCTTGTAACAGTCTTTATTTTAAAGTCTATTTTATCTGATACGAGTGTTGCTACTCCAGTTTTCTTTTGATTTCCATTTGCATGGAATATCTTTTTCCATCCCTTCACTTTCAGTGTGTGTGTGTCCCTAGATCTGAAGTGGGTCTCTTGTAGACAGCATATATATGGGTCTTGTTTTTGTATCCATTCAGCCAGTCTGTGTGTTTTTGTTGGGGCACTTAATCCATTTACATTCAAGGTTATTATCGACATATATGTTCCTATTACCATTTTCTTAATTGTTTTGTTTTTGTGGGTCTTTTTCTTCTCTTGTGTTTCCTGCTTAGAGAAGTTTCTTTAGCATTTGTTGTAAAGCTGGTTTGGTGGTGCTGAATCCTCTTAGTTTTTGTTTGTCTGAAAAGCTTTTGACTTCTCCATAGAATGTGAATGAGATCCTTGCTGGGTAGAGTAATCTTGGTTGTACATTTTTGTTTTTCTCTTTCATCACTTTAAGTATATCCTGCCACTCCCTTCTGGCCCTCAGAGTTTCCTTTGAAAAATAAACTGATAACCTTATGGAGATTCCTTTGTGTATTATTTTTTGTTTTTCCTTTGCTGCTTTTAATATTCTTACTTTGAATTTAAATTTTGTTAGTTTGATTAATATGTGTCTTGGTGTGTTTTTTCTAGCGTTTATCCTGTATGGGACTCTGTGTTCTTCCTGGACTTGAGTGACTATTTCCTTTCCCATGTTAGGGAAGTTTTCCACTATAATCTCTTCAAATATTTTCTCAGACCCTTTCTTTTTCTCTTCTTCTTCTGTGATCCCTGTAATTCAAATGTTGGTGCGTTTAGTGTTGTCCCAGAGGTCTCTGAGATTGTCTTAAATTCTTTTTATTCTTTTTTCTTTATTCTGCTCCTCGGCAGTTATTTCCACCATTTTGTCTTCCAGCTCACTTATTCGTTCTTCTGCCTCCATTATTCTATTATTGATTCCTTCTAGTGTATTTTTCATTTCAGTTATTGTGTTGTTCATCTCTGTTTGTTTGTTCTTTAGTTCTTCTAGTTCTCTGTTAGGCATTTCTTGTATATTCTCAATCTGTGCTTCCATTCTATTTCTGAGATTCTGGATCATCTTTACTATCATTACTCAATTCTTTTTCAGGTAGATTGCCTATTTCCTCTTCATTTATTTGGTCTTGTAGGTTTTTACCTTGCTCCTTCATCTGTGACATATTTTTTTGCCATCTCTTTTTTTTTTTTTTTTTTTTTTTATGAGTGGGATTGTGTTCCTGTTTTACTGGTTGTTTGGACTGAGGCTTCCAGCACTGGAGTTTGTAGGCTATTGGGTAGAGCTGGGTCTTGGTGCTGAGATGAGGAACTCTGTGAGACCTCACTCTGATGAATATTCCCTGGGGTCTGAGGTTCTCTGTTAGTCCAGTGGTTCGGTCTTGGATCTCCCACCGCAGGAGCTTCTGCCTGACCCCAGGTTCATGAATCAAGATGCCGCAAGCTGTGTGGGTGGCAAAAAAAAAAAAAACAGTAACAAAGTAAAAAATAAAATTAGACTAGGAAACTAACATATGTTAGAAAATAATATAAAAATAAAAATATAGATGAATCAACAACCGGAAGGTACATCGTTACCACAATAAAAAAGAGGAGGAGGGAAAAGGAAAAAAAAAAAGTGAGGGGAAGGCCTTGGCTGTGGAGAGTGGAGCCTAAGCAAGGGCGAGGTTTGGGTGGTGAGCGGGGCCAATGCTCAGGACCCACAGGGCTGGAAAAGGCCCTGGAGGCTTTGGGGGGAGTGGGGCTTAGGCTCAAGGAACAGCAGGGGCTAGGTGTGCACCCCACCCCTGTTCTCAGAGGGCAGGGGACCTAACCTGGGAGCCCAGCAGGGTTCCTGGGCTCGAGTGGGCGGGGCAGACGCCCTCCTCTCTTCTCCTGCTCCTCTGGTCTAGGGTCTGGGAGGGCCCCTCCCATCTGCCTCTCCTGATCTCCCTGGCCTCAGGGTCGCCGATCTTGTCTGGCCTCCACTTCTCCTCCCCCATCAGTCCCCCTACGTCCTACCAGTTCACTCTGGGATTCCTCCCGTCTCCTTGGGGTCAGAGTCCCCCACCAGCTGCCGACAGGCGCCCTAGTTGTGGGGAGACACTAACTCTGTGTCTTCCCACACTGCCATCTTGACTCCTCCCTCCCTGAGCCTCTTTTTAACTGGCATATATTGCAAAGTATTGCAGGAACCTGGAGGTTAGAAAGAGAAATGCTTTAGAGCTGAGACGGAAGGAATAAAAGAGTGATGACAGCTAAAAGGATGCCTCAGAGATGGAAATTAATGGTGCAAGGAGTAGGGAGGCCCAGCCCAGGAGGGCTGGAATAGGGGTGGACAGCCTAATTCTTTGGGGCAAAGTGACTTCTGAGGAGTATATTTGAAATGAAATTTTAGGACATGGTTGGTTAAGTGGTTCCATGTATGGTTTTGGTGACCTTCATCCTTCATGCATTAAGTTTCCTTTTCCATTTGTTGCACCAGAGAGAGAAGTAAGTGCCAGTTGGTTTCTTAAGCACAGTCATTAGTGCTTGGGATGGTTTACAAAAGAAGCATCTGCTGGGTCAGCAGCCTTCTCAGATAACCTGTGGCTGAGAGCACTCCTACCCCACTGTGGGTGCTGGGGTGTCCTGGAGTGGATGTCTTGGTCCTCAGGGGCTCCTCCATGGCTTTTTTGGATTTCTGCAGTGTTGTAATCTGACCCCAAGGAAGTGTACTGAGTAGGTGAGAAGAGAGTCTGGGGATTATCAGTACTGGAAGGAAAAAAGCCCTTACTCTGTGGTAGCATCTGGGGGCAGATTTACAAAATACTCTTTGAAAGAGGCCCTTGATGGTAAACATTGGTCATGGACTCTTGGAGAGTCAATCAGAGGCACTAATTGGGATGTCTCCCCATAGCTCTAGAGTGTTTCACCATTGGATGTTACAATAGAATAAATAGGTAAATGGTACACTGTGTGTGATGGGTGGGTGGGTGGATGAATGAATGGATGGATGAGTAAATGAAAGTGAAGGAAAGAAGAGATCCACCAGCATGACTCGTAAACAGAAACAACTTTTGTTCTACTTGTAGAGGCAGAAGATAGCATACATAGCAAAGAGGAGTATCCGTTGGGAATCATTTTGGTACTAGTAGCAGAAAAACCAGCTAACAGTGGCTTAAATACGAGTGTATCTGTCTTGCTGTATAAAATCTTGGAGGGAGGAAGTTGTTGCCATCAGTTCTGTGGCTCAATGACCTGGTGCTCTGGGTGGGCATCTCTGCTGGCCTTTTGGTCTCCTCATGTTTTTACAAGATGGTTGTAGGAACTTCAAGCCTCAGCAAGTGCTGAAAGCCATCCCCTCCCCCAAGAGTCACTTTTTAAACATTTACCACACACCCCTACCTATATGTCTTGCATTTGTAGCAAGTAACACCTAGTAGAGGCTCAATGTATATTTTTTTGAATGAGTGCGCGGGTTTCGTAGCTCTTTGTTAAATCTGAACAAATTTTTAGTATAAGTATATCCCAAATATTGCATGCGACATGCTTATACTAAAAAAAAATTTTAGTTCATCTGAAAGTCAAATCTTACTGGGTGTACTGTAGTTTTCTCCTAAATCTGGCAACCCAAGGGCATAGGAGTGACTTTATGGAAATAGATTTGAAGATTTGCCTCTATTTCACAAAGTGAGGGCTACCTGTTTGAATCCTTCTTAAGCATATGGGATGAGGTGGAAATTTGGGCATCGACTGTGCAAAGGGTTGGAACAATTTATCTAGAGGGAAACATGAAATTGGAATTAGTAGTTAGTGATGGAGAATTAACTCAAAATTCAATAAATTGTGGATGGTTTGTAACTCCTTAGAGATATTTCTTAGTGTTGGTTTCAGAGCAGTGAAAAGGAAGCCCACTGCCAGCTGGGACCCACAGCGTGTCAGTACGGGGTCATTTGCTCAGTGACATCTATCTGTGATCACAGGAGAGATTTGAGCTGTGTCTGAAAGTAGGGCAACTTTAGCCTGGTGTGTCTGATGCCACTGGAGTTGCAGATGGGGGTCTGATTTTCTATCCCTGCCACCTGTCACTGGACAGGGGAGTTTGGGAGAGAGAATTTCGGAACGTAGAACTTGTTTGAAATGCGAATTCTTGGACTCCACTCTAGATCTACTGCCTTGGAGGTGTAGGGCCCTGCATTCTCACATTTTAGCCAGCCCTCAAGGTGACTCTGATGTCCACTTAAGTTTGGGAGCTACTGTTGTAGTTGGTGGAGAAGCCATGGAAGAATGTTTGCCTTGCAGTCAGCAAAAGGGCCACTGCAGTTTCGGGGATGGGAGCACAGCTGGCCTGGAGGGACCACTTGTGGACGAGGTAATCGCCCAGGTGTTACCCCGATATCAGGGTACCAACCTGCCCTTAGGAATATTAACTCAAAGAAGCAGGATGGCAAGGGATCTGTGGTGCCTCTGAGGAGCAGTGGGGAGGGCTCCAGGGATGGTGGAATGGCTCATGTTGATGTGAAGATGTGGGGAAAGACCGGTGGTAAGTAGGTACCATGGGTTCTAGTTCTGACCTGGCCAGGAACTTGCTGCCCAGTTGCTTGCTTTTCTCCAGACCTCAGTTTCTGATTGTGTAAAATGAGGATTTCAGAGGAACAGCTTAAATGATTCTTTTTAGCCCAAGCTTCTCAGGCAAAAGACCAAGAGAGCAGAAGACAAGGATTCCCACTAGCTGAGTGTGTCTTTGGGTCCCTCCTTGCATCCAGGCCCCTTCCTCTCCATGTTGCCCTCATTTGGTCTACCCCACTTGCACAGAAGTTCTCCTGGCAGCGTGCCTCCTGAGGACATGAGTTGGGGACTACCTGTGACTTGAATTCCAGAGGACGACCTGGAGTGAGCCGGGGGGGCCTTGGAGGACTTCAGAGCTGAGTTGACATTCCTAAACTGTGGGGCGGACAAGGGGATGCTGGATGAGCAGATTAACCTGCTGAGCCTCACTTTTTCCATCTGAGTAAAGGGATGAGGAACCCAGACTCAGCAGGGCGTGGTGATGAAATGAGATGAGGCACTGAGTGACTAATTCTCTCCCGCCCCTCCTGCCACTCCTGATAGGATCATCCCAAAGACCCCTCACTCATGCCACCTCTGCATCTTCAGAGGCCGCTGCTCAGGACACATGAGGTCACCATCCTGCAACCTTCCGTAATCTGAGGTGGCTTACGTTGGAATTCAGCGCGCCCAGGAGGCCAGAGTGAGGTTTGAGTGGGTCAGATTGCTGTGTGCTGTTGGCTGGTCTTGGAGGGGCCGGTGATGGGCCTATGTGAGGACAAGTTGGGTGGCAATATGGGATGATGTCATGGTCCATTTTACCTGGACACTGCAGATTTTTTCAAGTTTCTTTTGTTTTTCTTGTCTTTGGTTTGTCACTCAGGTACATTTGTATTACACTTATCAACTGAGCATTTATATGACCAAAACAGTTATTACTTGTCTGTATCTCCAGTGTGGTGTCTTTTGTCTCAATTTTGACTTTGCCCATTTGATCCTATGAAGTAGGTATAATTCTTTCCCCCGGTTTACAGATGAGGCCACAGGCTTAGTGAGGGAAGGGATGGATATTCCCAAGGGTGCACAGGCAAAGAAACCAAGATTTGAACTAGTTTGTCTGACTCCAGAGCAGACACTTCCATTTTTCCAGGCAAAGATCAACTTTTTCATTTCTTTCGCGTTATGTGATCATGTGACAGAGTAGGGAGACAGACCATTTCTGTCCTGCCGGTCACTATAGTTCCCACTATCCTTGCAGCTGTCTTAGCCAACTTAGTAGAAAAGCAGGAGGCAGTCCTCAGTTGCCTGGACCAGTTTGCAAGATGGTCCAGTTCATCATTATTGACTGGTGGGGGCTGATTTTTAATGCTATCAAAGAATAAACAGATACAGGGATTTACCATTTATAACTTAAGAAATTTATACCTGGGAGGGGAGGAAGCCCAAAACAAAACCACCAACTAGGTAGTTAAGGAACTGTCAGATTAAATAGAGCGTCAGCCGGGTTCGCCGTGTCCAGCTGTGTGCGTGCTGGGTGGTGTGTTTAAAAATAAACCACCAATAACTACAGTAATGAGTGAACCCCACACCGTAACTGATGTGCTTCCAAAAGCCAGAGGTGGCGCGATGCATTTATATACTAGTGGCATAGCCAAGGTGGGAGGTTCTTAGTGAAAGGCTGTCTGGGGATACATTTTAATGTGATTCCAGAAGAAGTGGAGATAGCCCTCTCGTTTTTGTTTATCCAATTCGGGGGAGGCAGGGGGAGCTGGAAATTTTTCAAAAACTTACTCCATCCATTTCTTTAATGATCATCTGAACAGCTAAACCTTCTGGGACTATTATGTATAATTGTTCTCTAAGCTGTATCCATTTTCCCTGCTCTGCAGATATATCTGTTTCCTCTCCTCCTCTTTAAATAAAACTGATTAATTATAAGAAATTGATATGAAATGAAGCTCCGAGCTTCTTAGCAATTCTCAGCCCCCAAGTGATGCGATGTTGCTCTCAAGATGGAGAGGTTCATAAAGGGGAGATCTGGAGGACAAACACAAAACAAATGAGCCGTGGGGACAGGCAGCTTAGGTGGCTATAAATGAGTAGTTGTCACTGTCACCTTCACCAAATATTTATAACACACGCCTGTGAGTACAACTGCCACGTGAGGCAAATTCCTGAAGGCACTAGAGTCTGTGCCATAGGAACGTAATTTAAACTTGACTCTGGTTGAGGCTGCTGAGGGATGTTGGGGGCCAAGGTTACTGGCTCTTCTTCCCCCTGTTTATGCCTCTACTTCCTTTATTGTTGTTGTTTGTTTTGTTTTTAAAGACTAGTATGTTACTAGCTTTTGTCGCTGGCCTCAGTAGGATGCATGATACCCATATGTGTGTACACACACACATTCTCCCTCTCTCCATCCTTCTCTCCCTCCATCCCTCTTTCCATCCCTCCATCCCTCTTTCCATCCCTCCGTCCCTCTTTCCATCCCTCCGTCCCTCTTTCCATCCCTCCGTCCCTCTCTCCACCCCTCCATCCCTCTCTCTGCCCCTCCATTCTTCCACTCCTCTCTCCATCTCTCCATCTCTCCATCTCTCCATCCCTCCATCCCTCCATCCCTCCATCCCTCCATCCCTCCATCCCTCCATCCCTCCATCCCTCTCTTTCTGAACTGCTGTGACTCTACCCAGTCTTGGTTTCCTCCAATTCTCTACCTGTTCATTTCTATGCCTTGGCCATCTTTGGAGCCAAGTTGAGATTTCCTGATATTTGTCCATCCATGATGGAGTAGAGTGTGTGGCTCACCTAGTTGCCCAATGGACTGTCATTCTGCAGTGCCTCATAGCCAGTGGGTCCCGGGCCTCAGTGAACACTCCCCTTGAAGGCCTCAGGTCCTATGAACCATCTGATCGTGCCTGCCTCAAGACTGCTTGGATGCTCAGGGAAGGACCATTTCTCCAACTGAGGCTGACATCCTTACTGGTCCAAGGCTGTTCATGTCCAGTGTTAGGCCTGGCATCCAGCTTCCTAGCTTCCCTATGAAGGTAGCATCCTCCATCTTGTTCTTTGCCCCACAAGCTGTTGAACGGGGTAGCAGGAGTGATTAAGGCTCTCTAGAGGCGAACTACTTGGGGTTGAATCTTGGCATTAGCTTCTACTGGTTGGATGATTGGGACAAGTTACTCTACTTCCCTGGACCTCAATTTCCTCGTCTATAAAATGGCACACCACTAAATATGCAGCAAGCATGAGCTCTTATCTTTATTTTGTGAAATCTGGAAGAAGCAACTTTTATTTAAACCCCGCATTTCTGCTCGCTTTCCCCTAGTCTGTGCTCTTTTCTCTCTGTCTGCTCTCAGGGGTGTTTCTGTTCATATCATTTGGCTGGAGGTGGCACGTATTTCTTTCTGAACAGCACCGTATGAATTAGTCTACTGTGGGCAGCTTACCTCCCTTCTTTACAGTAAGATGATCAATGCCATTCCTGGTTTCCAGAGCATTCTTTAGACTTCTATTCCATTTGGTATTTTAGGACACATTTAAATGCAAGTATGAAGAATTTGGATTGAGGCTGGGTAGTAGCAGAGTATTGTAATATCGAGGTTAGAACTGTTGAAAGAGATCAATCCAGTCTGCTCTTGGAGTCTCCGTTTCTTCCTCTCTTGCTGCAGCTACAATTTGTCTGTCCTTCCGTCCCTCTGTGCTTCCATCCCTCCGTCCCTCAGCTCCGGCAGTTGACGAACTTGGTAGCCCCAAGGCCACACTTTGCCCTTGCACCTTAGCACAGACTCATTTCTCTCTTCTGTCTTGTTTCCACTTGTTCACCTTGCAAAACTGCCACCCCTCTGAGGAATTAAGTTGGAGTCAGGTGTGTCTCATCCCGTTACCTCTCGTACAATACCTGGCACGCTCATGCCTTCTCTGTGCCTAGCAGGGTGCCTCATACACAGTACGGGCTTAATAAATGATGAATGAATGACGTCCTAAAACAAGGATTTAGAACAGTTTGTTATCAGTGCTCTTTTCCAGTTCTGTGATTTGTTGCTTTGGAAATGTCTAAAAACTATAACTGGTCTTTTGAGAAAAAAATCACACAATATTTATATTCCACTCTCGTACCCCACTGTTGGGGCAATAACCTGTTGAAATGTGTCCCTGGTTTTCAAGAACTTTGCTCACTTCCCTGAACCTCTATACTAGGTTAGTTTTCACCCCCCGTACCACCCTTCCTTTATCATTGTAATTTACTATGTATGTTTTTATTTGGTGTTTGGATCCTGGTCTCCCTTTCCTGCGGCCTATGCCTAAGCCTGTCTTTTCCACCAAACAACAGCAATGCCTCACACGTAACAGACACTCAATAGATAAATAAATGTCCCCTCCCAATTCCAAAAAAAAAAAAAAGAACTTTGCTCTCTCTTTCTGTAGTGTATGAGACCTCCTCAGTGCCCTTGAATCATCATGCCCGCCGTTGGGGCCACCTTCCTTGATTCATTCTAGTCCAATCAAAGCAGTGCAGTTGGAATGCTATTAATTCCTCAGAAACCACTTGCATCGTTTTGTTCCTCTGCTCAGGATAATTGAATGGGTTTCTGGTGCCCATTGTGTCTGGTCTAAACGCCTCAGTTGAAAGGACCATTCATGGTCCCCCAGGAACCCCCTGCAGCCCGCAGTTGTCAGCTCCATCTTCCTTCTCCAGACAGCCCCACCTCCTTTTTGGCCCTTTTCCCATGACACGTAGTATGGCTTCTGCGCCTTTAATTTAAACCATTGTTCTTCCTAACTTGCTCAGTACCCTGGTCAAACCATGGCCATGGTCATCCGTTAGACCCAGATCTAGCTATTTCCTAGGGTCAAGGCCAGGATTTCCAGTTTTGGTTTCCCATGTAATTCTTTGATTCACTGACTCCTTAAAAACTAAATGCGTTTTAATATAATTTGCATTATATTATTTTGCATTCTCGAATATTTTTTACCTCCTTGAATTACTTGTAAATGCCTTGCTTTCATGAGCTATCGTCTTCCGCTTCTTTGGAAACTGCCCATGGTAACTCTTTGCTTATAGAGTTACTCAGACAGACATTTGTTGAACGACGATTGCATTTTCCAAATAGGAGCACAGACCCCAGGGACAGTGGAGTTAGATAATGACTGTGAAATTTTCCTTCTTTTTTCTGCCCAGTAAGAGTCTGGCAAGAGAAGAAAGAACATCAAGTTAATGTTGGGATTAATTCTAAGGGGAAAGTTTAATTGGTCCCAGGGCTCTCTATCATGCTGTACCTGGGCAAGGGACATTATCCTCAAGGGCACTTCCGTTTCCGTTGGTGATGCTGCCCTGACCTGCTGGCTGGGTCGAGGAAGATACACTGTATGAAGGAAAGGTACTGATTTGGGTCTGATACAATCCTCAGCCATCAAGCAGGAATCCCAGTGTCACCTCCTGCAGCAGAATCATGGAATTTAAAACTGGGAGGGGTCTTTTGAGGTTGCCTTGACTACTCCATCCATTCATACATACATTCATGTATCCAGCAAATATTTATCAGCTGACTACTCCATACAGGGTTTTCCACTAGGCACCATTAAGAGGCTGTTAGGAAGCGTGAAATCCAATGTGGAGAACAGGCATCAATCAAATGGGGGGTCTCTGAGGGTTGTCCTGATTCTACCATTGAATGGCCTGCAATGAAGGTTTTTTAAAAATTGGTGCATTGCAATGGAGAATGTGTAGAGCTACCCAATCATGGTGTCTGGACAACCCTGAATAGAGGAGAATGAGTTATGATGATAGACAGTTACTGGCTCAACAAAGAGCAGTTTTAATCTGAGTAGTCTTGGCGTGTTCAATGCCGTTAACTACTGGGGGAAAAATTATCTAGACCCTGGGTGCAAGTCCCAGTGTCACGCTTTTTAGATCTGTGACTCCCTGGTAAGCTATTTAACCAACCTGAGCACTGGTCAGAGGCGGCTCTTTCGGGGCAAGAGGATCATGTTTTTAGGGTCTAGGAAATACGGGTTTGAATCCTAGGTCTGCCACAAATGAGTGGTATGGCTTTTGAGAAGTCATTTACTTCCTGTGTCATTTACTTCCTGTGTCTCGTGTCCCTCCGCGGTATAAAGATGGTCATGATTTTGATGGGTTGACTTGTCCCCCTCAACATTCTTATGTTGAAATCCTAACCCTCAATATCTCAGAATGTGACTATGTTTGGAGATGGGACCTTGAAAGAGGTAATTAAGGTAAAATAAGGTCACGTCCAGTATGACTGTTGTCCAGTATGGACAGTATGACTGTCCTAATCCAGTATGACCGTTGCCTTTATAAGAAGAGGAGATTGGGACACAGACAGAGAGAGAAAGGAATATGTGAAGATACAGGGAGAAGGTGGCTGTCTGCAAGCCAAGGAGAGAGGCCTCAGGAGAAACCAACCCTGCCAACACCTTGTTCTGGGACTTCCAGCCTCCAGAACTGTGAGAAAGTAAATTTCCCTCGCTTAAGACACTCTGTGGTCCTTGGTTATGGCAGCCCTAGAAACCTACTACAATGACAGTCACCTGAAGAGGTACAGTGACTCAGAAGACATGTTGTCATATGATGTCTAGGTTAAGGTGTGTGGCACAGGGCAGGCATCCTGGCAAAGCCAAGTGAAACAGGTTCAGGCTGGCATCTCCATCCAGGTCTCTGTGGACACATTCACTACCACTGCTACCTTCTATGGCACCCTTTCTGGTGGATAGACTCAGGGTCTGGTGTACCATCATGTTAACTAGATTCCTTTATAAATGCCAGCTCCTCTGAGTGTCAGCAGCTTCTCTTCAATCTGTGGAGGCTGGTCCCATGGCAGTGCCAGGCTCCATTGAAAGCACTTTTTCTCCTCCAGGCCATGTGGTGGCTGAGTCCTGAGCTATCCATCCTGGGAAATGGTCAAAGACCTTTTTCCTAAGGGTCCTACAAGGTGATATTTGGGGCCGCATCGTTCTCAGCCCTTCAGACTTCGTCAGCCTGCTCGAGTGTCTCTACCTCTGAAAAACCTTGGCTTGGTCCAGCTGGCACGTGTGCACAAATGTCCATTTGATGGGTCTCTGCTTGGAGATTCTGCAGACATTTTCAGAGCCAAGGACACATTGGTTCCCTCGTTTTTATCTCTCTGGCTTTCTCAGATGTGCTCGCTGTTGTTGATTTTCATGGGGATACTTGCCCAAGGCCTGCACAGTACTACTAAAATCACAACAGTGACACCAGCCACTTGGGTGTGTGGGTAGCCAGTGGGAGTCAGCTCCATCTGGAAACTAAAAAGAGAAACGCAATCCTCTTCTTTTCCTTCCCCCGGACTTTTCTGTATCTTTGCAGGTAGACAGGGCCAAGTAGGGAATTTACAAATTGACACCTTTTTTTCCCCAAGCAGCTTGATGTTTTAAAAAAAGTTCCTTTGATTCCAAAGAACTGGGAGCAGGGAGTAAGTTTGGCCGGGAAGCCAGAGCAGTTGGAGAGAGGTGGTGGTGGAGGGTTGCTGGTGCATATGTGCCTGGAGTCCTGTGTGCTTGGAAAATCTCGGTTGTACACTGCAAATGTAGCTGTAAACCCCAGCAAGAGGAACCTGATAACCATTTCCAGCTGTTAACACCTGGAGGCTTCCAAAGTTACGATGAAAAGAGCATCTCTGGCAAGCCAAACTTGACTTTATGAATTTTGTTATTTTAGGTCAAATGCTGTTCCTAGTCATCTGGGCATTCCGTGTATTTTACTAATGGACACGCAGTGAAACCATCAGCCTGCTGGTGCCAGGGGGCATGGGAGGTGTCCCTTTAGCAATTGGCAGGAGGACGACAAAGAGAAAGGCACATCCCACTCATATCAGGGTAGTAAGGAAGGGGAGTGGCTTTTCCCCTTCTTCCCATTTCTTTATTAGTCATAACATGATTCAGCTGGAATTGGTCTCTGTGTGCCAACTCTGGATCTGCTGGTGATGATTGAATTCTTACTTGATGATGGAGGTAGTGATTTCTTTTTCAGTCTGCTTTCAAACTGCAGTGTTACCAGGATGTGAACTGGTGTAGAATCATGAAGACTCTGTGATGGTAGCTGCCTTAGGGCAGACAAAGGCCAATGCATGGGTTTATACCTGTGCATTTTGAGGACAAGAACTTCTAATGGTAGGTTAGTTGTGCCAATGATCTAGGACCCAAGTATCTTGTCTTGATTTGCTGAATCCTTTCTTTAAAGCTATTCAGTCATTCTTTGCTAAGAATCTCCCCCACTCCCTCCACAGGGGAGTCCAAAATTACATCACGTGGTTTAATAATTTTATTAGTGTTCATGAGGCCAGGACTTACTTGCTCCAGGTCACACAGTGGGTTGCTGGCAGAGCTGGGACTTGAACCTGTGACTTCTTTCCCAGCCTGATGCTGTCCCCCTTATACAGAGCGACTTTTGCCACTTTCTAGGAGTCCGCATCTTTCTACTCCTGCCTCTGCCCTGCAGAGGGTGCCCCGAGAGGGAGCCTTCCTGTGCTCTCCTGGGCTCTGATGAGAGGGTCCGTCTTAGCCACTGGAGGCCTGTGTCGGGATGTGGGCCGATCCTTGTGATTCTTCTTTGCTATAATGGGAAGCAGCCCTCAGAAGAGAAAGACTTGCATTTGTAGGCAGCCAGTCGGATGGCGTTGAAATAAACGCAGCACAGATCAAACTACACACAGCCAGCACATCGCGGGGAAGAGGAACCAAAATGGAATGCCGATTTTTCTCACCATCTTCTTTAGAAACCTTCCTCCTCGCCACCCACCGGATGATGCTGGCTGTTGGGGCAGTCTAGCATTGAGATGAAACGCTTAGGTTTGGGAGACAGCCCTGTGCTCAAATCCATTTATTGATGGATGTATTTCCCATTTATAGTCTGTGGGACCCTTAAGGGAAGTCACTTTTCTGAGCTTCAATCCTTTCATCTATAAACTGGGCCTATTAATGTCTCGCTTATAGATTTTAAGAGAGTTAAAATAATAGATGAACATAAAGTGCTTTCTTTGCACAATGCCTCGAACATATTAGCATTCAGGAGCGGGTCGGTGCTATTCTCATCAGCGGCAGCATGATCGTTTTGACTGCCTCATTGACTTGGATGGATGTGGGAGTGTACGTAATAAAGTACCCAGTCTAGAACCTGGCCTATGGTTATCGTTAATAGATGAAAGCTGTTGTAGTTGTGTGGGAAAGCTCAAAGATCTGAGTAATTCAGCAGAAAACCACAGAACTGGAGGAATCTGGGACTTAGATTCTTCTCCCAGCCCTGTCTCCAAAGAACTGTATTGCCCTGGGCCAGTTGTTTTGTTTTATGACCTCACATTCTGCATCAGTTGCATGGGGGTAACTGAGCTTTGTGGGATACTGAAAAGAGAGAACAGAAGTGAGGTGCCTAGCTCGGTGCTGGAATAAAGCCAGGGCTCCATCAACGGCCGTCGAATCTGAATTGCTGGTCCCATCAGCATCGCTCTTTCTGGAGAGTAAACTGTTGGTTCATCCCAAGAACTATAAATTGTGCTTACCCTTTAACTCAGTGATTCTAGTTTTCGGAAGGTACTGTTCTCACATACAGATTCGAAAAGAAAAGGTGGAGCTGGGTAGAGTGGAGCCTGTCAGAGGGCTTCATAGCAGCGCTGTTTACAGCAGCTCCAATTGAAGACTCCACACGTACCCAGCGCTGTCAGGCATCTTGGGTGTTTTAATACCGTAGAGCCCTCTGGGGCTGTGGGGAATGTCAGATGCCTGGGAAGCATACGTGGCTTTCAATTTGTGGGGTGTCCCATTTGGGAGGGAGTTGAGCGGTGGTGTGAAGGCAATGACCCGCTATTTTAACAGAGGTCCAGGGAGGGCTAGCGATTTTTGAAATCATTCCATTGAGCACCGTTCCCTGTGGGTCCCCTGCTTTGGCCACAGCCAAGGCACTGCCTTGGAACCTCTGCAGGGCCTGTCCTGTGGCCTCAGGGGTCAGGAGGCAGTGCCAGAGCAAATCCAGCTTGTGCAGACCCGGGGCTGCTTAGATGCCACCTAGGTGATTCCTTTGGCAGCAAGTGACATTCGGTAAAGGGCACGGCTGACAGAGGCCTTGAAGAGGCGGGTGTTACAGGGAGAATGTGATGCACAGAGAGGGTAGGAGGGCAGGGAGCCCGGGAGTGGCTGCAATTGTATGTGTAAAGGCCGTTCTGTGTGCAGACCCTGGGCAGAGGCTTGTGGGTGCAGGACAGAGGGATGGTCTCCTCTGCTTGGGTTCTCTGATGGGCCTTGTGCTTGGGGAATGGAGCTTGGTCGCACGAGACTCGGGGATCCCCCAATGGCACTGAGAGTGTGCCCAGAAGGGTGACGATCGTACATCCTCAGAGAATCCAGCGAGGCCGTGTTCACAAAGCTTTTGGCCCGGAGTGAGCACTCAGCGTGTCAGTTGCCTTCCCCCTTCCTAGAGGTGGGGGTCGGGGGGTGGTTATTTCAGCACGTGGCCTTTTTAAACATATTACAGTAATCATCTGGTCAGAATTTCAGGGAAAGCTCCCAATTTCCGGTGCCGTCCGGCTGTCCACTGATGGCGTACGCATCCCTGATTGCAGCTCTACAAATATAGGTATGCGTCTTTGGAGACATTTGAATGGAATTGGGGGCGGGGGGGCTGGAAATCGTTACATCTACCAGCCGGTTATTCCTTCTTTTCATAAAGTCATTACAGCCTATGATAAAAGAAATGAGAGTCAATAAAATGGGGAATTAGGCATGTGGTAATTCCTAAGATTTAAGACCTAAAAGTTTGACGATTCAGTGCTTTAGCGATCTTATTCTATCATCCCTCTGCTTGATATATCCTTTAGCCAGCAGCTCCACATTGAGGATAATTCAGCCTGGTACACAAATCCTTCTGTGATTTGGCCCGTGGCTTGCCTCCTCAGCTGGTTTCATCTTTCTGACATTTTTCTTTAACATTCCTGAAGGTGTACCTCAAACAGTGTATGTGTATAAATTTCCTGTGGCTGCTATAACAAATTACCACAAACTTAGCCCCTTAAATTAATACAGATTTATTCTTGTATACTTCTAGAGGTCAGAAGTCCAGCATCAGTCTCTCTGGGCTAATGTCAAGGTGGTGGCAGGGCTGCATTCCTCGGCTTGTGGCCCCTTCCTCCATCTATGAAGTGCATGTCTCCAATCTCTGCTTCTGTTTTCACAGTGACTTTTTCTCCGATGCCAGCTCTTCCTGCATCTCTCTTGTAAGGATTTTGTGATTGTGTCAGGTCCAGCCAGATAATCCCGGATGATCTCCCCATGTCACGATCTTTAATCGTACCTACAAAGTCTCTTTTGCCTTATAATGTAACATTCGCAAATTCCAAGAATGAGCACTTGGGCATCTTGGGGAACTATTATTCAACCTACCCTAATGTGTCTTTGTATCTTGTGTTCTTGCTGCCTCCGATGCCTTTTCCTGCCTTCTTTGCCAGGCTAACTCCTATTCAGAACCCAGCCTCAGGGTCTTCTCTGTAGGAAGACTTCCTTGGACCTCCTTCCTCTCCAGTCCCATTGATCTGGTAATGGGCCTCTCCTTCTTGCTTACCTAACATCTTGCACCTGTACCCTTAGTAGCATTATCACACACCATATAGTTGTCAGTTTGTCTGTCTGTCCCAGTCGTCCTTGCAGACAGGGACTGCATTGTAACCACCTCCTTATTCCTACCACATAGACCCATGGCTGCACTTCGTAGGCACTGGTTGATGGGTGTTCAGGGGACCAGGGCAGGAGCATACCTCCTACCTTGAAGACATTCCCAAGGAGAAGCCCTTTGTCCTGATTTCCATGCAGCCTTGTGGGCCTGGAATTGCATTTCCTCCTGGGACCTGAGTCCTTTGGGCTTCAGCATGTCCAGGTCCCATGTTTTCTTGTCCCTTCTGCTGTCTAATTCCCTTTGTTGGACTGCAGGAGATCAGCCTAACGAAGTGAGAGCAAAGAGACAATTTCCAATTAACATGTATATTGCTTTGCTTTTCTGTTTCTTGGCGAGGCTCTGAGGACAGGGATGGCTGCAGAAAATGTTCTTTCATCTAAATGATGTCCCTGTGGGGGGCTGGACTTGGGCTTTTTGCTGGGCTGTGGAGAAGAGTGGGTGTGGTAGACTCATGAGCCCAGGAACAATGAAGGCACAGAGGTCAATGCAGAAACTGCAAGTTCGATTCAGTCAACATTTATTGAGAACACACCGTGTGTCTGCTCCCATGCTAGGACTTGGCGTCCAGGATTAATGTCTAGCATTTATTAAGTAGTTATTATGTGCCAGACATTGTTCCTAGTTCTTTAATTCTATCACATCCTTGACTTGATAGAACTGCCCTGTGAAATATAGGTCCCATGATTATCTGAGTTTTATAGATGAAGAAACTGAGGCAGAGACAAGTTGCCTTAAATGTTTTCAGTCGCACTCCAGTAAGTGGCATGGGCTCCAGAGCCCACTGCTGTACCACCTTGCTGATGGGGAAGACTCAGTCTCTCTCCCCAAAATACTCATGGTCTGGAGGTGGCATCTGAACTGATAGCACACTGAAGGGTGAGTGGATCCACAGGTGGTCAGAGGCTTTAGAGGGCATCCCAGGCAGAAGCAGTTAAATAAAACAAAAGCAGGGAAGTGTGAAGGTAATTATTTTGTCCAGGGAGGAGTGAGTAGCAATTCAGGATGGTATAGGTGGCTTTTAGAGTTGTAGGAAAGATTGACAAAGAACGAGAGACCTGGAGGGACGGGAGGGTGTAGCCAGAGAATGCGTTTCCCAGTCTGTGGTCTGGAGGTGAGCAGCTGTAGGTGAAGATGATGATGACAGTAATGTCTCTCAAACTGTGATGGACATACACATTTCCTGGGATTTTGTTAAAATGCAGACTCTGATTCATAAGCCTGGGGTGAGCTGGAGAGTCTTCCTTTCTGACGAGCTCCCAAGTGATGCTGATGTAGTCGGTACCTGGGTCATACTTTGAGCAGTGAGGTGTAGAGGGGATGAAGGTGCTACAGGGAGTGTGGGTGAAGGTGCTTGGAAATGATGCCCTTATTTTGCTGTCAGGCTAGAGGGTTGGGTGGGTCTGTGATAATGTTCTCAAGAAGAATGGCAGTAGGTGGAGAGGAAGATGGGGAGTGGGGGCAGAGGTATTCCGCAAGAGAAGGAAGAACCTGGAGTTTTGCAGATTCAGAGGAGGCCGTTGGAAAGAGAGTGGTGCGTCAGTGACAGTTAGGCTCGATGGCATGACAGCAGGTCCCCTGTAACAGTGGTTTCACATCCAAGAAGTCAGGGTGTTGGCAGTGTAGCGTGGTGTGGTAGTTTAACGGTGTCGTTAGATCCCAGGATACTATCTTGCAATTCTGCCATCCTCAGCTGTGCGCCGAAGCACCTCAGTGTCCAGTGTGGCTCTTGGGTGTCAACATCCTTGTAGGCCAGCAGCCAAGAAGAAGCAGGGAGAAGGCCAGGACGGGCACACATCTCAGAGGGCAAACTGCCTCTGGGTGGCCTTCCTGAAGTCCCACAGCCATGCTTAGCTGCCCTAGAGGCTGTCGGGTATACAGTCTTTTCTCTGGCTGCTTTACTCCCCTGAATGGAAGCCGGGTTCTCTTCCTAAGCAGACAAGGGAGAATGGCTCTGGGGTGGCAACTTGGCAGGCCTTGCCGCAAGTGGAATCCATGGTGAGCATGTAAAGGTGGGGTGGGGGAAGTGGATGTCGAATTAATCAGATTTCAGAGCACACCTGAGTGACGGCCCCCTATGCTCATGGGGCTCTGAAAGTTCTCTCGCCCTCTGCTTGTCCTAGTTCCTTAGTGCATCTCTCTCCTCTACCATAGAAAACCTATCCAAAACCTTCTTACCCTACATTGCCACCTCCTCTGAGAAGTCCACCAGGACTCTTGAATCAAAATCTGTCCTCCATCCCCTGAATGGAGTGTGGTCTTGGCACCTCCATCAGCCTTCATTTCATTCCATTTTATATTTTATTTAGTCATTTGCACACGTACCTCTTCAGATTTCGAGGCAGCATCTGTCCCCCAACACGGTGCCTGGCATAGGGTGAATTCCCAGGACATTTTAGTTAAACTTCAGTGAGTAGTTAAACTTGAGTGATCAAGCTGCTGGCATATGGTGCTGGGTGATTTTCCTGAAATAGGGTTTCTCAAACTCTAGACTCCATCAGAATCAGCTAGAGGGCTGGTTCTAACAACTCCCCCTTCCCCCAATTTCTGATTTAGGAGACTTGGGGGGCCTAAGGATGTGCATTTCTAAGAAGTTTCCAGATGATACTGATACTGCTGGCCCCAGGACAACCCTTCAAGAGATCATTGTCCTTGAGAAACACCCAGATTTGTTTCTTTCCCCCCGGGGAAATGTGCGATGTAAATTAGGCCTGAAAATAGACATGGGAATTCAGTACAGGAATATTAAGTCAATGGATGAACTAGTAGAGAAATATCTGAGGTCAAGAGTGCATTAGAGTTTTGTTTCAATTTTTTTCTCAAACAAATCTCCTATATCACCTAATCTTAGATGCTGCCAATTGTAAGTCACACCATTATTTTATATAAAGCCAAGAAATTTAAAAAGGCTTTTAATTAAGCTGTGACACAATGCTTTCTCATCCCTTTGAATCTTTTATACTTATTGTTTTTTATTTTTTTAACATCTTTATTGGGGTATAATTGCTTTACAATGGAGTGTCAGTTTCTGCTTTATAACAAAGTGAATCAGCTATACATATATCCCCATACTTATTGAAAGAGCCCTTTTAGACCTAGTTAGGTGGGTTTTATCATATTTTACTGCTGTGCCTACGTATGAAGGAAAATATGGGCAAACATGTTGGTTCAGGTATTTTTTTTTAATTAATTAATTTATTTATTTTTGGCTGCATTGCTGCCTACAGGCTTTCTCTAGTTGCGGCGAGCAGGGGCTACTCTTACGTTGCGGTGCGTGGGCTTCTCATTGTGGTGGCTTCTCTTGTTGCGGAGCACAGGCTCTAGGCGCGCGGGCTTCAGTAGTTGTGGCTCGCGGGCTCAGTAGTTGTGTCTCGCGGGCTCTAGAGCGCAGGCTCAGTAGTTGTGGCTCGTGGGCTTAGATGCTCCGTGGCATGTGGGATCTTCCCGGACCAGAGATCGAACCCGTGTCCCCTGCATTGGCAGGCGGATTCTTAACCACTGCACCACCAGGGAAGTCCCGGTTCAGGTATTCTTAAAGCTTCTTTGCATTGAGCCTCACTCTTTGGAATCCCTTCTCTACAGTGTCATTGCCATCTGTGTTTTCTCCATTGTACTGTCCTCCGCATCGTTGTGAGCATCAGATTTCTTGTAAGAATCCTGAGAAAGCATTTGTGCCCACTTTGCAGCTCTGTGGAGCTAGCCTGCTCCTGGTGCCTCTTTTGGGAATGTTGTGGACACATTGGACCCTCCACCTGCCCCTTCCCACAACCATTTGGGGCATAGGGGTTAAAAAGTGACCCCCCCCCCACCATTGTCTCCAGGATTTTCATGGAAGCCACTGACACCTGTTGTGCACCTGTTGTGAATGTGCTAGCCGTGCAGCTGTGTTACCACTGCTGTATGCTCTCTAGTTATTGCTGGAGGCTACTTGATTTCAGAGATGTTAGAATGTGAAAAACAGTTTGTCCTAGAATTAGTAAATTTTTTAAAATATCCACCACGTGCTGGGCACATGTTTCACTGTCATGGCTTTTCGTATAATCCATCTCAGTTAATATTTACGACAGTTGTCAAAGGTCAGTGTTGTGACCTCAGGTTTAGAGATGAGGGCCTTGGATCCCCATTAAACATGCAGACAGGTGGCATGCAGTCACTCTTCAGATTTATTGAGCTCCTACTATGTGCCAGTCACCATTCCAGATACTGGGAATACTGAAGTGGAGAATAGGTACAGTCGGCCATCCGTATCTGCAGGTTTCACATCCATGGATTCAACCAACCATAGATCAAAAATACTCTGGGAAAAAAATTCCAGAAAATTTCAAAAAGCAACACTTGAATTTGCCGCACGCCAACAACTGTTTACACAGCATTTACATTGTATTAGGCACAATAAGTAATCTAGAAGTGATGTAAAATACACAGGAGGATGTGTATAGGTTAAATACTATGCCATTTTATATAAGGGACTTGACATTTTGGTATTCACGGGCAGGTCCTGGAACCAATCCCCCACGGATATCAAGGGATGGCTGGTTATAAGATTGAATCATATCTGTGCTATAAGAAGAAAACTCAAGATATGCCAGGTATTACGGAAGGCTTTTTGCGTCAACACTAGAGTGAAGTGAGGGTGCTCGCCATACAGATAACAAAAGGATGCAGGTTCCGGCCAGAGGAAATTGCAGATGCAAAGGTCCTGTGGCAGGACTGTGCTTGTCTTATTGGAGGAACAAGTCTACACAATTTTTACCTACAACACTGTGAGAGCAAATGCTTGGGAGTTTCTTCCTACACCAGTTTTCTGACTCTCAGGACTCCAACTGGTTGTCCTACGATTTAATGCTTGCACTAACTACCCAAAGTTAGTTCAGACCCCATGGCTTAAGGGCTCAGTTCCACAAGACTGTCCCCACTTCAGATTCCAGTCACATGTCTCAGGTTGGCACCTGTACTTCTGCTCAACTGGGTGTAAATTCAGGGGGTTTCCACAACCCCCCCATCTTTGGAACTCAAGGAAGTGATTCACGTACTATCCCTGGTTTATTATTAAAGGATACAAGTCGGGAACAAGGCAGGGATCACATATGCACCCTCTCTAGGCATGCTTCTCCCAGGACCGTGATGTGTTCGTCAACCTGGAAGCTGTCTGGACCCTGTCACTTGGGGGGTTTATGGAGGTTTCATTGTGCAGGCATGATTGATTGAGTCACTGGCCATTGGTGCTTAACTCAGTCTCCAGCCCCTCTCCCCTCCCTGGGCATTGGGCATGGGGTGGGGCTGAAAGTTGCAACCCTCTAATCATGCCTTGGTCTTTCTGGTGACCAGACCCCATCCTAACGCTCTCTAGGGGTCCCCAGTCACCAGTCATCTCATTAGCATACACAAGACACTCATCATTCCAGAATTCCAAGGGTTTTAGGAGCTGTGTGCCAGGAACTGGGCACAAAGACCAAATATGTTTGTCACAGCAAGGAAGCCAATGGAGCTAGAGCAGTGGAAGCTCAAAAAATGCTTGATCAGTAGCCCAAGCTGGGATGTAGCTGGGCTGTGATTTCCAGATCTTCGGGTTCTAAGTTCAGGGTTTGTCCACATGCAGGTAAGTATGGGAAGCCACTTTTAGATTACATCCTTTTCTGTTTCCTAGAGTGAGTTCAATCTTTTAAGAAACAAACGATTAATTCAACTGCAGTCACAAGGCAGAGCAGAAAGATGTTCTCATTGTTGTCACCACTGTGCTGCCTGGGAAGTACCCACAGTATCTGGCTCCTGAGTAGTGGTTAAACCAACCCAGGTAATGATGACAGCAGGTGTGGGAAAGTGGACAAAGGAAATGACATAGAAATACAAACACTTCATTCCCAGTGCATGTTCTCAAAATGGAACATGGGACTTTCAGCTCTTTCTTCTTTGAAGAACGTTGTCAAGAGAGAGACTCTAGCAGCGCACTGTAGAAGAAAGAGCAGAGATCAAGGTTCTGATCCCCGCTCTGCCAGTAATTAGTCATGGGACTCCCATCTATTAGAGTTCAGTTACAGACTAGAGAATGCATGAGTTTAAGCAGAAAAGGATTTGTTGCCATTATTAGGTGCCTTGCAGAATTCCAGGAGAAGCTAGAGGCACAGACTGTCAGCTGAGGGGCAGTTCTTGGAACCTCCCAGAACCAGATCGCCAGGGAAACTGTGGTTAAGAAGCCACTGGGACAACTCTCCCCATAAGCACCACCTTGTCTGCTGGGACCTGAGGGCAGCATGGGCACCATGTTTTTTGGTACTCATGAAGTTCAGGACTGAACTCGAAGATCTAATTACAGATGCCTCTGGAAAATACCAAATATCTCTTACTTATACTTGCCAGAAAAGAGTCAAGGCAACAGAAGAGCTGCCCTACCCCCTGATGTTCGTTTTTGCGTCTAATCTCACGCAGGTGTATCTGCTTGGTGAAAACTAAGTTTCACGGTAGGTGTCCAAGATGTAAAGGCATTTGGAGAATGTCTGATTTGTCTCTCAGTGTATGTAGGGGAAATGTTAAAACAATCCTATTGTAAATGGGAGAGGATAAAGGGAAACAAAGGGAGGTAAGGTTTCTGCACTTCACTCAAACTAGTAAACTGTCTGTTGGCCCTAGTAGGCGTTGCTAAGTTATGTAGATATAATGCAATATTCAGAGCAACCACTCCAAAAGCCATACAAGGAGATAACATTGAAAAACACCATCAGCAAATCAATGGAATTCTAAAGAAAAAGCTTGAGGACCCCACAGAAAGCCAGGAAAAACTACCATGAGATGCCAGCACAAACCCACCAGAAAATGGCTAAAATTAAAAAGACTGACAACATCAAATGTTGGCAAGGGTGTGGTACAACTGTAACTCTCATACTTTATTGGTGGGACTATAAAAGGGTTCATCTGCTTTGAAAAGAAGTCTGGCAGCTTCTTATAAAACTGAATAGACACCTGTCCTCTGACTCTTCCGTTCCAATTGTAGTTGTTGCCAAAACTGCAAACAACCTAGGTGCTCATCAATAAGAGAATGGATAAATGTGATATATTAATATGTCGACATAGCTCACATTGAGCAGTACAAAAAACCAGACAGCTGATACATGCAACAACGTGGGTGAATCGCACAAATGTCACACTGTGAAAGAAGGCATACCCAAAAGATTATATACTTTGATTCCTAATGGACGAAGTTCTGGGATGGGAAGAACCAATTTATAATGGAAATAAATTTTAAAAGTGCTTACATATGGGGAGTGCGGGCAGAGATTGAGTGGGAAGTGGGTTGAGTGAATTACATCATTAGCCCAATATGGTCTGTATCTTAAAAGTGGTTTGGGTTACATAGGTATAGATATTTGTCAAAACTCACCAATGGTTGGTCTGTGCATTTCGCTGTATGGAACTTTATTAAACCCAAGTTAATGCAGTTCGTACCAAAGTGGCTAGAGAATAATGGGCTGACGACTAACTTACTGTTTTGAAATGCATTTAAAAAATGGGTTGATGGATGACTAGAAGGATAGGATATGATATAGCAAGTATGGTAAGATGTTAATAATGGTAGAATGTAGGTGTAGGGATATACATGTTCACTGTAAAATTCTTTTACCTTTACTGTATGTTTGAAAACTCTCATAAGAGAATGTTAGGGAAAAATCTTAAAAAAAAAGAATCATAGAATGTGTGGTCCCTTCCTCTCCTGCCTCAGGTGGTGGTTGGTTGTTAAGAAAGTTAGTCCAGCTGTCTGGCACTACGTCATGGGACACGATGATTTTTGCTGAACTCAATATAGAGCAGAAAGGACTCAGCACTATCCACAGAAGATGCCCAATAAGGACTTAACTACTTCTCTTAGTCTCAAATGATAGTCCCAAACTCTGATTTCTTTGATTCCCCATCCTGGCCTCTCCACCCCAGAGTCAGTGCCAGCCATGCAAAGACTACAACTAGCCATTTCAGAGATGTGGTTAAGTGTCAACTTTTATAGTTGGAAGGGACCAAGGGGGGGACTACCTAATCCTATTTCTTTTTTTGTGCGAATTTACCTAAATCAATTGGGTCATGCAAAAATCTTAGATGATTTTTTTTAGGTAACAGTAGTGGCCAAAATGTTTGAGGTGAAAAAGGGTTAACTTCCCACTACATCCTCACTATATTCATTAGTCAGGAGGCATCAGGTGATTCAAGCAACCTGAAAAATATCAATATCTCTGCCTCTGTTGTTTCAGATGCTCTGGCCAGCGCCTTGCAGACAGGCTCACGAGAGGCAGGCATGGCGATGTTATAGGGACCATTGCTCTCACCCTCGTAGCTGGTATCAGGCAAACAGAGAGCGGTCTTTCCAAACAGAGGCTAGAAACAAGACTGCTTAGGGATCACCCCTGGGATGGCATCACTAAGGATGGTGATTCCATTCTCTCTAGGTTTTCAGTATGTTTATGAAAAGGGGGAGAGAACCTCTAAAATATTTTAGCCAGCCCACATTTCTTGAAAACCTTCTCTCACCAATGAGCCCTCTTTTCTATCATTCCATATGCCATTTAACAAGCTGCTATGTCACCAAAAAAACACTCATTCCAAAATTCACTACATCCAGATATTGATAACCTACTATCTACAGCCTACTTCTGGGTTGAGGTTTTCCAAGTAGAGTGCTTCTTGTTTTAATTGTCATAAAGTATACATAACATAGGGAATTCCCTGGTGGTCCAGTAGTTAGGACTCCGTGCTTTCATTGCAGGGGGCCCAGGTTTGATCCGTGGTTGGAGAACTAAGATCCTGCATGCTGCGTGGCACGGCCCAAAAGAAAAACCAAAAAAAAAAAAACCGAAAAAAAACCCCCAAAACAATATATATACATACATGACAAAATTTACCACTTCAACCATTTTTAAGTGTACACTTCCATGACATTAAGTACATTCACAGTGTTGTGTAACCATCACCACGATTCATTTCCAAAACTGGTTCATCACTGCAACTTCTCATTTCCCCTCCACCAGCCCCTGATAACCTCAGTTCTACTTTATTTCCATAAATTTGCCTATTGTAAGTACCTCACATATGTGGAATAGTGCATTATTTGTCCTTTCGGGTCTGGCTTATTTTACTTGGCAAAATATCATTAAGGTTCATGCACATAGTGGCATGTGTCAGAATTTCCTTCCTTTTCAAGGCTGAGTGATACGCCCTTGTATGTATGCACCGCATTTTGTTTATCCATTCATCTTTGGATGAATATTTGGGTTCTTCCACCTTTTGGGGAGCGGGGGACTGTGGATAATGCTGCTGCCCCTTTTTTAAATACCTAAACTTTATACAAAGTACATATCTCGATGGCATATTTCGGGGGATGATGTTTACATAGGGAAAATTTTTATTTATGCTGCAAAAATCAATATACTATTTTAAATAAAATAATGTATTACGGTAAGTATTAAGTCCTAGACCAGATGCAACTGGTAGAAAATTGGAACTGTGTGTAGACCTTCTGAGAAGCCTCCAAGCATCAACAGACTGGGGACATGGGCCTGGGGTGCAGCCAGCGCTGAGAATAGCCAGGTGGCCTCGCGCACAGCAACTGCACGCTGACAGCCACACGGACGATGTTCTGATCAGGAAGCGGCGGGTGTTTTTAGCATCTTACATCCTCTCAAGAGAATTTGTCACTTCTGTACAGGTGTTTTATGTTTATGATGTCTTTATTTCATTTTAGGAAACTGGGAGGAGGGAGTTGGCTTCACATCTAATGCATTGTTAAGTTTTAATTACAATCTTAATTTATAATTTTAATTATAACTTTTCCCAGTGAAAATTGTGGGAAATTGGTTCCCTTTGGTTAGCTTTGTGGCACACGACATTTTATTTTCAGGAATGAATTATTGGAATAACAAGGGAGATGCTTGCCTTTAAAGGTATATTACAGAAACTGAAACCCAGAAGAAGGAACGTGGGTGCAGAGGCAGGAAGAGTCCTGCTCCCCCAGAGTTCTTGGTGCTGCCTGGAGAAGAGCAGGGACCCCCCCCGCCTCCCAGGCCCTGGCCCTCCCTGGTTCCTTAGGGGTCTCCCGTTGGGTCCATGTCAGAACCATCAAAGGGCCCAGAGAATAGGAGGAGGTTAAGTGTTAAGAGGAGTCCTAGCCTTTGCCACTGCTTGTTAAAAGTCAGCCGTGATGGGCCAGGACACACCGGGAGGCTTAGGAGAGATGAATGGGGCTTGGCCAGTTTTTGTGTCTGAGCATGTAGGGGGAGATATACGCACGTGAGCCGAGAGACGTGTATTTTGCTTGCTGACTTGCCCACTCCTGGCCTGTAAAGGGCCGTGTTCCAGTCTTGGACTCACAGGCTTTCTTACTGCACAGTCAATATTTGCTGGTGAGAAATGAGTCCACTGGTACTGCTGCGTCCAATACTCAGCCACGCTGATTCTCTCTGATCAATGTCGTGTGCGTGGCTTGTAGTGTTAAGGCAACACCAAATCTATTTTTAATTCTCCCCTTCTTCCCATCTTTTGGAAAAGTGTGAAACCACTCTTCCTGACCAGCAGCCTCTCCTCCTCCTCCCCCAGATGTCAATTGGATTAACACTTTGCTGTTGGGGATGCCTCCACATCTGCTTACAGCACGTGGAAAGCAACGGCATGGAGTCCTTGCGGGGTTTCAGTATCATTCTCTCTTGATAACGTCCACAGAAATTTACTCTGCTCTCAAGCCAGAGGGTGATGTGTGCAACTGCCAGGGCTGCACAGTCAGGCTGGGCCCTCCCCAGGAGAGGGCTGTTGGGCCTGCTGCCTCACCGGCTCTAATGCAGCTTCTGGAACTAGGAAGGGACCCTCATGCTTTGAAGAGGTTCCAAAGCAGGGTCCATGGGAGCCCCTGATCTGTGCAGCGGCAGTGCCTTTGTGGTGCTGGATGAGTCCAGAAGAGTGTTGGGTGGATAGATGCTGTGTGGGAGGACCAGCCCAGTGGGACCCCCTCCCAGGGCTGGCCTCGCTGGCTAGAGAGACCCACTAGGCCAGTTGGAGATGGTCCAAATGCTGACCTTCAACTTGGTTGCCTTTGTCAAGGTCTCGGGATCTCTCTACCCAGCCCACCCCTTTTTTCTCTTCCCTCTTCTCTGATTTCTTTGCCTACTCGCTGTCTCCCATCTCACCTAAGGGGAAAAGGATGCTTCTCCCTCTTTTTTTTTTTTTTTTTTTCTTTTCTCTCTTCCATGCTCTCTTTCCCTCCTTTCCTTCCCCCGTGGTCTCTAGTCTAAGGAGCATGGAGTGTGTTTGAATTCCATCTCCTGTTGATAATTGGGTGTATTAACTTGGGTACCGGCATCTTCAAGGGTTGACTGGGGATGCAGATGCCTACATCTGGGGTGGTTGGGAGGACTGAGTGATCAGAGCAATCACTAAACTTGTATAGCTCTGATGTTTATATGGCACCCTCGGGCTCTACATGTGTGCACTCAATCCTCACGACCACCCATGGGACAAGACTGTTATCCTCAATTTAGATGAGGAAACTGAGGCCTAGAGAGGTCCACCAACTTGCTGAAAGTCATAGAGCTATTATAGGGTGAAGCCTGTGTTGGCCCCTGGCCTGCCTGGCTTCTCCCTTCACACCATGATAGGATTACCCATGGAAGCATCTAGTACATGGGGAAATGATGTGTATTGAACGTCTATGGGTAAAAGTTCTTTAACATGCATTGTGAAAGATATACATTATAAGTATTTAAAAGATTATTTATTTATATCGTTTTTCTCCATTTTTTTTTAAATTTTTGAATTTTATTTAACTTATTTTTTTATACAGCAGGTTCTTATTAGTCATCAATTTTATACACATCAGCGTATATATGTCAATCCCAATCGCCCAATTCATCACACCACCATCCCAACCCCCCCACGCAGTTTCCCACCTTGGTGTCCATACGTTTGTTCTCTACATCTGTGTCTCAACTTCTGCCCTACAGACCGGTTCATCTGTACCATTTTTCTAGGTTCCACACACATGCGTTAATATATGATATTTGTTTTTCTCTTTCTGACTTACTTTACTCTGTATGACAGTCTCTAGATCCATCCACGTCTCAAGAAATGACTCAATTTGGTTCCTTTTTATGGCTGAGTAATATTCCATTGTATATATGTACCACAACATCTTTATCCATTCGTCTGTCGATGGGCATTTAGGTTGCTTCCATGACCAGGCTATTGTAAATAGTGCTGCAATGAACATTGGGATGCATGTGTCTTTTTGAATTACGGTTTTCTCTGGGTATATGCCCAGTAGTGCGATTGCTGGATCATATGGTAATTCTATTTTTAGTTTTTTAAGGAACCTCCATACTGTTCTCCATAGTGGCTGCATCAATTTACGTTCCCACTAACAGTGCAAGAGGGTTCCCTTTTCTCCACACCGTCTCCAGCATTTGTTATTTGTAGATTTTCTGATGATGCCCATTCTAACTGGTGTGAGGTGATACCTCATTGTAGTTTTGATTTGCATATCTCTAATAATTAGTGATGTGGAGCAGCTTTTCATGTGCTTCTTGACCATCTGTATGTCTTCTTTGGAGAAATGTCTATTTAGGTCTTCTGCCCATTTTTGGATTGGGTTGTTTGTTTCCTTAATATTGAGCTACATGAGCTGTTTATATATTTTGGAGATTAATCCTTTGTCCATTGATTCGTTTGCAAATATTTTCTCCCATTCTGAGGGTTGTCTTTTCGTCTTGTTTATGGTTTCCTTTGCTGTGCAAAAGCTTTGAAGTTTCATTAGGTCCCACTTGTTTATTTTTGTTTTTATTTCCATTACTCTAGAAGGTGGATCAAAAAAGATCTTGTTGTGATTTATGTCAAAGAGTGTTCTTCCTATGTTTTCCTCTAAGAGTTTTATAGTGTCCGGTCTTACATTTAGGTCTTGAATCCATTTCGAGTTTATTTTTGTGTATGATGTTAGGGAGTGTTCTAATTTCATTCTTTTACATGTAGCTGTCCAGTTTTCCCAGCACCACTTATTGAAGAGACTGTGTTTTCTCCATTGTATATCCTTGCCTCCTTTGTCATAGATTAGTTGACCATAGGTGTGTGGGTTTATCTCTGGGCTTTCTATCTTGTTCCATTGATCTATGTTTCTGTTTTTGTGCCAGTACCATACTGTCTTGATTACTGTAGCTTTGTAGTATAGTCTGAAGTCAGGGAGTCTGATTCCTCCCGCTCCGTTTTTTTCCCTCAAGACTGCTTTGGCTATTCAGGGTCTTCTGTGTTTCCATACAAACTGTGAAATTTTTTGTTCTAGTTCTTTGAAAAATGCCATTGGTAGTTTGATAGGGATTGCATTGAATCTGTAGATTGCTTTGGGTAGTGTAGTCATTTTCACAGTGTTGATTCTTCCAATCCAAGAACATGGTATATCTCTCCATCTGTTGGTATCATCTTTAATTTCTTTCGTCAGTGTCTTATAGTTTTCTGCATACAGGTCTTTTGTCTCCCTAGGTAGGTTTATTCCTAGGTATTTTATTCTTTTTGTTGTAATGGTAAATGGGAGTGTTTCCTTAATTTCTCTTTCAGATTTTTCATCATTAGTGTATAGGAATGCAAGAGATTTCTGTGCATTAATTTTGTATCCTGCAACTTTACCAAATTCATTGATTAGCTCTAATAGTTTTCTGGTGGCATTTTTAGGCTTCTCTGTGTACAGTATCATGTCATCTGCAAACAGTGACAGTTTTACTTCTTCTTTTCCAATCTGTATTCCTTTTATTTCTTTTTCTTCTCTGATTGTCGTGGCTAGGACTTTCAAAACTATGTTGAATAATAGTGGTGAGAGTGGACATCCTTGTCTTGTTCCTGATCTTAAAGGAAATGCTTTCAGTTTTTCACCATTGACAATGTTGTTTGCTGTAGGTTTGTCATATATGGCCTTTATTATGTTGAGGTAGCTTCCCTCTCTGCCCACTTTCTGGAGAATTTTTATCATAAATGGGTGTTGAATTTTGTCAAAAGCTTTTTTTGCATCTATTGAGATGATCATATGGTTTTTATGCTTCAATTTGTTAATATGATGTATCACATTGATTGATTTGCGTATATTGAAGAATCCTTGCATCCCTGGGATAAATCCCACTTGATCATGGTGTATGATCCTTTTAATGTGATGTTGGATTCTGTTTGCTAGTATTTTGTTGAGGATTTTTGCATCTATATTCATCAGTGATATTGGTCTGTAATTTTCTTTTTTTGTAGTATCTTTGTCTGGTTTTGGTATCAGCGTGATGGTGACCTCATAGAATGAGTTTGGGAGTGTTCCTTCCTCTGCAATTTTTTGGAAGAGTTTGAGAAGGATGGGTGTTAGCTCTTCTCTAAATGTTTGGTAGAATTCAACTGTGAAGCCATCTGTTCCTGGATATTTGTTTGTTGGAAGATTTTTAATCACAGTTTCAATTTCATTACTTGTGATTGGTCTGTTCATATTTTCTGTTTCTTCCTGGTTCACTCTTGGAAGGTTATGCCTTTCAAAGAATTTGTCCATTTCTTCCAGGTTGTCCATTTTATTGGCATAGAGCTGCTTGTAGTAGTCTCCTAGGATGCTTTGTATTTCTACGGTGTCTGTTGTAACTTCTCCTTTTTCATTTCTAATATTATTGATTTGAGTCCTCTCCCTCTTTTTCTTGATGAGTCTGGCTAATGGTCTATCAATTTTGTTTATCTTCTCAAAGAACCAGCTTTTAGTTTTATTGATCTTTGCTATTGTTTTCTTTGTTTCTATTTCGTTTATTTCTGCTCTGATCTTTATGATTTCTTTCCTTCTGCTAACTTTGGGTTTTGTTTGTTCTTCTCTCTCTAGTTCCTTTAGGTGTAAGGTTAGATTGTTTATTTGAGATTTTTCTTGTTTCTTGAGGTAGGCTTGTATAGCTATAAACTTCCCCCTTAGAACTGCTTTTGCTGCATCCCATAGGTTTTGGATTGTCGTGTTTTCATTGTCATTTGTCTCTAGGTATTTTTTGATTTTCTCTCTGATTCCTTCAGTGATCTCTTGCCTATTTAGTAACATATTGTTTAGCCTCCATGTGTTTGTGTTTTTTATGTTTTTTCCCCTGTAATTCATTTCTAATCTCATAGCGTTGTGGTCAGAAAAGAGGCTTGGTATGATTTCAATTTTCTTAAATTTATTGAGGCTTGATTTGTGACCCAAGATGTGATATCCTTGAAAATGTTCCGTGCGCACTTGAGAAGAAAGTGTAATCTGCTGTTTTTGGATGGGATGTCCTATAAATATCAATTAAATCTATCTGGTCTATTGTGTCATTTAAACCTTCTGTTTCCTTATTTATTTTCATTTTGGATGATCTGTCCATTGGTGTAAGTGAGGTGTTAAAGTCCCCCACTATTATTCTGTTGCTGTCGATTTCCTCTTTTATAGCTGTTAGCAGTTGCCTTATGTATTGAGGTGCTCCTATGTTGGGTGCATATATATTTATAATTGTTATATCTTCTTCTTGGATTGATCCCTTGATCATTATGTAGTGTCCTTCCTTGTCTCTTGTAACATTCTTTATTTTAAATATGAGTATTGCTATTCCAGCTTTCTTTTGATTTCTATTTGCATTGAATATCTTTTTCCATCCCCTCACTTTCAGTCTGTGTGTGTCCCTAGGTCTGAAGTGGGTCTCTTGTAGACAACATATATATGGGTCTTGTTTTTGTATCCATTTAGCAAGCCTGTGTCTTTTGGTTGGAGCATTTAATACATTCACGTTTAAGGTAATTATCCATATGTATGTTCTTATGACCATTTTCTTAATTGTTTTGGGTTTGTTTTTGTAGGTCCTTTTCTTCTGTTGTTTTTCCCACTTAGAGAAGTTCCTTTAGCATTTGTTGTAGAGCTGGTTTGGTGGTGCCGAATTCTCTTAGCTTTTGCTTGTCTGTAAAGCTTTTGATTTCTCCATTGAATCTGAATGAGATCCTTGCTGGGTAGAGTAATCTTGGTTGTAGGTTCTTCCCTTTCGTCACTTTAAGTATATCATGCCACTCCCTTCTGGCTTGTAGAGTTTCTGCTGAGAAATCAGCTGGTAACCTTATGGGAGTTCCCTTATATGTTATTTGTCTTTTTTCCCTTGCTGCTTTCAATAATTTTTCTTTGTCTTTAATTTTTGCCAATTTGATTAGTATGTGTCTCGGCGTGTTTCTCCTTGGGTTTACCCTGTATGGGACTCTCTGTGCTTCCTGGACTTGTGTGGCTATTTCCTTTCCCATGTTAGGGAAGTTTTCGACTGTAATCTCTTCAGATATTTTCTTTGGTCCTTTCTCTCTCTCTTCTCCTTCTGGGACCCTTATAATGCAAATGTTGTTGCATTTAATGTTGTCCCAGAGGTCTCTTAGGCTGTCTTCATTTCTTTTCATTCTTTTTTCTTTAGTCTGTTCTGCAGCAGTGAATTCCACCCTTCTGTCTTCCAGGTCACTTATCCGTTCTTCTGCCCCAGTTATTCTGCTACTGATTCCTTCTAGTGTAGTTTTCATTTCAGTTATTGTATTGTTCATCTCTGTTTGTTTGTTCTTTAATTCTTCTAGGTCTTTGTTAAACATTTCTTGCATCTTCTGGATCTTTGCCTCCATTCTTTTTTCAAGGTCCTGGATCATCTCCACTATCATTATTCTGAATTCTTTTTCTGGAAGGTTGCCTATCTCCACTTCATTTAGTTGTTTTTCTGGGGTTTTCTCTTGTTTCTTCATCTGGTACATAGCCCTCTGCCTTTTCATCTTGTCTATCTTTCTGTGAATGTGGTTTTTGTTCCACAGGCTGCAGGATTGTAGTTCGTCTTGCTTCTGCTGTCTGCCCTGTTTCGCACCGCCCTAGTCTCGAAGCTCCCGCCCCTGCTCCTCAGGCCGGGTCCCCTCCATTTTAATTATACTCTTTTTTTTTTTTTTTTTCCTCTTTACGCTTCTACTTACTCCCTTCTCTTGGGGACTTGGCCCAGCACTCCTTCTTCTTTCCTTTGGTCTTTTCTACTTTTTGGGCTACCTGCAGTTCCTCCTTCCCTTTTTGTTTGTTTGTTCCCCAAAGATTCCCCTTCCCTTTTTGTCTCCGTAAATTTTTCCTCCCAGCCCCCTGCTCCATGCCTTTTTTTCTTCTTCTTCTTTCTTTCCCCCTCTCTGTCTCATCTCTCTGCTTTTATCTATCTTGATACTTGCCAAACCAAATCCTGAAACTCCAGCAGGGTTTGAAGTCAGCCCCCAGACACACGGCATGACACAAGCTCCTGGAATCATGCTGGCTTGGGGCTTCCTCTTCCACGATGCACAGGAGCAGAGGATGGAGTATGGCTCCTTGAGCATCCATCCGGGTTCACTGTGTATTGACTCCTGTTACAGGAAGTGGACCACAGGCAGAGAGAGATCACTACCGCATGACTGTGGCTGAGAATTTCATCTCCCCAAAGTCAGAACAGTTCGGAATGAATTTTTGCATTCCTCATAACTTAGCCAGACACACACACACACACACACAGACACACAGGCAGGCAGTAAATTTGTCAACCCGTACAATAATACCCAGTTCTAAATATGGGCACGGTAGGAAGAGAGATGGTTACTGTGGGAACTATAATTTTTGATTTACTGCCTTGGAGCTCTAAACCAGGGCCTGGTGCTTAACATAGTGTTTTTACATTTGGGTATGTGCTCAAGAGAGACATAAAATCTTGCAAAGGTCCTCCTGAACTGGAGGAGGTTCAGACCAGTGGCAGGGAGGGGGTTGAAAACTTCGGGAGGTGCAATGGGGCCAAGTAGTGAGCATGTAACAGTCAGAAGGGAAGAAGCAGACACATCCTGGGGAGCCCAGCTAATTAGCATGGGGGGTGCTTAATGACCAGCCAAGGCCATTTCTGTCAACTTGAAGATGAGGAGACCCAGGTCCAGAGAGGGGTCGGAGAGGGGTCGACGTGGCCAGGGAAGGAGGGGCAGGAGCCAGAGGAGGTGTTCAAAGCAATGCACCACACGAGGGATTTGGACTCCAAAAATCTAAGCTTAAAGAGATGCTTACCACTTAGGTTCTACTTCAGGTGTGCTAGATAGTGTTCTCAGCAGTTAGGACTCACTCATTTAATCTTCAGCATGTCTCTGTGAGGCAAGTACTGCTCTTCTTGCGGCTGCTTTATAGATGGACATTATGGTAGAGAGGGCGTCAGGCCTGGGTTTCATCCCAGGCGTTCCGGCTCTTGAGTCCCTACGCTGAACTGGCTGAACTCCCTACGTTTCACTGCGTCTAAATCCTGACTTGGTTACTTCCTAGCTGTGTGATCTTGGGTAAGTTACCTAACCTTTCTGAGCCTTGATTTCCTCCCCAGTAAAATGAGGGCAATCAGACCTCCCACATGTGGTTGCGGTGAATCTTGGGAGAAAACGAACATATGGAAGTTCTCTGCAGGCATGACGTTTTACTGTTTACCATCCATGGAGAGAAGCTGATTGAGGGCCCTTTTTTTAAAATTGAGGTATAGTTGATTTACAATGTTGTGTTAGTTTCAGGTGTAGAGCAAAGTGATTCAGTTATACATACATACGTATATATTTTTTTTCAGATTCTCTTTTCCATTATAGGTTGTTACAAGATATTGAGTATAGTTCCCTGTGCTATACAGTAGGTCCTTGTTTATCTATTTTATACATGGTAGTGTGTATCTGCTAATCCCAAACTCCTAATTTATTCCCCCCTGCCCTCCCCCCGCCCTTTCCCCTTTGGTAACCATAGATTTGTTTTCCTTGTGAGGGCCCTTTTCTTGAGGAATAATAGGACAAGAATTGGCGTTGGGGATATTTCGACTTCTTAGGTAGGCGTCCCAGGTTGGCATCGCGCCTACCTGATGAACAGGTCCTCTTACTGCCTCCCCGCCCCCTCCCGTCTTGCCACTCTTGGCCAGCACGAGCTGTACCTGAGCCTTTCCCCCACCTCCCGGTGTTGCAGGCTGGCAAGGTTTCTGTGCTGCTCTCATGAGCGGAGTGGGATGCAATGCCTTTTCCAACATTCCTTCACTCCATGACTGTTTATTTTGCACCTATTATGTGCCACCCATTGTCCTCAGCTCTGGGGGTACATTCATGACTAAGAGAGTCTTTGTGCTTATAAAACTTGCTTTCTAATAAGGGCAATGGATAAGAAATTCTGTCCACTAGCAATGAATGTTATAAAATAATCAAGGTAAAGAGATGGAGCCCGAGGGGCTGAGTGGAGAGTGGGGTTTTGGGACAGGGAGCACTTCCTTGAAGAGGCCATCTTGGATTAGAGGGCTGAATGGAGCCAGGGGATGGGACCAAGCAAGGATCTGGGGGAATAGTGTCCCAGATGGAAGGAATGACACGTGTAGCCATCTTGAGGCCCAGCAAGATTGATGTACTCAAGGGACAGCAAGGGGGAGGAGGCGAGAGCAGAGGGTTAGGCCATTGCCAGTGGTGTGGGCCTCACAGATGCTAGTAAGGAGACTGGTTTTGATTCTAAGTGCAGCAGGAAGCCATTGATAGAGGGTTGCCAGATAAAATACAGGGTGGCCAGTTAAATTTGAATTGCGGATAAATCACAGTTAATTGTGTAGTTTGGACATAACTGGGCATTCTGTATTTTTATTTGCTAAATGCTGGAACCCTACATCGATGGGCTCAGAGCAGGGTCCTGCTGTGTGGAGAGAGTGTTGGCTGGGAGGAATTTTATAGTCGGAACTGGGATGGAGGCTCTTGTCTCCCAAGACAGAGCTGGTGTTGGTCCAGGCCATGGTGTTCCCAAGTGGAGGTGCTAAGAAGTATTTGGATTCGGGATATATTGTGATACCTATGGGACTTGGTGAGGGATTGCATATGCCAGGGAAAGAGAGTCGGGCAGTCCTAAGCTGGTTCCTTAAGCTCTAGTTCACGAGAGGAAGTATTGAGTCTCAGGCCCTGGTCAACTGTGGACCACATTGCGTGCTGTATCCCTGAGCTCTGACGGGTTAAAGATTCAGGTGCCCACAGAAAGGAGAGTCATTTGCCATGTTTTGCTGCATCTTTTTACACTTGGTAAATTTATATGCACTCCGTATAGGTAGATGGATCGATAGATACTGTCATAGATGAATATATCGTCTTTTGAGCCGTTATCCTGTGCCAGACCTTCCGCTAATTGCTCTCCATGTCTGTCTCCCTCTTGTTTGAGCCTTGCACAACCAGGTGGGGTTGTGCGGGGATCGTCCACATTTTACAGCTGAGAAAGTTGAGGCGCTGTGAAAACATGACATGCGTGCTCTTTGCTTTGTTGGTGTCAGGGTTATTTCTCTGTTCTCTACAAGGTTGTGGGCATGCGAGTACCAGACCCACATTCAGCCCCCAGCAGGGACATTGCTTAGATGAGGGACATCTTCCAAAGCTGTCCTCATCCTCAGGACCAGACTTAGAACCCAGATCTGATTCCACAACTTTATATAGCAGTGATCTCCGTCTTCAGTGGGAATAAAATCCATAGAGGAGATTTGTTTAAAATGGCACATTCCTGAGACCCTTGCCTGGGATTCTGGTTCAATGAGACCGAGGTTATGGCCTGGGAACATGCATTTGGACAGACCTCGCAATTGATTCTGATGCCATTATTTCCGGAGTATGCCAAACATAGAAAACCCCTGCTCCCCCAGATGTCCCAGTGGGGCATGCTTGGATTCCATAATTTGGGTATTAGCGATGCAATTTTGAATGCAGTTTGATAGCACGTGTTCCTCATATTCCTATTTTCAGGAATTTCCACACACTTTCATAGATGCCTCCAGGAGGATCTGCTGTCAGCATTTCAGGCAGAATCGCTCTGGGTGTCTCTTGCATATTAGTGCCCTCATGTTGGCTCAGCACCCCCCTAGCGCCCAGGGTTTCTAGGTCCCCATCATGCTGCTTTCTCCATGTTTCTCATCTCCGGGACCTATGCCAGCTGTCCCCACACGCCTTCCTGAGCCAGATGCTCTTTTCCTCCCCCTCCCTGTGTGCAGAGTTTAAGGATGGATTTCAGTGGGCTCTGTCTTGATTACATGCTTATTCCCAGGGAAACCTCTGCTGTTAGGAGTCTGGAGAAGCATGGCGGTTCCACCTTAGGAAGTCATCAAAATGAAGACTCAAAATGCTGTGGACCCTCAGCAGATGTCATAGGGCACCTTAAGGAAGTGAAGTGAAAAGCTCAGAGCCTTGGCTGGAACAGCAGGGGGGGTGGGGGGGGTGGAGAAAGGGAAGGCGACTATGGGAAGACAGATAGGATTGGAGTGCCGTCTTGGCCAAATGTGCAGGAGGTTGCTGGGAGGAGAGGGTCGCGTTATATAATAGGTTCTCTGCTTCTTGGATACACTTTAGCTGACTTCGCAACATTTTTCTCCATCCCTGGGTGCCTGACTCGTAACTAACGAGAAACTTGTCATGACAACGCAGTGACCCCCAGTGAGCTAGGTCCTGAAATTCCGCAGTTCCTATGGTGTTCTGTGCAGCCATAACTGTTCCTAAATGAGCCACTCCATTGCTAATAGGCAGTACTACTTAGGAAGCCAGTGAAACATGAGATTAGTCCTCAAAGAAAAGGTCCTCAAGGGGTCTCCTGCATCAGTCTTGTTCCTTGAGGGTAGGTCGCGCCCTGTGGGTACCAGGGACACGAGGATATAAAACACATGGATAGCCCAGGGCCAGTCTTTGTGCTCTAATTGGTCTCTGTCATTGTATCATGGTTTTCTCACATTTCCTCTTAGTTTGTTGTCAAGGTGTCGGTGGTGGGGAGCTTGGGTTGAGAAGGGGAACAGGAGCCAGAGAGAAGGAATTCCAGAGAGAGGGGTCATACGACACTCCTTCCCCAGACACAATCTGTATTCACCTTGGGTACCACCCGTGATGATGTCTGATGCTGCTGACTTAAGGGCAAGCACATTTGGTACTAAATCTTGCTCCGTGTCTTACTAAAGACCTTCTCACTGTAAAACTCTTATGTTAGTATCTCGGAATAGTTTACTTTTAGCACCTCCCCGCTCTCCTGGCTGCTGTGGCAAGGGCCAGCCTTCTGGCTAGAGCAGTCTTGTTACTATTACAACTATTACTCCCAGCACTAGTAATATGAAGATGCTGCCATGCCCTAGACTCTGTGGAGGCTTTACCTCCATTAAAACAATTCTATTCTAGTAGTTCTGGACCCACAGTTGGGCTTTTCATGAAGGGCTACAAAGAGGGTCCCCGCTGGGAAGAGAGGCAGGCGTGGTAGATGGTTCACTTACCGTGTCCACCATTTAGCAGCTGTGTGACTTTTTGGTACATTGCCTAATCATTCTGTTCCTCAGTTTCCTCTCCTCTAGAAATGGAGATGATGACAGCATATGTCTTACCGTGTTCTAAGGCTAAAATAAAAATGCAAAGCGCCTAGCATAATACTTGTTACATGGGAGCTTATAATGTGTTACCTATTGTTATTTCCATCTCTGTTACTGTTCCTCTTACATGGTGGGTTGGAACCAGGAAACCTGGGATGAACTTCCTGCTGTTGGTGTCACTTTTGTTTTTTTTTGGCTGTGCCACGCAGCATGTGGGATCTTAGTTCCCCCACCAGGGATCAAACCCGTGCCCCTTGCAGTGGAAACACAGAGTCTTATCCCCTGGACTGCCAGGGAAGTCCCTGTTGGTGTCACTTTGGGCTAAGGATTGGCTTCCCAAGTCGCAGTGAAACCAAATCACACGTCTCTGGTGTTCCCTTGGGTTCAGATAACACAGCGACAGGCACACAGCAGAATGTCTGGCCCACAGTAGGTGATACACTCATAGGTGTGTTTTCACCGAGCTTCTGCTCTACGACACGTTATGCGTTAGTTGGTGTAGATCCAGCAATTCAAAGATGCGTGGTCTTGGGGTGGGATAGGGAGGTTGGGAGGGAGACACAAGAGGGAGGAGATACGGGGATATATGTATATGTATAGCTGATTCACTTTGTCATATAGCAGAAACTAACACACCATCGTAAAGCAATTATATTCCAATAAAGATGTTAAAAAAAGAGAAAAAAAAAGATCTGTGGTCTCTGGTTTTCAGCAGCCTTCTGTTTTCTGAGAACACAGATGTGACCAGAGAGGGTTTCACACAACGAGAGAGTTGCTGAAATGGAAGGCTGCATGCAGGGCGACAGAACCAGTCAAAGAAGAGCTAAGTTCTGCCTGCTGGAGTTGGAGGACTTCCATGGATGGGTGTTAGAGGGATTTGAGAGTTGTGTAAGAGTTTCCCATTTGGAGGAAATAGTAGAGTCCTGGTGACAGGGAATAGCATGAGGTGTTCGGGGGAGGGGAGAGAGGCCAGGGCCAGATCACAGGCCATTTGTTCCATGTATCTCTCTTTAGGCTAAGGTTCTTCAGCTTGAGTATCTTGCCAGCCCTCTCCCAAGCAGCACAATTTTCACAGACGTAAACAATTCTCATTATCATGTTACTTACATGTGCAACTTGGTGCAACGTCTGTGAAGAGAGAGCTTGAATCAACTGGAATAGTACAGTACACAGATTTATATACTATTTCTAACAAAACTGCAGAATCAACAAAACGTTCAAATTATCAACATGATATTATTATGTCAGGTGGTGCTGTGTTACTCTCCCAGCATAAATATGGGATGGACCGTGGTTTCATAGAATTTGGAATGCCCGTGTGCCACGTGATGGCTTGCCTTTCCGTGTTGCTTTCCTCTCTTCCCACCAGAGAGCCCCAGACCACTTTGCATCCTTGGCCTTTGTATGGTGTCACGGCGTCATTTAGGTATCCAGTCTTTGTTCTGTTCTCACTAGCCCGGGACACTTAAGGTCGTGGGTACAACCTGGGACTAGCATGGCCATAAACACAGGTGCAGAAGCGGGCAGTGACATTGGGCTCCACTCTAAGATAGCGGTCCAGATGACCCTGATTGTGCTTCTATGAAGTTTTAAAAGATTATCCTCAAAGTGAAAATTCCAAATTAGCAAACACTTTCTGAGAACACAGGGAACCCACCCCTGCTGAATGACAGTTGAGAAATAGAAATCCAAAGGGAATATTTGGTGCAAATCTAGTTGACAGAATCACTCTAATATAGAGTGAAGGAATAAGGATTATTATTGTTATATGAGTGGTGGTAGTGACTAATATTATGGGAAATACTTATTTTAGCAAGTGCTTAAATTGTGCTCACCGTATGCCAGGCACCATTCTGAAAGGTTTATGTATGTCATCTGATTTCATCTGAACCACACTCCTTTGAGGTAGGTATTATTAGCGTTCTTATTTAACAGAGGAGAAAGATAAAGCACAGAAAGTTTAAGTCACGGGCCTAAGGACACAGGGCTAGTAAACAGCAGACCCGGGATTTGAACTCGGGCAAGCTGGCCCTAGACCCCTTGCTCCTAAAAATTATAGACAGGGATTGACTTTTCAACTCCTCTTTTAATAGCTACCTACTCAAATAACTAATGACCAGTTTCCATTATTCTCCGTATGTGTTTAGGGGTTGCCAACTTGTTAAAGTTTAATATTCAGAGCAGTGCTGTCACTGCTATTTGACAATTTCAGATATAAATCTACCTTAAAGATGTACAAGTACAAATTATGCAATTTGATTTTTAAGTGCTTTTCCAGCAATATAAATAATGAAGGGTGTTGGAACTGGCAGGTATAGTACATTAAGTTGAGTGCAATTAAAACACTGTGCTATTTTTAAATGAACAAGAAAAAATAAGAGGCGAAATTACGAAATCTGAATCTGTCTTTGCAGCCTCCTCCAGCTGATAACTGGGTGGGTGACTGCAGAGGGTATTAGTAACATTTATGCTCTGGATTTCAAGTGTGATGATAGTCACATTTAACACAAAGAGCACTTTGATTTCGCTTCTGCGTAACAGGCAGATGACATTTCCAGCAACATCATCTTTTCAGTTTTTTTTGAAAGCAGATGACAAGGGGGTATTCTGGGAAGACATCTGAGTTGAAATAATGACTTGCCTTCTGGGTAGTGCCTCAATGAGACATCTGAAAGTCAGGATTCTCTTTGCTAAATGCAAGAAGAATCTGCATCGTTCACACTCATGGGTGGGCTTCGCCCTTTCCAAAAGGCAAGAGTCTGTTCATTGGGACCCAGGAGGATGGCACAACCGTTCAGATTGTTTTTCATGTCCCTCCCAAAGGCTCGATGGATGGGACGAGAGCTACTCCCAGCTAATAGTTACTGTAAAACCCGATGGGTACATCTTTGTTTATCAAAGATCTCCTTTGGCCTCCCCCTCAGTTCTGGAAGTAGAAAGGTCCAGGCAAGAGACCACTGACTGATTTTGTTGTAAACATGCCTGTATCTCTGAATTCACCTGAGTGTGTTTCCCACGAAAGTGGTCATCTCACTTACCTGTCCCCTTACTCCCAGTACTTACTACCCTTTATCAGTGTTCAGAGACTCCATGGAGATCCCATTTTTTGAAACTGGCCTGCAGCCCCTTGTTTTGGGTGACCCAAATGGAGACTGTGAACAGCTTTAGACTTGAATGTAACTTCCTCAATTTGGAGTCCCTGTGTATTAGCCTGCTAGGGCTGCCATAATAAAGTGCCGCAACCCAAGTGGCTTAAACAAAAGAAACGTATTGTCGCTAAGATTTCTGGAGGCCGGAAGTCCAAAATCCAGATGTGGGCGGGGCCATGCTCCCACAAAGGTGCTAGGGAACGGTCTTTTCCAGCCTCTCTCCCCACTTCTGGTAGTTCCTTGACTTGTGGCAGCATCACCCCAGTCTTTCGCGGCCTTCTCTTGCATGCATGTTTCTTTCCAAATTCCCCGTTTCCTAAGGACAGCAGTCATACTGGATTAGGGGCCCACTTCATTGGAGTCTGACCTCAGCTTAACTAATTACATCGGCAACTACCCTATTTCCAAAAAGCATCCCGTTCTGAGGTGTTGGGGGTTCGTACGTCAGCATAACAAATTTGGGGGAGCACAGATCAACTCATTACAGCCTGTAACCAGCAAGTGGCTGACACATAGATCAATTCCTACATTGATTGTTCAGCCCATGAAGATTTGAGGACTCGCTTTGTGCCAGGTGCTCTTCTAGGTACTGGAGGTAACCAGCGAGCAAAACCGACTCCTTGATCTCAGGAAGCTTGTATCTTAATGGGAGAGATAGATATTAAGTTTAAACAATAGAATGTCAAGTGATGGTATGTGCAATGAAGAAGGATGGGAAGCCAGATAACCAGCGGTACTTGGTGTAGGAGGCTGTCTGAGATGGAATGGCCAAGGCAGGTGTCTGGGACCTGGTGGCCTTTGGGCCAAAACTTCATTGAAGTCAGGAGTAAGCCACGGAGTGATCTGGAGAAGGACTGTCTTAGAGATGAATGCTTAGTTGTACATTTGTTAAACAGTACATGTGTGTACACTCAGTTCAGGAAGGTATTTGGGGAAGGGGTTATTTTTAAAACACCCTGTGAATATTTGGGAGTGACTTCTGATAAATAAGGGATGGGCAAAAGTGTTCAGGGAAAAGGGAAAAGCAAGTGTTAGGTTCAATGTGTGGTAGAACTGCCAGAATCTTGTGTCATATTCAATCTGAACACAGACCTGGAAAGCCATTTCAGAGGCCTCAGGGCATTCTACCCCTGTGTGAATCTTGGATTCATGGGGTTTCAAAGAAACTTCACGTCTGTTCAGACCCTCCTTCCCCCGATGCAGAAATGAGCCTCCTCTTCTGACATTTCCACTGGGGCTCAGCATTCAGCCCTCTCCTGAGCCACCTCTTGGATGTGTAACTCAGCTGCTCTCTTTCAGATAGCTCACTGGATGAGCAGCTCCAGACTTCACTTGCTGGCCCATGGAGATCTTTATTCCTCTGCTTTTTCTCCTTGCCCAAAGTGTCGGTGTCCTTGTTTAAATGTTTCATGCCCTAAACCAGCGGTTCTCAAGGCTGACTATATGACAGAGCCATCTGAAGGGCTCTCCAGATGGGCAATTCCCAGATCCATATTAAATTAAAAAAATATAATGGCATACATGCTGAATTGGAGTTTTGTGGGTAGGGGCCTGGGAAATAAATAAATAAATAAATAAATAAATATATATATATATATATATATATATATATATTTTTTTTTTTTTTTTTTTTTTTACAAAGCTCTAAAGATAATTCTGCCATTAAGACTCACTGCCTAAAGCATTGAGACTGCTTCCCCGGTGGTCAACTCTTTTACTAGTAGAACATCGAGAAAAAGGGAATAGATGGGGTGTCACCTCTACCCCTACCACGATGTCTTAGCCATCAAGATGCAAAACTGTCTCGGATGTGCCCCTTCCTCGTGGTAATCACGAAGGTTTCTTTCTGTACCATGGTGCGCTCTGCTCAGATTTGTGGAGGATAAATCACATCAAAATCACAAACTGTCCTCAGATCTCAGCACATCATTAAGAAACGCTGAGAGATCTGGGTCAGCTTGGAGAAGCAGAGAGAGAGCTGTTCTGAGAGCTGCTTCTAGTACTCGTGCTAAAAACAGAACTTGAGCAGAGATGCATCTCTCGTTGCCTAAGGACCATTTGGACAGAGAAATCAAAGAAATTAATGAGGTTTCCTGGTCTAGCATCTCCACGCTGAAATCTCTTATAAAGTGAAGAAGAAATCTTTGCAGTGCTACTTTACCCCAGCCGTGCCACCATGTGTCCTGTGTACACATTTAGGTGATGATTTATACCAAGTTATTTATGTCGATTCAGACACTTTTTTGTACCCATTCGCAGCCCCTGTTGGAATTTACTGTCAACTTTTTTGAGTCAAATAGGTGCCCCTGCTTTGGTTCTTACTCCCTCGTGGTTTGCCCTTTATGGGGTTAAAAAGCAGCTTTCTGAACTGTTGAGTAGTATCCCTTTACATAAAATAAGAACAGCCTTTGCCACAATTGTATTTTTATAGTTTTGCATATTGGATTTTTTCATGCATCTGATTATTTTTATCACTCTCATTTGGTCTGTCTCCAAGTCCTCCAGATTCTTCCCGAATTGAGTAAACACGTCCCACTCCTTTTAAGTAATTTTTTGATTCCAGCTTGGCTTTGTGCGCCTCCAATCTGTCTGCTATTTCTCTCGCATTGTAGAGCCCAATCATCCTTCCTCTCTTTTCTGATGTTAGGTATGTTTGAGGTGAATGCCAGCTTCTCAAAGAACTGGCTTTCACCCGTGGCTCTGGCAGGCATTCCTAAATGTTTGGCATCACAGGCCTACTCCATCCTTGGCTGTGGCTGATTGGACTAAGAATGCATCTGTGACACCCCCCTGGTTATTCCCTGTACTTGCTTGTGACCAGTTGGATGCTCCATCCCAAGAATTTGGACAAAGAGACACTGGGCATAAGCTGTGGGTCTAGAGCGGAAGGAGAGGGTGGCGTCAGGGCAATGGTACCACTCTGGCCAGTGTACTCGCTCTCATGTCAACTGGGGATGTGAAGGCATGTACCTGAGAGCCAGCAGAGGACACCGGCTGGTAGAGCAGGGAGAATGTTGTAGATCCTTGAGGAAAGCACAAAGGAGAGACTCTCAGGCTTCTGAAAGAGGGAGGTTGGGAGGGAAGGAGGAAGAGAGAGAAAGGGAGGGGGGGAAGGAGGGGAGGAAGAGAAGGAGGGAAATGGAGAGGGATGGAGCGAGGAATGGGAAGATGGAGATGAGACATGGAGAGATAGCTGCCTTGATTTCCAGTGGCTTTCAAGTCCCTCCAAGACTCAGAGTACTTTGTTCCTACACAATTTCCGTGGGTTTATGGTAACCTGTCCTCTTTCCAGTTGGCTGGTTTGAGTGAGTTTCTGTTCCTTGCCCCTAAAGATTGCAGACTGAATCCCCTTTGGGTCTGTTCCCTCTCAAGGCCCATCTCCTTATGGCATATGGTGAAAAGCACCTGAATGCTGAAAGCCCAGCGTGCCTGGATTCTACTCCTGGCCCTGCCCTTTACGGCCTGGGTGGCCCTGTGCAAATTGTTTAGAGGTCTCTGAGCCTCAGTTCCTTCTTTTGTAGAATGGGGATAAAATGATATTTGCCTCACAGAGTAGGGTTTTATGAAAATTATATAAAAGTTTGGGAAACATTTTAATTTCCCTTCTGGTGTGAAATCCAAGCTCTATGTTATTGCTTTGAAGGATGTGAGAGTCGTTTTTTATTATTTTGTTGTTGTTGAGATATAGTTGCTATACAACATTATATAAGTTACAAGTGTACAATATAGTGATTCACAACTTTTAAAGGTTATACCCCATTTATAGTTACTATAAAATATTGGCTATATTCCCTGTGTTGTACAATATATTCTTGTAGCTTATTTTATACCTAATATTTTGTACCTCTTAATCCCCTACCCCTCTATTGCCCCTCCCCGCTTCCCTCTCCCCACTGGTACCCACTAGTTTGTTCTCTACATCTGTGAATCTGGAGAAGACTTGTTTTTGACCTTTAGTTACAGGGCTTGGCAAATTACGGGCTGCAGGTCAAATCAGGCTCACCGTATGTTTCTGTAAATAAAGTTTTATTGGAGCACAGCTTTATTTATATACTGTCTGTGGCTACTTTGAGCTACAAATGGCACAGTTGAGTCTAAAATATTTAGTATCTGGACCTTTATAGGAAAAGTTTTCCAACCCCTGTTCAAGGATCTCAGTGTCTCGATGGGAATTAATAGACTTTAACTTTTATTGTAGAGCTCTGTTGGTCTTTATGTAGTTTGGCTTTTCACTTACTTGTCTAGTACATTTGATGCCATTCTCAGTTCTCTTTTACTGTCTTTATAAACCATTTTTAGCTAGCTATTTTTTTCTCCCCTTTGAATCTGTTACTGTATGACGTGTAGGTTGAACCCACCAGACACGACACACTGTCACATGCAAAGGACTGCATGTGGCCAGTGACATGGCTCAGAGGATTCTCCCACCTGTGACTGGCTGGCGCTTGCTCCTCTGGTTTCATCTCCAGAGTCTGGCTTCCTTGGGGGCCTCAGAGCTGTGACCTGAGTCTCCCAACAAGGACAGTGAGTGCTGAATCTGCATGAGCCACTTTTTGATGTTTTGTGCAAAACATAGCCTTTGTTACCAAAATATCACCTACAACTTAGACTGCTGGTGTCTGTAATGCATAAAAACATAGAACTGTCTTTTGGAACCAGAATTTAAGTAAGTATTAGAAAAAAAAAAAAAAAGGTCATGACTTGGTGAAAATATCATGGATGTTGAAGACAGATCTTTGTCCAAATCTCAGGCCCTTTCACTTACCAGCTGAATGACCTAGGACCAGTTGCTTAACTTGTCTTTGCTTCACTTTACTGTCCTCTAGACCGGAGAGAATATTTCCTTCAGAGAGGTGTTGGGAGGATTAATTGAAATAATGCATATAAGAAATTAGGGTTGTTGCCCTGCACACAGTCCTTATGTGTGTGTGCTGGGTCGGGGGTGGTCTTGGAGAGCTGCCTAGAGACAGTGCTTTGGGAAAGTCCCTCGATAGCGTAGTACTGTTTATACTGGAACTTGCTGGGATTGGAAGTCTTCAGAGAACGTCAGTTTGCTGAGGCCTTTAGGTCCTGCTGCATCAGGCAGCCCATCACCTGAACCCCCCGCCCCTCCCCGTTCACACTGCTCCCCCGACGATGGCCTTTGTTTTGTGTTATGTTGTTTGTTTTCCAGTTTTGCAAATATACCAACCTCCTTGTCACCTGAGGGCTTTGACTTCCTGCCTTTCTGTTTTGGATCTTCTACCTCTTCCAGTTTTGCCTAGCGAATTCTTTCTCATTTTTCAGTCCTTGGATCAGATCTCACTTTCTCAGGCATATGCCTTTCCTGAACCTGTCCAAGTCAAGTTTTCTTGAGCTGATTTGTTCAACAGTGCCAGGTGCTGCAGATAGTAGAATGGAAGTCAAACACTTGAAGTCAAGGGCTCTGCTAAGCGAAGGAAGCCAGCCATCAACAGACACATCTTGTGTGATTCCTCTTATGTGAGCTACCTAGTGTGGTCAAATTCATAGAGGCCGAAAGTAGAATGGTGGTTGCCAGGAGCTGAGGGAAGGGGGAACGGAGAGCTATGGTCTGATGGGTATAGAGTTTCAGTTTTGCAAGAAGAAAAGAGTTTTGGAGATGGATGGTGGTGATGGTCACACAGCAATATGAATGTGCTTAATACCACTGCACTGTACATTTAAAAAATGGTAAAAACAGTAAATTTTATGCTGTTTTCATTTTACCACAGTTAAACACGGCTTAAAAAAAAAAAGAATGGATCCGAGTGGATCAATTGGAAGGCCATTTGCCGCAGTCGGGGGAGAGACCACCTGGGAAATTAGCATATGGAGTTGCTGGTGGGGATGGAAAGAATCCGATTTCCCTGCGAGGTGATGGGGAGATGAAGTAGCTAGGACTAGATGATGGATTAGCTATGGTCCAGTTTGGGAGTGAGGGGAGGGGGCAGCGTTAGTAGTGTTGAGTAGTTCCTGGGTCTGAGGCTTGCCCATCCGGTGGAGACATTGACCAAGACAGAGAATCTTGATGAGGTCTCTCACAGCACTTTGTACTTATCACAAATATGACTAAGTAATTAAGCGGGGGTTGATTATATGCCTGTTGAACTATAAATAGCTCCCAAGGAAAGACTGTATCTGTCTTCTTCCTCAAGTGTGCCCATCACCTAAATAATGTCTTGCACACCATAGGGGCTCCATATCATATTTGTGAGAAGCAAATGATTTGTGGTTTGTCAAATCTACCTTTCCACTGACTGACTTGGTTCTTAACTTTCTTTATAGGGTCAAGGTTTTAGGGATCAGTACATAATACCCCTGTCTTCCACATCTTAGATGAGAACACATTGAGAGAGAGAAATAGGACCAGGCAGAAAGAGATCAAGGTACAGCAGTACCTTTTTGCTGAAACCGCTTGGAGAATGAATGTGTCTCCACAAGGTAGACTTATTTCCTCACCCAAATCAGACCATCTTAGCAGCATAGCAAACCCCAACAGGTCCTCTCCGTGGGGACTCGTGACACATGCTCCCTGCAGGCAGATGGACCCCGAAAGAGCAGGGAAGCAGGGTCAGGCTGAGGGCGAGCACCTCCTTCACATAGACTCTGGATCAGCTGTGTCGCTCCTCTTCCCTGGGAAAGGGGGAGTGACGACTGGGATGAGAGCCCAGGCTTGTTTGTTGCTCCGGTAGAGCTCGCCCCTCCTGGAACCCTGAGCAGTGAGGTGGAAGGGTTAATAAACATAGGATAGCTTTTCTTGCTGCAATTTTCAAAACTAGTAGGTTTTTCTGGGGGAGATCTTGGGAAGGGCCAAAGTCTCTTGTTCTCTGACCATTCTCTGTCCTACATAAGAGAAGAAGCATGAGATGCAAGTGTGCTCCTGGCTCCTCTACTGGGCATTTGTTCTAGGCCAGCCTTTATGACATCCTTCTTCTTCCTTCTTTCGAAGACCCAGGGTGGGCAGGATGACTTTGATTACCTGTTTCCATAATGTTTTTTTTTTTTCTAACTTCTGGACATGCCAGAGAAGTGGAGGTGATGTAGTCAGTTTAGCTTTAGATTGATAAAGCTTTTCTGTAACTGGTAAGAAGCTTTTCCTCAATATAACATTTTCAAGGAAAAAAGAAACCTTCATGTAAAACGTTTTAGGAGATGGGTTTTCAGTATGCTTTATTGTAAATCACACAGGCAGACAAGAAGAGTCAGCATTCTTAAAACTCTTAGATGACACTTCAGAGAAATGACAGCATGCCTTATTTCAAATGTTTCTTGACAATGGACTATTATTCAGCCATAAAAAAAGAATGAAATAATGCCATTTGCAGCAACACATGGATGGACCTAGAGATTATCATACTAGGCAAAGTAAGTCAGAAAGAGAAAGACAAATACCATATGATATCACTTATATGTAGAATCTAAAATATGACACAAACGAACTTATCTATGAAACAGAAACAGAATCACTGACATAGAGAACAGTTTTGTAGGTGGCAAGTGGGGGAGGGTTGGATTGGGAGTTTGGGATTAGCAGGTACAAACTAGTATAGATAAACAACAAGGACCTACTGTATAGCGCAGGGAACTATATTCAATATCCCGTGATAAAACATAATGGAAAAGAATGTGAAAAGTTATACATAACTGAATCACTTTGCTGTACAGCAAAAACTAACATGACATTGTAAATCAACTACACTTCAATTAAAAAAAAAAAAAACCCAAAACAAAAAACAAATGCTTCTTGAAGTTAAGCAGTTCAGAGTTCACCATATAGCTCTTTCTCGTTTTTTCTAGAAGTTGTTTTAGGAATTAGAGGAATAACCAGGCATAAGCTTTGGTGATGATGCAGAAAAAGGAAAAAAGATGTTAGCAACCCACCGTGCAAGGGGTCGAGGCAGGACTTCTATTCATTGTAGGTTGACTGCTTTTAGAATATGCAGCACACATATATGAATGCTAGATGGTGATAACTTTTGTCTGTAAAGCATTCTACCCTTTACACTGTGTTTTTCCTTAGGTTCAGTGGATTAGATGATGTTGCCAGCAGAGAGCTTGTGATGGCTTCTGTCAGAACTGGTCTGCTTCTCGCCCCCCACTCCTCAGGTGGACTCTACCACGTGGTATCCACATGATGTGTGTGAAATACAGCAGTTCCAAGAACTGGGGAAAGTCCAGTTAAATTCGGGTGGTATTTTGTGCAACAGTGAAGCTTAAAACTCTTGTGACAACCCTGCCCTGCCCCAGCCTCAGAGTGAAGGCCAAGTTCATTCATGTGCTTACAAGGCTCTCTGGGATCTGCCCCGTCTGCCTTTCCAGCATCTTCTCTCACCGGCCCTCACCTTGCCCTCCATGTCTTAGTCATATGAGAGGATTTTATGTCTGCTCTAAGTATTGTGTCTCTGGGCTCTAATCCACAGGTTTCTCACATTTTCTCATTTCTTGGGGCCCTTTGTGTAAAAATTTTAGTAATTTTTTCACCCCGTCCATAGGCCAAATGAAATACTTAACTATTACATTTATTAAGTGGTTATGTCCTAACAACAGTTTAGTAGCTGTTTGAAAAAACAATGCACATAAAGTGAAGGAAAAAAATTTTTTACGTTTCACTCTGAAATAACCACGACTATTTCCTTGTGGGATGTTTACCTGTTGGGCTGCACAACTTCTCAAACCTTAGAATCGGACTGGACACGCGTTGCACATTGATTTTCACGCAGCTACTGCCTTTTATCACAGCAAATTCTGAAAACCCAGCTTTGCAAAAAATAGGGAATGTGGTACAATCTAATGCGGAAACCGTGAGCTACCTTGAGCTGGTTCGCATAGGAAGTGCCCAGCAGTTACTGAGAATTGCTGTGCTTCTCTGGAACTTTTAAAACATCTGTGGTGCCCCTGGGGGTTTACTGTGTCACACTGGGGCACCTGGGCACACAGTTTGGGAACCATGGTTCTGAGCCTTTGCATGTGCTGTTCCTCTGCTTGAACACTTCTCCTCTCATCCTTCAGCTCTTAGCACGGATATGATGACTCCTAGAAGTTTCCCTGAATCTTTAAGACTGAGCTCAGGGGCGCTTCTGCATGCTCCCCTAGCACACAATGTCCTTAATCCTACTACTTAATCTCTTCACTCTGTCATTTTGTCTTGACTTACCTTTCTGTGCACTGGGCTTTCAGTTCCTCGAGGGAAAGGGACTACATATTCATGTTGTCATATTGCAGATGCTTTGTAACTGTGTGAATTGAATGAATGAATGAATGAGTGAGTGAGTGAAACACCTCTTGGATCTGGTTCAGAATAAGCTTATACACTGGAGGAAATCAAAATAACAGTTCCAGACAGACAGGTTGACAACTACAGGGCTATTTTCATTTGTTTGAGGATGTCTTTTGAAAAGGCCTGACCTTAAGGACATGCCATGTCTCTTTCCTCCCATGACCTCATTTGCTCCCTGGCCACTTACTACAGACCTCCCTGGGTACAAGCACATCGTCCTCCTGAATTTTAATACAAATATCAGTGGAGGCCAGTTTGATTCTTTTGCATTTATTCGTGTTGTGAGACATTGACCCATACACACATCTCTTTGGCTCAGAAATTGTAGATGTAACTTGATTCAGATGTGTTTGTTCTTTCCTTGAGAGGGAAATATATTATGTTGCCTGATGGCTTGACCTCCCGGCACCCTGTAGCATTCTAGAAAATACAGTTGTGCTGCAGTCATTTCACCGGGAGGAGATAGAGACTTGGGGACTGTGGCACAGCTTCTCTCAGAGGGAGTGGGACTGGGGCTTTACACCAGAGCGGGTGGGAAAGGTCACTCCAGGACTCGGCTCGCAGATGGTGGCCATTCAGGTTCCTGCTCACGGTCCTGTATATTTCTCGTGTCTGTTCCTGGAACTAATGTAACATGAGGAGCCTTCTGACGTGATGACTGTCCTCCCCCAGGCTAAAATGACTCAGATGGCTTTTCAGAGCCCTGTGGACATTGTTTTTCCTTAGTTTTGCCTTACCTTTATAATATGAGCATGGTAATGCTTTCATCTGCATGGATGGCTGTTTTTACTCGTACATTAAATAACGGTGCGTGGACGCTGGCTGATCATAACAGTAATAGTAATACCGAGTCCTGTGTATCTTCACTTAGGAAGAACATTATGTCCTATTCCCATAAGATTCCCTGTCCTACCTAGGCCTTTCCCACAGCCTTTTTTTTTTTTTTTAATTTATTTAGTTATGGCCATGTTGGGTCTTCGTTTCTGTGCGAGGGCTTTCTCTAGTCGCGGCAAGCGGGGGCCACTCTTCATCGCGGTGCGCGGGCCTCTCACTATCACAGCCTCTCTTGTTGCGGAGCACAGGCTCCAGACGCGCAGGCTCAGTAGTTGTGGCTCACGGGCCCAGTTGCTCCGCGGCATGTGGGATCCTCCCAGACCAGGGCTCGAACCCGTGTCTCCTGCAGTGGCAGGCAGACTCTCAACCACTGTGCCACCAGGGAAGCCCTCCCACAGCCTTTTAAAAAATGCATTTCCCAAATGGCCCTGGAAAGTAGACAGAAAAGTTTCTTCCCTGTTCATTGAGGCTTAGAGCTATTAAATGACTTGCCCGAGGTCAGCACAGCTGGGAACCCCTCTTGTTTCCTCCTGTGTGATGGCTCCCTTGCTGCAGGGGAAGATTTTCCTCACTTCTGCTGCAACTGTATGGGCCTCGAAGACTTTGTCACACAGGCTGAGGCTTCAGGACCGAAGGTCTGCTCCAGTGTTTCATGTGGAAGGCCAAGGTGGGCTGAGGGGTCTGCAGAGATGCTTCAAGTCTGCTCTCTCCTGACTTTCATTTTTGCAAAGGAAGATCTGTTTCTGTGCTCCTTTTCATGTCATTACGTACATATCATCTTTATAACTTTAGAAGGAGTATAGGAAGCAGCATAATGTACACTAGAGCAACTTCAGGAAATGTGAAGTAGCACAAGGAGAATTCTGTTCTCCTTCTGGTCCTGTTCCCAGTATTCCCGGAGATATTCGGCAAGTGCCCATGGGCCCCTGGATCTCACTTGCCTCATGGAGAAGGGGGCACAGTTATTCCTTCTCCACCTACGTCATTTCACGTGAAGGACCAATGGACTTAGCACATCCACAGATGCCCCAAATTGGTCTCACGGTGTTCTACCAATGGGAAGGAGTATTGAGTATTATTTTTATCAGAAGCTCATGGGAGGTTATTTCAAAACCAACATCCAAGTGACTTGACTGATGTAATAACATCAACTACTACTAAGAAATGTTTACCAAGCCTTTATTTCGTACCTAACATGGGAAGCTAAATGCCTCCTGTGCATTATCTTATGTATTCTTCCCAGCAGTGCCACCAAGTAGATGCTCAGTGGAGGATTTCCTAACTCACTTCCACTTAAGAACACACCCAGCACCCAAGCGTTCCTCCAGCCCCTCTGTCAAAGCACTGTTCACTGCCTAGGGCACGTGGAGTCTCCTGCTATTGGCCTGCTTTCTAGTACCATTTGGCACTGCCGATCCCACCAGTTGAATTGTGTGTGTTCTTAGCAAAAGTCTTTTTAACTTATCATCAAGGCTTTTATGGTGTACCTTTACCATATAATTAAATAATATAATTTCGTATAACTTAATTATAATTTAATTAATAATAATATAATTTAATTATTATATAACACAGTGACATAGTACAGGAAGAAGCATTTCTGTAAACAGCTAAGTTGTATATTTTGGAATGGCAACCTAAATTGCCATAAAAAATAGCCATCAAATTAAATGTAACCAAGACAACTAAAAAAATGGGGGAAAAGATAAAAATGAGAAAGGAATTCTGTACTCTGATTACTTCACAAATGTCTTTTTAAGTTTTCCCTACATTTTAAAGATACCCCAACCAAAAGCATTTGGCAGTTTCTTTGTGGTCTCAGCACATGAAGCAGAAAGGCAATGTAGAATTTCACACCCTGGGTATGCTCTTACAGAAGAAGCCTTAGCCTCATACCAAAAGGCTGTCAAATGAAGGCACGTATATAGGTTGTAAATTAAAATAAAATGTTGTTAGTACGTACATACCCTGATGGTGCCATGTAAGAGGGTTCCTGCAGAATCTTTACTCCCATTTTATAGATGAGGGCATTGAGGCCCCAAGAGGATCATGGACTTAACCAAGGATGAAGAGACCCAGAATTCATCATTTATATTGTTTTTCATCCCGTTGTCTGTTTCTGTCTTTCGAATGTCATGGGTATAATCGTAGACACCCTGTAAATTTAGACAGTCCTGGAAGCTTCCTTATTACAAGCATGTCCTAGCGCCTACAAATGACATTGGTCTTTTAAAGTCCCTGATTTTTCAAGCCATGCTAAGGACAGGGTCCTTTCTATACTCCTGGGAGCGAAGGCTTTTCCCTGTGTGGCATCCTTTCCTGTGGGAGGAGAGACAAGCTCAGTAACTTCTTTCCTTCTCACAAGCCAAGATAAATGTCATAACAGAGAAAAGCCATCAGATACTTGGAATTTGATGCCATTTGCATTTCCTTCTTGCTTCTTCCGGGGTAAAGCTTCTTAATCGACAGGTGCAAAGATTGAAAAGTGTCAAATACGTGAGGAGGATAGAAACCTTCTTTTTGGAGAAACTAATAACTGCGCCATCATCCAGTAAAATAACCTAGGCGTGTGTGTGTGCATGCCCACGTGTTCCAGACTGGATAATCACAGGCCTTATAAGACACGTATCATGGTAGAATGCATCCTTGCCAGAGCTGGAGAGAAAGGTCTCTTATCTGAGCTGGGGATTTGGACAAATGGCGTATTTTGGGATGTGGGGTTTATTTTTGCTGAATATCTGGCTTGAAGAGTGTGGAGAAGCACATGCAAAGCAGGCTGGAGCCCCACCCTACCCAAACCTCCCCAGGGCTGCACAATCAGGAAGTGCTTCTCCCTCCCATTGTGGCTTTAGAGGGAAGCGTGCTTTACATATGCAAATACCAGCCCTGAGTTTCACTTAATAATTATCAGCTGGAGATTCTATTGATGAGCAGCTGAGCTACTCATCCACAGAGTAACTGTGAGTTAACCATTTCTAGGCCCCCTGGGTACTGCTACTTCCAACCAGTCTCTCAATACTCTGGTGATTGCAGACAAAGGTTTTGATTCCCACCATTCTTCCCTTCTCCTGTCTGGCCTGAGCCTGGCAGCTGACTCTTCCTGACCCCTTTTATTATCATGTGTGCATCTTTCCTCTGCCCCCACCTCCTTTCTGTTTTATAGGCGATGGAGGGCAGAATAGATCCATCTCTGTTTGCAGCAGGGGGATTGCTTACAGCTCCACAAATAATGGCCTTAGGTTCACCCTGCAGTAGCTCTCAGGCTTAGGCGACCCATGGCTGGCATTCTTTTAAAAGGGCACAAGAGGGAGACCTTCAAGATGGCAGAGGAGTAAGACGTGGAGATCACCTTCCTCCCCACAAATACATCAGAAATACATCTACATATAGAACAACTCTTACAGAACACCTACTGAATGCTGGCAGAAGACCTCAGACTTCCCAAAAGGCACCCTGAGGCAACCTACACGCAGAGGCGGGTCCAAATCCAAAGCTGAACCCCAGGAGCTGTGCGAACAAAGAAGAGAAAGGGAAATCTCTCCCAGCAGCCTCAGGGGCAGCGGATCAAATCTCAACAGTCAACTTGATGTACCCTGCATCTCTGGAATACCTGAATAGACAACGAATAATCCCAGAATTGAGGCTGTGGACTTGGGGAGCAACTGTAGACTTGCGGTTTGCTTTCTGCATCTAAGTTGTTTCTGGTTTTATGTTTATCTTAGTTTAGTATTTAGAGTTTATTATCATTGGTAGATTTGTTTATTGATTTGGTGGCTCTCTTCCTCCTTTTTTTTATATATATAGATTTTATTTTTTTCATTTTTCTCTTTTTCTGAGTGTGTATGTGTATGCTTCTTTGTGTGATTTTGTCTGTATAGCTTTGCTTTTACCATTTGTCTTAGGGCTCTGTCTGTCCGTGGTTTTTTTTGTTTGTTTGTTTTTGTTTTTTTTAGTAGAGTTTTTAGCACTTGTTATCATTGGTGGATTTGTTTTTTGGTTTGGTTGCTCTCTTCTTTCCTTTTATTTTTACTTTTTTTATTTTTAATAATTATTGTTTATTTTAATAACTGTTTTATTTTATTTTATTTTATTTTTTTCTTTCTTTTTTGCTCACTTTTCTTCTGAGCTGTGTGGTTGACAGGGTCTTGGTGTTCTGGCCGGGTGTCAGGCCTGTGCTTCTGAGGTGGAAGAGCCGAGTTCAGGACACTGGTCCACCAGAGACCTCCTGGCCCCAGGTAATATCAATCGGCGACAGCTCTCCCAGAGATCTCCATCTCAATCCTAAGACCCAGCTCCACTCAGCGACCAGCAAGCTACAGTGCTGGACACCCTAAGCGAAACAACTAGCAAGATAGGAACACAACCCCACCCATTAGCAGAGAGGCTGCCTAAAATCATAATAAGAGCAGAGACACCCCAAAACACACCACCGGATGCCATGCTGCCCACCAGAAAGACAAGATCCAGCCTCATCCACCAGAACACAGGCACCAGTCCCCTCAACCAAGAAGCCTACACAACCTACTGAACCAACGTTACCCACTGGGGGCAGACACCAAAAACAACGGGAACTATGAACCTGCAGCCTCTAAAAAGAAGACCCCAAACATAGTAAATTAAGTAAAATGAGAAGACAGAGAAACACACAGCAGATGAAGGAGCAAGGTAAAATCCCACAAAACCAAACAAATAAATAGGAAATAGGCAGTCTACCTGAGAAAGAATTCAGAGAAATGATAGTAAAGATGATCGAAAATCTTGGAAACAGAATGGAGAAAATACAAGAAACATTTAACAAGGACCTAGAAGAACTAAACAGCAAACAAACAATGATGTGCAACACAATAAATGAAATTAAAAATTCTCTAGAAGGAATCAATAGCAGAATAACTGAGGCAGAAGAACAGATAAGTGACCTGGAAGATAAAATAGTGGAAATAACTACCACAGAGCAGAATAAAGAAAAAAGAATGAAAAGAATTGAGGAGAGTCTTAGAAACCTCTGAGACAACATTAAACGCACCAACATTCGAATTATAGGGGTCCCAGAAGAAGAAAAAAAGAAAGAGACTGAGAAAATACTTGAAGAGATTATAGTTGACAACTTCCCTAATATGGTAAAGGAAATAGTCTATCAAGTCCAGGAAGTGCAGAGAATCTCATACAGGATAAATCCAAGGAGAAACATGCCAAGACACATATTAATCAAACTATCAAAAATTAAATACATAGAAAAAATATTAAAAGCAGCAAAGGAAAAACAAAAAATAACATACAAGGGAATCCCCATAAGCTTAACAGCTGATCTTTCAGCAGAAACGCTGCAAGCAAGAATGGAGTGGAAGGACATATTTAAAGTGATGAAAGGGAAAAACCTACAACCAAGATTACTCTACCCAGCAAGGATCTCATTCAGATTTGACAGAGAAATTAAAACCTTTACAGACAAGCAAAAGCTAAGAGAATTCAGCACCACCAAACCAGCTTTACAACAAATACTAATGGAACTTCTCTAGGCAAGAAACACAAGAAAAGCAAACGACCTACAATAACAAACCCAAAACAACTAAGAAAATGGTAATAGGAGCACACATATCGATAACTACCTTAAATGTAAGTGGATTAAATGATCCAACCAAAAGACATAGACTGGCTGAATGGATACAAAAACAAGACCCATATATATGCTGTCTACAAGAGACCCACTTCAGACCTAGGAACACGTACAGACAAAGTGAGGGGATGGAAAAAGATATTCCATGCAAATGGAAATCAAAAGAAAGCTGGAGTAGCAATTCTCATATCAGACAAAATAGACTTTAAAATAAAGACTATTACAAGAGACAAAGAAGGGCACTACATAATGATCAAGGGATCAATCCAAGAAGAAGATATAAAATTGTAAATATTTATGCACCCAACACAGGAGCACCTCAATACATAAGGCAAATGCTAACAGCCATAAAAGGGGAAATCGACAGTAACAAAACCATAGTAGGGGACTTTAACACCCCACTTTCACCAGTGGACAGATCATCCAAAATGAAAATAAATAAGGAAACACAAGCTTTAAATGATACGTTACACAAGATGGACTAAATTGATTTTATAGGACATTCCATCCAAAAACAACAGAATACACTTTCTTCTCAAGTGCTCATGGAACATTCTCCAGGATAGATCATATCTTGGGTCACATATCAAGCCTTGGTAAATTTAAGAAAATTGAAATCTTATCAAGTGTCGTTTCCAACCACAACTCTATGAGACTAGATATCAATTACAGGAAAAAATCTGTAAAAACTACAAACACATAGAAGCTAAACAACACACTACTTAATAACCAAGAGATCACTGAAGAAATCAAAGAGAAAATCAAAAAATACCTAGAAACAAATGACAATGAAAACATGATGTTCCAAAACCTATGGGATGCAGCAAAAGCAGTTCTAAGAGGGAAGTTTATAGCAATACAATCCTACCTCAAGAAACAAGAAACATCTCAAGTAAACAACCTAACCTTACACCTAAAGCAATTAGAGAAAGAAGAACAAAAAAACCCCCAAAGTTAGCAGAAGGAAAGAAATCATAAAGATCAGATCATAAATAAGTGAAAAAGAAATGAAGGAAACAATAGCAGAGATCAATAAAACTAAAAGCTGGTTCTTTGAGAAGATAAACAAAATTGATAAACCATTAGCCAGACTCATCAAAAAAGGGAAAGGACTCAAATCAAGAGAATTAGAAATGAAAAAGGAGAAGTAACAACTGACACTGCAGAGATACAAAGGATCGTGAGAGATTACTATAAGCAACTATATGCCAATACAATGGACAACCTGGAAGAAATGGACAAATTCTTAGAAAAGCACAACGTCCCGAGACTGAACCAGGAAGAAATAGAAAATATAAACAGACCAATCACAAGCACTGAAATTGAGACTGTGATTAAAAATCTTCCAAGAAACAAAAGCCCAGGACCAGATGGCTTCAGAGGCGAATTCTATCAAACATTTTGAGAAGATCTAACACCTATCCTTCTCAAACTCTTCCAAAATATAGCAGAGGGAGGAACACTCTCAAACTCATTCTATGAGGCCACCATCACCCTGATACCAAAACCAGACAAAGATGTCACAAGGAAAGAAAACTACAGGCCAATATCACTGATGAACATAGATGCAAAAATCCTCAACAAAATACAGAATCCAACAACACATTAAAAGGGTCACACACCATGATCAAGTGGGGTTTATCCCAGGAATGCAAGGATTCTTCAATATATGCAAATCAATCAATGTGATACACCATATTAACAAATTGAAGGAGAAAAACCATCATCTCAATAGATGCAGAAAAAGCTTTTGACAAAATTCAACACCCATTTGTGATAAAAACCCTTCAGAAGGTAGGCATAGAGGGAACTTACCTCAACATAATAAAGGCCATATATGACAAACCCACAGCCAACATCATTCTCAGTGGTGAAAAACTGAAACCATTTCCACTAAGATCAGGAACAAGACAAGGATGCCCACTCTCACCACTATTATTCTACAGAGTTTTGGAAGTTTTAGCTACTGCAAGCAGAGAAAAAAAAGAAATAAGAGGAATCCAAATTGGAAAAGAAGTAAAATTGTCACTGTTTTCAGATGACATGATACTATACATAGAGAATCCTGAAGATGCTACCAGAAATCTACTCGAGCTAATCAATGAATTTGGTAATGTAGCAGGTTACAAAGTTAATGCACAGAAATCTCTTACATTCCTATACACTAATGATGAAAAATCTGAAAGTGAAATTAAGGAAACACGCCCATTTACCATTGCAACAAAAAGAATAAAATACCTAGGAATAAACTTCCCTAAGGAGACAAAAGACCTGTATGCAGAATACTATAAGACACTGATGAAAGAAATTAAAGATGATTCAGACAGGTGGAGAGATATACTACGTTCTTGGATTGGAAGAATCAACCTTGTGAAAATGACTCTACTACCCAAAGCAATCTAAAGATTAAATGCAATTCCTATCAAACTACCAATGGCATTTTTCACAGAACTAGAACAAAAAATTGCACAATTTGTATGTAAACACAAAAGTCCCCAAATAGCCAAAGCAATCTTGAGAAAGAAAAATGGAGCTGGAGGAATCAGGCTCCCAGAATTCAGACTATAGTACAAAGCTACAGTAATGAAGAGAGTATGGTACTGTCACAAAAACAGAAATATAGATCAATGGAACAGGATAGAAAGCCCAGAGATAAACCCATGCATATATGATCACCTTATCTTTGATAAAGAAGGGAAAAATATACAGTGGAGAAAAGACAGCCTCTTCACTAAGTGGTGCTGGGAAAACTGGACAGATACATGTAAAAGAATGAAATTAGAAGACTCCCTAACACCATACACAAAAATAAACTCAAAATGGATTAAAGACCTAAATGTAAGGCCAGACACTATCAAACTCTTAGAGGAAAACATAGGCAGAACACTCTATGACATAAATCACAGCAAGATCCTTTTTGACCTGACTTCTAGAGAAATGGAAATAAAAACAATAATAAACAAATGGGACGTAATGAAACTTAAAAGCTTTTGCACAGCAAAGGAAACCATAAACAAGACCAAAAGACAACCCTCAGAATGGGAGAAAATATTTGCAAATGAAGCAACTGACAAAGGATTAATCTCCAAAATTTACAAGCAGCTTATGCAGCTCAGTATGAAAAAAACAAACAACCCAATCCAAAAATGGGCAGAAGACGTAAATAGACATTTCTCCAAAGAAGATATACAGATTGCCAACAGACACATGAAAGAATGCTCAACATCACTAATCATTAGAGAAATGCAAATCAAAACTACCATGAGGTGTCACCTCACACCAGTCTGAATGGCCATCATCAAAAAATCTAGAAACAGTAAATGCTGGAGAGGGTGTGGAGAAAAAGGAACCCTGTGGCACTGTTGGTGGGAATGTAAATTGATGGAGCCACTATGGAGAACAGTGTGGAGGTTCCTTAAAAAACTAAAAATAGGACTACCATACGACCCAGCAGTCCCACTACTGGGCATGTACCCAGAGAAAAGCATAATTCAAAGAGTCATATATCACAGTGTTCATTGCAGCTCTATTTACAATAGCCAGGACATGGAAGCAACCTAAGTGTCCATCGACAGATGTATGGATAAAGAAGATGTGGCACATATATACGATGGAATATTACTCAGCCATAAAAAGAAACGGAATTGAGTTATTTGTAGTGAGGTGGATGGACCTAGAGTCTGTCATACAGAGTGAAGTATGTCAGAAAGAGTAAAACAAATACTGTATGCTAACACATATATATGGAATCTAAAAACAAACAAACGAACAAAATTGTTCTGATGAACCTAGGGGCAGGACAGGAATAAAGACGCAGATGTAGAGAATGGACTTGAGGACATGGGGAGGGGAAAGGGTAAGCTTGGACCAAGTGAGAGAGTGGCATTGACATATATACATTACCAAATGTAAAATAGATAGCTAGTGGGAAGCAGCCGCATAGCACAGGGAGATCAGCTCGGTGCTTTGTGACCACCTAGAGTGGTGGGATAGGGAGGGTGGGAGGGAGACGCAAGAGGGAGGAGATATGGGGATATATGTATATGTATAGCTTATTCATTTTGTTATAAAGCAGAAACTAACACACAGTTGTAAAGCAATTATACTCCAATAAAGATGTGAAAAAACAATAAACAGGAAAACTATGTCAGTAAATAAGTTTGGGTAATCTGGAAAAAAAAAGGACACAAGAGGGGGAGGGGAGTGGGGGGCTGGACTGGGAGTTTGGTGTTAGTAGATACAAACTATTAAATACAGAGTGGATGGACAACAAGGTCCTACTGTATAGCACAGGGAATTATATTCAATGTCCTGGGATAAACCGTAATGGAAAAGAATATCAAAAAAATGTGTGTGTGTGTGTGTGTATATATATATATGTATGTATGCATATATATATATATGAATCACTTTGCTGTACAGCAGAAATTAACACAGCATTGTAAATCAGCTGTACTTCAGTTTAAAAAAGTAAAATAAAATAAAGCTGATGGTGAAAGGCCACAAGAAGACTGCAAGGCAGGGCACCCAGGATGTCTAGATCAAGATATCAGGAACTTTACTCCTCCCTGCTTTTCCTTTTCTTTATCCTGTGTGTGCTTGCCCTCTGGGACATCTGATAGCGTATTTGGGTCGCTTTGTCAGCCTCACCCGTTCTAGCTGTGCCTGAGCAGAGTTCACTGGGCTGTTAGAAAGGTTTTTTCCAATTCTCTTCCTATTCATCTTTTTGCAGAAGGTTCCTTACTTTCTTGATCCTTATTGAAACTGTCTTGCTACTTGTCTGTCTTGTAAGTGTACTACATGCAGGGTGTCCCCACTTGTCACGTGGGAATGCAACCTTTATTTCCTTCAGAGAGCTATTTAGAGACAGAAGGTGGACCGAAAACAGGGTTTCTGGGGGGAAGGGGGGTATCAGTTCAACCTCTTTCCTTTGTTTGCAGAAAGTCCTGGCAAGTTACTTCAACTCAGTGAGCTCTGCTTCTTTTTATAATGGAGACAATAAAACCCACTTCAGAGATTTAGGACTTAAATAAGATAATGTGTGAGACTCACTCAGCCAACATGGGTGGTCAGTAAGGGAGCTATAGTTGTCATCCTCATTCGAAACCCAATGCCTGTCATTGAACTGTGCTAGTAATTGCTTGTATTCCTTGCCTTAGTCATTTAGGACCTTGACGGCGTGTGTATTATGTGGCTGGTTCTAGACCCTGGAGATATAATGCTGGATGGGACAGATCCACAAAAGACACTTCCACCGTGGAACTTGTATTCTAGGGGTGGAGACAGACAAACAAGAAGGAAACAAAGAAATGTCTCTTTGGGGAGAGTACTGTAATGTGTGCAGTGGAGAAGAAGAACCAGGGAAGGAGTGACAGACACCAGGGCTGATGGACAGGCAGGGATGGGGTTTCAGAGACTGGTGTACAGATTCTTCTCTGAGGATTGGTACTCAAGCAGGTTTCCCACTTAAGATCGTGAAAGCCAGCAGCAAGTGCAGAGGCCCCAGGGTGGCACAGTGCTCGGTATATTCGAGAACATCTGGAAGGCCAGTGTGGTGGCTGCAGAGGGAATGGAGGAACATTCTAAGGTCAGAAAGATAACCCCGGTCAAGGTTTTGTTGGGCCATGTAACCCACGGTAAGGTGTTTGGGTTTTGTGTTTAGTTTGATGGGAAGCCATCCGAGGGATGGTTTGAGCAGGGTGGTGGTGGGGTCTGAGGACCATTTTTAAGTGTCATCTGGCTGCTGAGTGGTGAGTAGACTGAAGCAGGGTGGCCTGGTAGGTGGCTATTGCATGAGTCCAGGTGGGAAATGGTGGGACCTGGGCTGGCGTGGTGGTGCTGTGAGTTTGGATTCGGGGTATAGTTTGAAGGCAGAGCCAACATTCAGATATGTTGCTAACGCAGCGTACGTGGGAGGTGAGGGAAGAAATTCAAGGATGAGCCCTAGGTTTCTGACCTGTGCATTGGGAACAACAGTGATGCCGTTGGCTGAAGCGGGAAGCGGAAGGTTTAGGAAGGGCTGTTGTTTGGATGTGAGGACATCACGTAACTCCTGAGTCATCGTCTCTTTCCGCAGTTGGGGACACATGAGAATGCTCATTGCTTACAGACCTGGTGCTGGGCTCTCGGGAAACAAAAGTGACTCAACGTGGTCCCTGCCTTCCCTGGCACAGCGTCTGCCCCGAACAGGTGCTGAGGGGATGGAAGTCCCAGTGCCAAGCAGTTTGCATGAACAGCTGCTACAAACATAGTAAGAGCCATCACCTTAGACCCATGGTGGGAGGTTACAGGAAATCCAGTTATGGGGAGAGGAATGGAGCGGCCAACCTACCCTGGGCAGATTGGAGAAGGGTTCCTCGAAGGGAATTTTGAACCAAATATTGGAGAAGCAGTGGTCATTCACCAGGTGATAAGTCCTGCAAAGGGAATGGCACAAATACTTAATGCTTATTCCAATTGCTGGTCATGCCAGCCAGGATCTTAGCATAGGGCTGCCGTGTGTAAAGGCTTTGGGAATACAGGATGGTGAAGATCACTGGTTCTCGGAGGTGCTCTTCAGGGCCAAAAGATGGAGTCAGAAAGTGCAGGAGACTTCAAGAGCAGTTCCAGAAAGTCTAGAAAGCCTCGAATAAGGGTTTCCTCTTGACAGATCTGTTCTGATGTCTTGACACGGCCTCTGAGGTCAGTCCCATTAGTACAGCCTCGGGTGGGCCTCTGGCCTGCAAGGGACTCTTCTCTTCAGGGCCAGGAATTGGGATCTGGTACTGGAGCGTCACCATCCAGGCATCCCTTGGGTCCTCTCTAAGTCTCCCTGTACCCAAGCCCATGCTTCCTTTCAACTTGCTGAGGAAAATCCTGGGTTTGCCTCACAGCGGAGCTAAGTTGAGGGTCCTTAGTTTTATTCTTTTTGCTTCTGTGATAAGGTTGGAAGCACCTTATAGAAAAATCTTCATCATCCCTGGAGTAGGACTTGGAAGAAAATAACCATCTGTCAAAAGTAGAGATGGCAGGTTTTGCTTAATAGGTTTAAGCACGATATTTTACCCAAACATCTATTTTGCTCTTGGTAATGTCTTATCTTTGCCAAGTGCCCGTCCTGAAAAATGCTATTTCTGTCAAGCTGAGCTCCTGATAAAAATCTTCTATCTACCCCCCCCCCCCGCCCACCGCTGCCCCCAGTCTATCCTGATAAAACCTCCTTCTTCATTTCTGATTTCCTCCCAAGGGATGGTTTGGATTTGTCAGGAAAGGGTGAAAAAAGGATGATAAGGGTTTTTCTTTTCTTCTTCTTTCTTAAAATTTTGTTTCCATATAGATGCTCATGGCAATTGGAATATAATTTTAAGTAAGTCAAGCTGATAAGGGGTGGGGGGGGTTGGAGACTGTGAAGAAAGGAAAAGGAGAGCAGTCATTTATAGGCAAGAGCATGTTCAGTCAGGCTGTTGGTTGTTTTCTCTTGTTTTTCATTTACAATTGAGCCGAGGATGGTAACACTGATTTGGGTGACGTGGCAGTTTACAGGCAGGGGATGCTATTGAAGGAATCAGCCACATTCACAAAAACACTTGCTTCCTGTTCTCTTTGAAATATGTAGGAATATTCTTTATGGCAGCTACTCGTGCTGGTGGTTGGCTCCGTAGCCATTACTAACTTTAACCAGTGCAAATCAAGCGTCCTACTTGTCTTTGATAACTCTTTCCACTAATCTCCTTTCCAACTCCTTTTTTTCAGTATCTCATCAGGTCTAACTGTACCATGAACATTGCAGGCCAGAATTGGGTTCTCCTGATGTAGTGCAGCCTGCATGAGGTTTGCACGAAGGGCAGAGGCTTTGTCTCAAAGCCAGTTCAGTGTAGAGGAGATGAGGTGTGTCAGAAGGCCCAAAAAATCTGATGCAAATCAAGCCAGTTCTCACTGACACGAGACCTCCTGAAATACCAGAAGTGGGAGAAGGGATTTTTCCCCTATGTTAATCCTCACTTAAATGCAGCCCAGAGAAAGAGAGCTTTTGCTCAGATTGGCCTGTGCCTAATTTCAGATGCGGTGGTGGATAAGCACACTGACCACCATCACTGACGTAGAGCATGAAGACTACTCTCTTGCCTTCTAGTCATGCTTTGCACTCAATCTTCCTCTTTTACCCCCAGGACATTCATGAAAGTACCATCCTCCAAAAGCAGGAGAATCTCCAAGCCTGAGGGTACTGTTTGTTGGTCCCCCTTCCTCCTTAGATGAGTAGAGCGCCATCGTTCAAGTCTGACACAGTCCAATGAAAGAGGCACTCAGGATGCAAGGCAGTCATTCTTTTGGGTCCTTTTTGCAAGAGTCCCTAACTCTTTTCCCTAGATCTGAATTCTGCTCTGGCACTTCACCCCTGAAATGAGATGATCTAGGAGCCCTGGGGAGGAGAAGGGAACAGAATGGATGGGCCAGGGCTTTGCTGATTTGTCTGGAGTCCCGAAGCATCTGCTGTGTGCCATTGAAATCTTCCATCCCTCTGTAATCCAAACCAGACATTGTTGTCAATACTCCCCATTAAAATTCTTTTTTTTAATTTAATTTTATTTTTAAAATTCTTTTTAAATGTTTTTTGATAAATAAATACAGCCACCAAGAATGACAGTGTGAGACTTATGGAAAGTATGGGTTCACATTTTTAGAAAAGGACAGTTTTCAGTATCCTTAGTGCGACGAACGTAAAATTTTAAAACCTTGATAAAGAGTCATCCCATGTAGCTTTATTGATGTGAACAAGATTTTAGTTACCAAAAACAAAACAAAACAAAAAAAACAAACCTCATTAAAAAATTTTTACTGTAAAATATGATTCTCCCCAACATACATGATTTGCCCCTCTTGGAACATATTAGTGGGATTTTATAAGGGCTATGAATATTTCATATAAAATAACACATATATTGCTAAGGTTAAAAAAATAGATCAGTGGAAAAATATGAAGTCATATATCTTGAGTGCTGCCAAAGAGAAAATGAAGGAGAAATTCTAGAATATTTCTGAGTCCGATTCTACAGTCAAGGGCCATGTTGGTGACTTGGGGATATCCAGTTCATGTTTTACAAAGGATAAAATCATCTTGCTCATTTTAGTTTTGATGTCTTTCCTAATAAAGGGAACTGTTTCCAACTATTGCAGGTGAATGGAATATGTCTCAAGAGACTCTGGGAGGGGAAACGCCACTTTCTCAAACTCAGCCGTTGGAGACCACCAGTAAAGCTTGGGTGTCTTTGAGGCTATGCAAAAAGTGATTGAAATTAACTCAGTAAGGGCAGAGATTGAGCAAAGGTGATTGGAATATGAATTTATTTTGCTCTCACACACTGGTTGATTCTCCAGATTGGAATAAACATCACATTTTCTGGAATGCACTGTATTCTTCCCTCCAATAGTTGTTTCTAAACCACCTGGTGATCTAAGAACTCAACTCTGCTGTCATGTCATTCAATTATATTAAAAAAATAGAGCACTAAATACATTATCCGTTGTCTTGTTCGGTGACGATTTGAATGCTACCAACAAAGTCTTTCTGTTAATACTTAGATTCCTTGGACATCAAAGAGAAATAAGATGGGCCAGATTTAGAAGTGGAAAGATTCAGTTACTCTGCTGTGAGAACCAACTGCCTCAGACTTTCAGAACTTAGGATATTTGGCCAAAAACATTTGAAGCTTTGAAATCATTGATCCTGAAGTTTCAAGGGGCAAACCACTGACATCGTTGCTTATTAGGACACCCTTAAGCGCTTCTCGCCAAAACCCAGCTATGGATACAGCAAATCGGTGCTAAAAATGTCTTCATTTTCTTGACTTAAGCTCTTTCAGACAAAGTTCTGCAAAATAATTTCATGGAGGAAAAGAAGTCAAACTGCTTTTACCCTATTATGATGAGACAAATCTAGGCTTCTTTTCCTGGCCTGCTGGTTGCTGATTCTTTTCAGAAGCTTGCCGGGAGCTCTGTTGTGTTTGGTCTTTGCCAAAAATGCTCTAAGGTCTTTGCTGGAACTCAAGTTTGCTTTGGTTGCCAAAGATGATTCCAGGAAATGACTCTGGGGCATTTTGGGGTAAAAACGTTCCCTCTTTATCCCATAACAAGCAAACAGCCTTTTCATGTCATCACTCCCTTTTTCCTCCTCTGGGCAAATCTGGTTCCACAATTCCAGAACTTGGGAAAATGGCTCCACCCAGACCTGTGTCTTACACTGAACCTGTAACCTACCAAGAGTGACAGCTGAGCCTGTGATGTGTCAGTAGACTCAGCTGTCATGTGGAGATCCAGTGATCACAATTTAAAAGCAGTTTTTAAATGTGAGATTTTAAAGATTGAACTGAGTTTTCTAAATTTTTCTAAAATGACTTTGGCCACAATATTTAATTCAGTTTGCAATTTCAAAATGCGTTGAAGGAGGGTGCGAAGTTTTTATGTTGATTGCAAGGAAGGCATTGTGCTTTTTAAAATTACAAAATGCTTACTTAATGAACGCAACCTTATGTGGAAGGCGAGAAATTGGAGTAAATCATTGGAATGAAGTGACATCTTGGTCATAGAGGGCGGAGTCTGGAACCAGGGAAGCTGTCAGGTCTGGCAACTGCAATAGTAGAACCCTGCTTTAGGAAGAGCTCTCATCCTGGAAGGAAGGGGGATTGATAGCAGCAAAACAGCCCCAAGGGTGGAGGAGCTAGAATGCCGGGCAGCCTAGGTTATGGGAAATCAGGAAGGCCCTGGGTTACATGATGGGAGCTATTCTAAGAATACAGTAGAGACTGGAGCAAGGGCAGTACCGGAATTAAGTGCGACAGTGCTGCTAAGACCTCTTTGCATCGGAGCCCGTTCCTTAAGTTTGCGTTAAGGAGCAAACCGTGGCAAATGGGGTTTATGGTGTCTCAGCCTGAGGATTGGGAGAAATGCCTAAGCCAGGGTTTCTCAACCTTGACTACACACGAGAACACGGGAGGGTGGCTGCTTTTTAAAATGCTCATAGCTAGACCGTAACCTCCAGAGATTCTGAGCTAATTAATCTGGGATTTTTTTTTTTTTTTTTAAGTTTCCCAAGGGATTGTAATGGTAGCCAGGATTGAGAACCACTGGCTAAGGGACCAGGAGATGAAGCAGAAGCAACGAGAAACTAGATTGGACTTATTTGGAGAGGGGCAAATAGGAGACATTGTGGTCTGGGGCAAATAGAGAAATTGATCTAGAGCCAATGAACCTGAGTTCAAGTCTTTCCCTTTGCTGTCTGTTGCTGGGATGACATTGAACAGGTTAAGTCATGTGTCTATTTCTTTTCTTTTTATTTTTTTTTTCTCCATTTGTCAAATAGGGTTAGTGAGAACACCCACTTCATTAAAGTGTTGTATAAATTAAAATGAGATGACACAGCCTCTAAGCACTGGACATGTACTCAATAGGAAGTGACCAAGTGTTTGTTGAATTTTATAGATGACCTTGAAGCAGATGGAGAGGCTTCTGTACATTGTCAGACTGCAAAATGTGGTGGGAATAGGGTTTTCATTAAGAACATCCCTGGCACCTGTGAGTAAGGCTGGCAGGAACAGAGGGAGATTGGAAGTGGGGAGACAAACCGAGGAGACCAATGTTCTAGAACAAAGATCCACAAACTAGGGCTTGCAGGCCAAATCTGGCCCAGCACTTGTTTTTGTAAATAAAGTTTTATTGTAACACGGCCATGCTCGTGTGTTAGGAATTTCTGTGGCTGCTTTTGTGCTACAAAGCCAGAGTTGGGTCCTTGCATCAGAGACTGCATGGCCTACAGAGTAAAACATATTTACTCTCCGGGCATTTACAGAAGAAGTTTGATGACCCCTGTTTTAGGATAAGATTTAAAAGGCTGGGTTTGAGATGGAATGTTTGAAATAGAATGAGAAGGGCTTCAAACATCAGGAGAATTGGCAGGCCCTGGTGACAGATTGTACATAGGGGGATTTTGCCGTATAAAGGTTAGGGATGCAGTGTCTTCATCGTAGGTAGCATGATGCAGGGGGACAGCCTTCCTGGAATCTGGGCGTGAGTGCAGGATTGTGGTGTCCTTGACCAGAAAGATCTAGGACTGTCACCACTGGAAGGGGCTGCTATGAGCCCCCAACATGGTGGTCTCAGGGCTGGGGTCCCTGCCCCCATTAATGAGCCCCCCAGTTCTATCTGCAGTGGTGGCTATCACAGTGTGAAACGCCAGTACTCCAGAGAGAGTCATGCACACAAACTGATTCAGATCATC